>NW_023994090.1:0-485000 GCF_015586225.1 Lucilia sericata | reverse complement strand
TCGTTGATTTACTGCAATTTTGAAGCAAGTTATGAGCTATAAAGTAATTTTCTGAGGAGAATCTTCTACGGGGGGTAGGTGAATTATTGGCCGATCTCCATAAAATTTTTCAGAGAGATTTTAGTTCACCTAAAACTTGTTATAATTTTTAAGCGAGTTATGAGCGTTATAGTCTTTTTCTTAGAGAGACCTTATATGGGAGGTAGGGACAATTATGGACCGATCCTCATAAAATTTCGTGGAGATTTTGGCTCATATTAAATTTATTTATGTCGAATTTTATCGCTATACTCGTACTTTTAGCAGATATGCCCGTTAAAGCGTGGACCGATATTGCCCATTTTTAATATCATACAATTTTTTTTTTAATTTAATTTATGTATTTAAGTCAACGGATTCACTCCTTACAGACTTTTATGAACAAATACTTATAACTATATAATTATAATGAAATTTACAGAGTACAAAATTAGTAATCATTTAAAAAGTTAATAATGTTATGTTTAATTACATAAGTTTTCAAAGAAAAATCAATGAATTGATAAAAATTATTATATTCACAGCACATTCTAACGGTTTTAACATACAAAGGTTTGAAATGACGTGATGGACGCTGAGGAACATTAAAGAAACATAACTAACGAGAAATTCAGAACAGAGTTCACCATTAATTAATTGAAACATAAATGTAACATTAAGCATAGATCCAATACTATATAATGTTGGCAATTTTATTAATTTCAGTCTATCATTATATGATGGAAGGATTATTGAAGGATTCCATGGTTAACCACGTAAACAGAACAACAGGAATTGTTTTTGGGCGGATTCAATTCGCTGAACATGAATGTTATAATAAGGATCCCAAATAACGGAACCATATTCCAAAATAGGTCTTACAAGGGAGACATAAATTTGTTTAGTGATATATGGGTCGCTAAATTCCTTTGCCCATCGTTTAATAAATGCAAGCACACCTCTAGCCTTATTTATTGTCATGGTGATATGCGAGGAAAGGTTTAATTTATGATCTATTAAGATTCCAAGATCGAGAAAGTTTTCAACAGACTCAACTTGGTAATTACCCAAAGTATAGTTAACGGGAATATAATTACTCCATTATGTTCTGACTGCACCAAAGAAAGAAATTGTTGAGATCGGATTGGAGATATAAATGATCCATATATTGATTAAAGCACAAAAAGATTTTGACATCATCCGCATACATTAGAATGTTAGAAAAATTTAGAACTTTAGGAAGATCATTGGTGAACAGCGAGAACAGAATTGGACCAAGAGTTACCAGAGGGACCCCAGAAGTAACCATAATACTTTTGAAGTATTTATCATTGAACTTTACACATTGAGTTCTATCCAAGCGATAAGTTTTTATCCAGTTAAGACTCAGGGATATAAAACCCAAAAGGTTCAGCTTAATAAGAAGAAGGTTTTGATTTACTTTATCGAATGCCTTACTTAAATCAGTATATACAGCATCAGTTTGTTTTCTTTGAAGGAAGCCTTGGTTAACATATGTCGTAAGATGAAGGACATTCTTTGTTGTAGAGCAACCTTTCCGAAATCCGTGTTGATATATCACCATATGCTTGATAGTACATGTAATCAGTGATGAGACTTTCAAAAATCTTAGGTATTACACTAAGCTTAGCATACCTCTATAATTGGATATATCAGATTTATTACCAGATTTAAATAATGGAATCATATAAGATGACCTCCAAATTTTCGGAAAATAACCATATGTAATAGAAGGATCGAACAGAATTTTTAATCGCTTCAGTAACGATTGTGCACAGTAATGTATTATGCTACTTGGAATACCAAGCACAGTAATGTATTATAAGAAATTTTTATCTTATGTAAACATTCCAACAAATCAACCATGCCAATATTAGGAAACGATATAGAACGATTTGTATATAATTTGTAGGGATAACTATCGGATGAGTATTATGTTTCAGAATATGTACTAGCAAAGAAATCAGCAAACATATTACTTATATTAAGATCAGATGATTCGGAATTATTGAATTTCATTACGGAAGGATATCCATTCGTCCTTCTTTTAGAGTTTACAAAGGTGAAAAATGCCTTAGGGTCTTTTTTAAAATCGTTTTTCACTTTATTTAAATATGTATGACTTAAGCAATTATTCAGAGTATTGTATTCGGCACGAGTAGTTGAGTATTTACCATAATCAGCAAGCGAGCCAGAATTTTTAAATTTTTTATAAATTTATTCATTAAATTCTTGAGTTTAGTCAAACGTTTAGAATTCCAAGGAGGACCAATGGGTTTGTGAGATGTTAATTTAGGGGTACATTATTATAAAATTTGTCTGCCATGTCATCCAAAGTTGTAAGGGATACACAATAAATCATCCCAATTAGTACTGGATATTAAATCGTTTAAATGAATGTAATTTGTTCTTTTACGTTGTTAACTAATGTTGAGGACTTCTGTATAGGAGGAATCGAGAAAATAAATTCGAAAGTCGGATGAAATTTATCTTCTGGTAATGTAACCGGATCAGAACGAGCAATTAAACCATTGTAAAGATAATTTACAAATAACAAATCTAATAATTTTCCAAACTCATTGTATACATTATTTAGTTGATCGAATATGTTGTTTAAAAATTCATCGGAAGTATATTTAGATGTTGTTGGAATTAAATTAGGAGCATCAGGTTATTTTTTCCATGATATAGAGGGCAGGTTGAATTCACCAAAGACAAATAGAGCATCATCAGGATCAGCGAGATCAGCAATTGTTTTTATGGCACTTGCATGTTGTTGATAAACTATATCGTCGGAATTTGGAGGAATATATGAACAGGTGAGGTAGATCTTTTTGTATTTCCATTTTTGTATTTCAGCGAGATCAGCAATTGTTTTTATGGCACTTGCATGTTGTTGATAAACTATATCGTCGGAATTTGGAGGAATATATAAACAGGTGAGGTAGATCTTTTTGTATTTGAGTATTGTCATTACACTAATGAATTCGATATTAGCAGAGGAGCAGGACAAAATAGATTCTGAGACAAATTTACATAAGACAGCAATTAGTACACCACCGCCATTTCGATCATTTCTATTATATCTATAAATATGATATTTATTGCATAGGTGCTCAGAATTGAATACATTATCTTTCAGCCTTGTTTCAGTAAATATAATAACATCATAATTAAAATCGTAACTATTTACAAGAAGATTTGTTATTTTGGTGTTTAAGCCACGAACATTTTGATAGATAATGAGAAGTTTATCGACAGATTTACAACTCAGTTTTTTGGAACATTGTTGGAATTGGAATTATAATTTACATTGTTTGAATTAGAATTCAAATTCAATTGGTGACTAGACGGATTGTCCTTAAATTCATATTCCTGGACTAAAGTATTTTAAGGCCAAAAGTCAGGATTGACAATTTGCTCATAGAGATCAAAAGGAACATTGAGTTTGAATGATGTAATTCTCCTGGGTTGGGAATAAGAAAATTTATAAGTAGTAAAATCAGCATTAAATTTACTTTTGATTTTATATAAAAATTCATTTGTTCCACAGTGGTATCGGATGAGAAGCGGGATATAAAAATTGATTTGTTCGGCGGAATTATTTTCAGACCATTATTAATCGGAATTTGATTTTGAGCGCCAGTTGAAATTTGACTTGCAGGGGAGTTAAAATTAGTAGTAGCTATATCGCCGGAGGACTGTGTATGTAAACATTCATAGTCGGATCTTAAATTCAACGTTGAAGTACTAGAACTAGTTGTTGTTGTACGAGATACGTTTGAATTATAATTAGAATCGGTACAATTTGAAGCAGGCGCAGCAGGACTTATGGAGGAGTTTCCTTTACTTTTAGCTCTAGATGATTTACGGCGTTTTGGAGAAGATTACGGTGGAGAATTAAGGCAATTTAATGATTTAAACTCTACAAATAGATTACCATATGTTGAAATTTCATATGAAAGTGCAGATAACTTATTTCGAATATTTAAAAATGTATTTCTTGTACTTTGAAAAAATCGATTATATTCAACACGAATTTTCTGACAAGCGTTGCAGCACTAATGTAAACCTTTGGCTTTACAGACAGCTTCAGCTACCAAATCAGACAATCCACTGCACTTAAAATGACACATGCCATGACAAAGCCAACAAACTACCATCCTCTTATCATCACATGATAGAGTACAGCATTTATTAAGACATTTAAATTGGCCAGTCATGATAAATTTCGTTCAGTGTTCGTCGATAATAACGTTTATTGTTAAGAAATACAACACTTGTAATATAAGACTTGGTAGCACTGATAAAATTGACAGATTATATTCAGCTGATCAGATGTTTATTTACGAATTGAAGTAGTTAAAGTTGAGTGAAAATGTTAATGATAATTAAAAACGTTTATATCGTGATCATAAAAAAATAAAATTCGAAACTTTAAAGATAAAATAAAGTATTTAAAATTAGTTTATGTCACAAGTATCACCTATAGCAGAAATCAATTTTATTCATGAAGAAATTTAATGCACTTTAAATATGTAAACTGTTGGTTTTACCGAAATAAAATAAAAATAATAGGACTGACTTTAAAGTACGTGCGATAGTAACAAAAGCTCGGATTTGTTACTATCGCATTATAGAGAATATTTGAGGAAAATTTCAACCTTCTAGCTTATTCTGTTCGGACATGGCTAGATCGTCTTAGAATTTATTAAGGACCCAGAATATATGTATATACTTTTGTGGATCTATGACCAATATTTCGATGTGTTACAAACGGAATGACAACAAAAAATATACCCCCCATCTATTTTGATGGTGGGTATAAAAATGTACACAATAACAAACTTTGACATCAGTGCGTACCAGTCAATTGAAAAATAATTAGCTGTTTGAATAACACCATCTTATGTGAATTCGCCTTGGTATTCTTTTTCGTCGGGTTGTTTTCTTTATGTGCGTAGTAAAAACTAGAAATCAACTTTTCGATACCCGTTAAGGGCCCTTCAGACGATGAGCCTTCACGTACGACAAGTCTAATGAAAAAGTAAAATGAATTTCTATCCGTATGACAAAAAAGAGAATAAAAGTCGTATGATTTATATTTTTCGTGTTTACACAGTTGGTATAAAACAATAACAAAGAAAGATAGAAATAGCTGTTTCACTTTTTTTGTATGTGTTTACATAAAAATACATCTCTGACAGCCATACGACTGTCAAATTTTCCATCCGTATTTTCTGTCAATGTGTGATGGTTTCATTACATATTACGTTTAGACGATCCCATCCGATCTCTTCTACACAAAATTCTGACAGATCATATTACTTGTGTGCTCGTGTGAAGGGGGCTTTAGACGATTCCATCCGTTCTCTTCTACACAAAATTTTGACAGATCATATTACTTGTGTGCTCGTGTGAAGAATAAAACAACCTTTTAATAAAACAGCAAACCTTACAGCTGTTTTTGATTGTTGTGTGGTGAGTTTCTGTAAAAACGTAAACAAATGATACAAAAATAAATTACTAGACAAATTTATTTTGCGCTAAGAAAAATTTATGTATTTTAATAATGTTTTATAGCTGGCGCTAGTATTGTTCTGATAACGAAGATTTTCGGCAAATTGCATATACACAACACGATCGCAGACGAACTTCTAAACAAGAGCATCAAAAATATTCGCATTTTACAGTAATGCAATTTAATCTTCAAAATTAAAAATAACCAAATATTTTTTTCATTGCAATTTCATTGAAAAAATGCCAATAGTGTGGGTGTAGTGGTAATTTTTTTATCTGCCTCTCTATACGCCGGTATATGGTGTACACCATCTACCCCAATAATAATCCCGGTTGCTTTAATTTCTTGTTCCATTCATGTGAGTCAAGATTCGAGCCTCATCGTGTCAGTTCGCCAGATACCTCATTTGTGTACATTGCAGCGTCCTGGTACCCAACACAGCCTTATTGTAAACGGTCTCATAGTAACACTTAGATCTTTTCTTCTTTCTACGACTATGCAAGAATACAGCTATGACATATTAATGCTTTAAGTGAAGCATGACTATCAACCTGAAATCTTATCAGAGACCGGCGAACAATGTGATTCCCTATTAGTTCCGTCGCTTTCAAGATCGCTAAATCACCGCTTGGAAGATTCAACTCATCAGGGAGTCAAGGAACAGTTTACACAGTTTGTAACACATCAAAATATTGGTCTTATATCCATAAAAGTATATGCTGGGATCTTATTACACTCTAAGACGATCTAGCCAATATTAGCTAAAATAATTTTAGTTGATGGAGTTTGTTATAGAAAATGGAAAATATCAAGGTACTTTTTACTCCGTTTGTGACACATCGAAATATTGGTCTAAAATCTCCTGACCAATACATCGTTTACTGGAGCTGCAGACAAAGTATGAAAATTCCTCAGGTAACTCACCATCGAAAATTCCTAAAATATTACTTCACGGAGAATCAAGCCCACTAAAATTGGAATCACGTTTGTCATCGCAAAATATTACTACCAGGAATACACAGTTAGATGATTTAACCGTGCACAACGTGGAAACAAGAGAAACACAATTAATAAACATTATTGAGTTTGTACGAAAGCGTTGAATACGTTATGATGGAGGAAAGGATCCTCTACTATTTATTTCAAGAAAGGACGAAATGGCGGAACTATACAATGTCGATAATAATGTCTTGATTCAACTATGATTCTATCGAAACCCTTCGAATAACTATGAAGTTATATTAGTGAAAATTTGGCTCATACCATTTTTGCTGCTTATCTAAAAGTTACAAATAATCTTGAGATCATAGTAGCCAATGGATCAACCAACCTAATATCGAAGAAATCATCATCGATATAAATCTGCTTAAAATCTTCAAAACTACGATGTCATTTTGTAACCTGTCTCTATGTTTGGATGATACCCTGTCTGGAGGTGACCCAACGTGTATGGTAATACAAAACCAACCTGATCGTTCCAATGGCTAAAAATAGCAGAAAATACACAGCGTTCACCGTACCTGACCATGGAGAGTAATGCCATTTGGACTACACTCAGCGCCAGCCACATTTCAACGAACCCTCGATCAAGTTATTGGAGCTGAAATGGAATCCCATGCTTTCGAGTATTTGGACGACATCATTGTAACGAGCAAAATATTTACTCAACATATGCAACACCTAAAGAAAGTATTTAATCGACTGAGGAGAGCCAATTTAGTAGTAAATCCTGGAAAATATGAGTTCTTCAAGAAAGAAACTAAATATCTTGGCCATGTCGTATGTGGAAAAGGTATCAAAACCGATCCCGAAAAAATTGCGGCCATTTCCAAAATACCAACTCATAAAAATGTTAAGAATGTACGTTGATTTCTGGGAATTACCTCGTGGTACAGGCGTTTTGTCCCAGACTTCGCAAAATTGTCACAACCATTAACATCGTTATTGAAGAAGGACAAAAAGTCCAGAACAACAAAAGGCCTTTGAAGAATAAAAACACAAACTCACCGAGTCACCCATATTGTCTTGTCCAGAATTTTCCAAAACTTTCAAGCTACAAACCGTTGCCAGTGATTACGGAGCAGTGCTCACCCAAGAAATAGACGGGTCTGAAAGAGTAATCGCCTACGCGAGCCGACATTTAAATCAAGCGGAGAAAAATTTCACAACCACTGAGAAGGAATACCTAGCCATAGTATGGGGGATACGTAAAATGAAAATGTATTTAGAAGGATATACATTTGTGGTAATCACCGACAACTTGTCGCTAAAGTGGTTATATTCCATCGAATCGCCAGCCGGTCGTCTAGCCCGCTGGGCCCTAGAACTCTAACAATACCAGTTCACAATCCAATATCGGAAAGGTTCTCAAACCATGGTTGCCGATGCCTTATCGAGACAACCTTTAGAAGTCTTTTAACGAATGGTAACCAGTAAACATACAACAGAATGCCCGTGGTTAAAGAGAAAAAGAAAAATTTGGTTATCTAATCATAAATAATTCTCTTTACAGACATTTTTCGAGAAATCACTGTGATGAAGATTATCATCCATAGAAATTGTGTGTAGCGACAAATCTTCGAGAATGTGTATTACAGGAATACCATGATGACCCAACCGCTGGCCATCTTGGAATTCGAAAAACAATCAATCATGTTTGTAAGCGTTACTATTGGCCAGGTATGTTTCGAGATATCAGCCGCTATGTGGGAAAATGTTCATCGTGGCAGAAATATAAAATCAGCCAACAAAAGCCAGCAGGAGAGATGCTAGTCAGAATACCAGAGGAACCATGGGCTACCATCTGTCTAGATTTTGTTGGACCATTACCACGCACCAAACATGGAAACACTATGTTACTTGTTATAACAGATAGATTTTCAAAATGGACGGAAATTGTACCCCTTCGGAAAGCAACATCAGAAAGCATAATCAAAGCCTTAAGAGAACGCGTGTTATCGAGATTCGGAGTTCCCAAAGTCGCTATAACAGACAACGGATCATAATTTACCAACAAAGTGTTTGGAAGAAATTGGTGTGACACAACAATTTACTGCACCTTACACACCACAACAAAATCCTACGGAACGCGTCAACAGAACGATAAAAACTATGATATCGCAGCTGCCAAAGAACAAACACACCATTTGGGATGAACTTCTCCCGGAAATCACCTTGGCCATAAATACAAGCTGTTCTGAATCAACAGGTTATTCACCAGCATACGTAATACAAGGTAGAGAAGCGCGATTACCAAACGCATTATATGTTGAAGTGACCATAGGTACAGGAGTACCAACACTTAACCGAAAGGAGAGGGCGGCTCAATTTAAAGAAGTTTTTTCGGATAGTTAGAAGTAATATAGCCAAGGTCTCACAGGATCAAAAATGGCATTATAAAATATAACAATATATTTGACATTTCTTATTTTAAACATTAAAATCTTATTTCTCTTCCTATGTATAATAATGTACTAATAATTGTTTTATATATTCAATAGATTGAAATCTAACAACCACATAAAAATGTAAGAAGTCTACTAAGTGTGAGAGGTCCTAACCGCACATGCTCAGCCAACTAGAATTACATGAGTCAGACGCTGATCAACATACAACAACTAAATGCCCGAATACAAACAATATCAATTTTGGAAATATTACGCGGCCAACGACATCATCATTTGTCGTTGTCGTTATTTATGTAGTGTCCGTTAATTTAAATTATTTTGTTACGCCATCTATGTGTCAATGTTTTTTTTTTCTTGAATTGGAGCGCACAACAAGCCTGATAGTGGCCTAGGTGTATTTTTTCGGATTTGATGTAGTATGGGTGTGTCGATGATCTATGTATATAAAAGGTACACACGAACCTACGACAAAGATCAGTTGATACGACAGTACGATAAAGCAATCGACTAAGTTGGTTTTTGATCGCGTCGCGTTTATCTTTGGTGCTTTTTTACATTTGTTGCTTGCGTAAACATAAAGTAACGGTTCTTATTTTTTCCGCCGAACTGAGGCTTCTTTTGCAATTTAATTTAACAAATATATATATATATATACAGTGGTGGAAAAGCAAATGAAAAAAAACACTTTTATATGAGGAAAAAATATAACTTTGAGTCTCTGCAAAAAATAATAGAAACGACTTTATTTTGGGATGAAAACTAAATTTTCTATGATAAATGGAGTTTGTAAGTTTTTTGCTCCATCAAAATATACTGTTTCCTCAGTTCTTTATGTTGACGTGTGTTTTTTTTTCAATTCAGCCGTCAGAGCATATGGTCTGACAGCTGAATTGAAGCCACGACGGGCTTAAATATCAAAGTATCTTGATGGACAGGTAAAATAAGTTGAATTTAAAATTTAAATTTCAAGAAATGTAAAAATTTCGAAAATTAATTTGAAATTAAGGTATAGTACTGTTTGGGAATTAATACTAGTATAGACCCAATACGATCTATTGCAAAAAATAAAACAGAATGCTTTTAAACGAGGAAAATAAAATATGTTTTTTTATTACCTTTTCTAAAATCGAATACGTTTATTTTATGGAAAAAATTACAAAGAATATTCTTTCTGATGTTTTAATATGTAGACTACCTACAATTCTAACTGAATTTTAAAATTTTTTAGGTTTTGTGAACTTTTTGTGTTAAATTTTACTTAATTTAGCATTATTTCACAAGTCCATCAATATACTTTTACATTTAAGCCCTTATCTATAAGTGGGTTCAAAACTTTTTCTTCTCGAAATCTTCTCAAAAACTTATTTTTTAGATAATTTAACCATTAGAAGACATTTCTTTCACTATCTGAAATTCTTATTTAAGAAAACTTGAAAGTCGGGCCTCTGATTCAGCTTTCAGGATCCATATGGTCAATCAAGCTTCGAAAAATCAAATGTTAACATAAAAATTAAAGTAAAAAGTATACTTTTATATTAAGAATTTCATTTATATTTAAAATTTTTAAAAATAAGTACTAAACTTAGTTTATGAAATCTCAGCTTATGTCCCCAGTGTAATACTGTGAATCGTTTCTATTATTTTTTCCAATGCCAAATTTTTGAAATAGCAATAAAAAAACGATGGAGCCAAACTTACAAACTCCATTTATCATAGGAAAGTAGACCTAAATACCTTCTATTTAAGATACAAATCATCAAATTGTAACGGATACTTTTTGAGAAAATTTGGGTTTCATCCCAAAATGAAGTCGTTTCTATTATTTTTTCCAGAGACTCAAAGTTATATTTTTTCCTCATATAAAAGTGTTTTTTTTTTCATTTGCTTTTAATCTCCGGCAATTTATTACTGTGGAGTATGTGTGTAGTGTTCACTCTCGATGGAGGAAGGCCCTCCTCCTAACTAAGAATAACTTGGGTGACCCAATTGGTAACACCGATACATCTTCGTCTACGGTAAACAGAAGTGATTTGTCACATTTAAATGACTCCAATGAAAAATCCAACACAACGGAAACTACACCGTGTGGAAATGAATCTAACCACGTGGATATGATCAGCTGGTACCCTGCAACCCACACCGGCCCTTTCAACGTTTTAGTCGAATCAGGTGAAAAACTGGCGAATTCTCGGAAGAACATAGAATCGTTTCATGAAAAACTTAATTATGGTTAATGTAACGATCAGGAGGTAGGTTTCAATTTGTATAGACTAACATTTAACAGTGCAGAGGAGGCTAATAATTTTGTTTTGAACGAGGAGGTCAATTTAAGGTAGGTATGTCATTATGAAAAATGTTCCAACATCCTTTTCTGAAAAGGAAATTCAGGAGGAAATCGAAGACAATAATGACCTGGACGTTATTTCGGTCTATAGGTATAATGCTATGTTTCCACTGAGGCATTTTGAGCAAATCTAGTGGATTTGGACAAAACTAGTTGAAATCATGTAGATTAGCCATACAGTTTTGACAAATCCAAATCTACTTAATCTACTAGATTTGATTTAAAGCATGTCGAAAATGTATTTTTGTTTATACAACACTGCATTGTGTCTAGGATAAGCAAATATAACTATAGGCTATCCATTCAAGTTGAATGTTTTCATCGATAAAGTGACTTTTCATTTCGAAATAAAAACAAAACAATTTATAATTTTAAAATTAGTGGTATTTAATAAACAAATTTATATTTTTACAGTTGTAATTTTGTATTTTTAATGTTTAAATTTGAAACAAATTAACATTACTATCGTTATATCAAAACAAAATTACGGGATTTGTTCGAAAATTCGAATATCAAAAACGAGTAAGCTCAGTGGAAACATCTTGAAGAGGTTTTAACAAATCTAGTAGATTTGAAGCCAGTGGAAACATAGTATAACAGGAAAGATGTGGATGGAAAACCTGTACCGTCATCCACGATTAAGATAGGACTTGCCTTCCCCAAATCATTGAAAATGTTTAATACTATTGTGAACGCCGAACTGTATGTGCCTCCTTTACGCCAATGCAGAAATTGTGAGCGCCTTAGTCACATTGCTGTTCAATGCAGATCGAAAAAAAAGATGTTTAAACTGTGGCAAACAACTTATATGCGATAACACTGAATGTAAGGACATTAGATGCCAATCATGTCTGAAAAAGACCACTTGCATCCCAGTATGCGATGAAATGAAATGTCTATATTGCAACACCAAGGACCACATTTGGGTAGGAGAAAAATATTAGGGAAATTATGGCTATCTCTAATCTCTTCAGAAAGAAAGTAATCCAAAATTATTCCTTGAACTCGAACTATTTCGAAATCCTATCAGAGGAAGAAGATAAGGACAACTTTCCAAGCCTTAGACGAAAACAAGCTTCAAATATCAGAAATCAAGACGACGAAATCAATCGAAAAGTCATCCGTATTAAATATAGCAAAGTTGCCGCTATGCGCCCTAAACCTCATTTCACAAGACTTCAACCGACAACTATTGTCCCCATAGCTCCCATCCTTCTCGGATGTTGAGATAATAATGAGAAACTTTATTTCACAACTGTCAACAATCCTACCACAAATTAACAGCGATATCAGCGCGAACCTCTTGGTCTAAAAGCATCAGATTACAAAAGCAAACGGAAGTAAATGAACCAAGTTCATCAAAATCAACAGCTTAAACACTCTTAACCACCATTTTTTCACATTAAATTCTTAAATATCATCTGACTAATGGTACGTATTTTACAATATAATATACAAAGTCTGTCTCGAAATAAAAATTTTCTAGAACACTACTTAAACAGGACAAATACTGATATCTGCGTTTTGAGCTAAATCTTTAACTACGACGATACAAATAACTTTGGTAACCTTTTGAACTATAACGTATTTATGAAAAAACGAATCAACAACAACTAGGGAGGAGTAGCTTGTATTTTCAAGAAATCTATTAAAGTCAAAAAGGTAGTTTTTCAAAGTTCCTCTGAAATTCTTATTTATGAAACCAAAAATCTCTCTACGAATATTATAATAGTATCCGTATACTTTCCCCCTAGCACCAGGATTGGAAAATTCAAGGACGTCAGATTAATTGACTTTTTGAAACCGAGGAAAACGTCTTCCTATGTGGCGATTTTAACTCCCGTTTAACTGCTTATGGAGACTCTATTGATTGTAATCGTGGGAAAGCTCTTCAACCCATTATAATGGCATCCTCTTTCTCTTGTATGAATGACAACAGTACTACTTTCAAAAGATCTCTGACTGACCCTCTTTGCACGGATCTATCTTGGACCTAACTTTTACAAACTCTCATTTGGCTATGAACACTTCTCCGTGCCTGATGAAGTCTCCGACAACTCATCCTTCTCTCAAGTTACACTCATCCCAGTCAACAAAAGCACTTTTAGCTGCTATGAATTATCATTGCAGAGAATGTTCAATTCGTAACTCTTAGAGATCCATTCGTATAGTACCTATATTCAAAAAGAACAAAGATCCCTATCTTGGAAGACATATTAAAAATAGTCTTACCATGAAACATCACTTTTAGAAAGTAATAGCTGAAACATCACCTTCAACGAAAGCAATAAAAATTTTAACTCCGATAAAAGGTAGCCTTCGTCCGGAAATTGCTATCAATTTAACCAAATCGCTTGTCTTCTTAAAAATTTAATATTCTCGTTCATCCATGGCTCATGTTTATATTGCATATTTCTGTTTTTCGCAAACCGGTTGTTTTAAAACATTGGTTTTCGGTTCACCGAGTTATCCGGTTTTTTTGTACTAAAAAATCTAATTTTTAGTACAAAATTGTATGTTTTCTTTGATTTTTTATTGTGATTTTTAAAAATTTTAGATTTACAATTTCAGACAATCAGGAAATTATTAAAAAGTTGGCATTAAACCAATAAAAAATTAACTATTTAAAGAAATTCCAACCATTATATGAAGAAATTTGTTATTTATTAAGACGAATAAATAACTTTGATGATAAAATGCAGGATGCACTACTTGTTTACTGCGTGAGTATAATAAAAATCGATAAGTTTCTCAAACGTTCTCAAAACGGACTTTATTTATCGAAACATAAGGGTTATGTAAGCGGAGGGAGGTCACAATTAAAGCAGGGGATCAATGTTTATGTCGAGACAGTCGTCGTCTACTTCCGTTACCGATGAATCGTCGCGAGCCTGAACACTATTTATACTTGATAGTTCTGGACATAAAATTTTTTATTGATATAGATGCATTATATATTCAAAGGTCAATTTATCCCTCCTATGGCAACTTCCATATACCTAACGAATCAATAATAACTTCAGATCTGTATAAGTTTGTTTTCTTATGATATATTAATGTACATATCTAGACTATAAAGTGCAAATATATTATTAAGTAATTCATAATATTTCGCAAAATGACATTTTTCAACTAAATATTATAATATTTTATAGGTTTCCAAACATTTCGGTTAACCGGTTTTTTATACTCGGTTAACAGACAAACCGGTTTTCTAGAAATGATAAATTTTCGGTTAACCGAAAACCCGGGTTTTCCAAAAGTAGTTTTTTTATAAACACTATCCGAGATACATAAATAAGAAAATTACATATTTTCAGAACCACGTGCTCAGAAGATCGCTGGGACTAAACCCCTCCACTAATATTTTCAAAATTTACGCACTTGGATTAATACTTCCCCCAAAACCAGATCCGAATATCTCGCGTTCAAAGAACTAATGAAGCAAACATTTTTTAACCGCAATCTATAAGAGCAAGTTGTCGCCAACCCTACAGCTAAATCTAACTTAGGTCTAATATATCAGAAGTTTCAAACAACCTTTGATAATACGTGTTCTTATGTCTACCAAACAAATTCTAATAAACTGAACATTTTGCTTTACTTATTACCTCAGTCCAAGAACAACACACGCTCGGAAGTGAGTAAGGCTATCTTTTATGAACAAATTCAACAATACAAGAATAAAGGCTATGCTATATTTGCAAAGGATGCGTCGGTATACTCCGATTCGACCGGCTCCTCTGTATGTAATATTTCCTGTGGTGATAACTTTCTATTTAGAATCCCGAACAGAGTTTCTTCCTTAACGGGCGAATTATATGCCAACGAAAAAGCTATAGAAAATATCTCAGAAAATGGTTTTACAAATGAAGCTATTTCTACTGACAGTAAATCTGCTTGCCTCTTGCTCAAGAAGAACACGTATTACAATTTCCTTGTGGACAACATAACACGCAAAATTGAATCTGCACCAAGAATAGACATAATATGGACCCCTGCACACATAGGTCTTTCTTTTAATGAATTATCGGATAAGTCTGCCAAGCTTGCGTCGAACAAGTCTCCCATTCAAAGACGCTTGCGGTATAGTTTAAAATGAACTCTGGTCACAATGGAATGCGGAGTATAAAAACATCGCAACACTGAAAGATATATCCTTTCTGCAATATTTCTTGGACCTTCCAAAAACACATTGTCATTTTAACTCAAACCTACCTCCTAGTCATATAAAAACAATCAATAGACTCCTTACGAAATTCACTTACAACAAAGCCTATCTCAACCTTGTTGGGGCAGTATCCTCCAACCAATGTGAAACCTGTAACACCCTGGAAGATGACAATCACTTAATCTTTCATTGCATCAGATATAGCAACCAACGAGTTAATTTCAATTTTTTTCTCACACTTTAACAACATTCACGATCTCCTTAAATCCAAACGCTTTGATGTATATACTCAGCTGGCCAACTTTATTGCTGCTTCAAAAATCCAACTATAACACTTGTACTAAGTCATTCAATCCTCTTGCTGCTCTGTATAAATACTCTTCTGTATCTACATATTGTATCTTGTTATACAAAATGTACTAACAATCACCTGCGTTTTCACTCCACAATTCTACAACGTTGTTTTTCGTTTTCCGCTTCTGGTCTGAACACTTCAAAAGCCTTCTACTTTCGTCTCTTTTTGCCTCACAAACCATCCTGAGAAACTTATAAATTCGCTCAAACTATGGATGAAACCATGTATTAAACTAGTCCTGGCATATAAGTAAATTTCTTACTTAGCCAACTCAATCAATAAAAAAAAGATCAGTTGGTTTTGGACTGTTCATGAGGTAATGTTTGTTTGACATTTACCTTAAAAAACTAGACACGAGACCAAGTTTGTTTGACTTGTCTTTTGTTTAAACAATATGGATAGAGTTTTTTTGACCTGTCCTATGTAGGGTAACGTTTGTTTGACCTGCCTTTATTAAAACTTGTGTTATTATTTAAAACCTTTATAACGTATATGAAAAAATATATATCAGCGTTACTTTTTTAATATTTCGTTGATTCTGATAACGACCTTGGACAGCGCTGAGCTACCCCAGCGTTGAGGTGAAATTCCATCGTTACAGATTTCAACTAGTTTTGCCCAAATCCACTCATTTGCTCAAACGCCTCAGTATTATGGTATTATACTATATTATTTTGGAACAAATCCCGTCATTTTATTTTAATATAACGACAGTAATGTTAATTTCCTTTAAATTTAAACAGTAAAAATACAAAATTACAGTAGTAAACGTATAAATTTGTTTATTAAATGCCACTAATTTTAAAATTATAATTTTTTCTGTTTTTATTTCAAAATGAAAAGTCACTTTTTCGATGAAAACATTCAACTGGAATGGATAGCCTATAGTTGTACTTACTTATCCTAGGCACAACGCAGTGTTGTATAGGCAAATCTTGTTCGAAAATACATTTTCGATATGTTTTAAATCAAATCTAGTAGATTAAGCAGATTTTGATTAATCACAAATGTATGGCAAATCTATATGATTTGAACTTGTTTTGCCCAAATCCACTATATTGGCTCAAAAAGGCTCAGAAACATAGCATTATACTGACTCAAATGATGAAAATTGCGTATAGTTTGTGCATTTACAGATGCGTTTTAACCTCTTGTACAACTCCTAGCTATTTCAATGACACTAAATCATCGTTCATCGTTCAAATTTTCGCTCCAACTGAAAATCAATACATTTTCCGCGACCCCTATATGTAAACGTTTACAATTTTACCGATTATTGTGTACATTTCTACCATATATTGAACAGAAGATAGTGGCTTATATAGAATTTGGTAACATTTTGCAAAAAATGTCCCTTCATTACTCATTTAAATTAATTCTTTGATTTTGATAGGATCTGTGGTACCGGCATTATTCTTAAACTTATTTTAAATGTAAACAAAGTAGTACGGAGTTTTCCACTTTTTCCTACCACCTGGGAATATTATATTCCCCGCGGATCAAAAAACTGGAAAAAACAAACATGGAAAATAAAAATAAAAAGATAAAAGATACGGTGCAGGGCCTAAATAACCCAGTACCGGCGGCAAGTTTTGATCTACTCGCGAGTCACCTGTCGTCGTCATCCTGCAATCGTGAGCAAAATGCTACTACGGAGGTGGGTACCTTGGCCTCCGTGGCGGACAATGCGTCAAGTGTACAGCATGCCATTGACAAAAACATAGGGGTGAAAGAGAAGGATGTACTCGGAGAGAGCTCGAAGCTACCTCAGCCTTTAAATATAGGTGAGGACTCCGACTTAGAATCTTCAGATGATAATAACAACACCATTAGTCCCGAAAAGCGAGGAAAGAGAGACGATCTCTGCTATGCAGTTTACGATGCCGGTAAACCGACAGACAAAATTCCAATAGACCAAACTTAAAACCACAACATCAGTAGCAACTACTGATAACGTTAAGAAGTCAAATTCTAAAAGCGAGGAAGGTACCACTAACTCGACAAAAGAAGGTGCAGCTGCCCTTTCCAAAATTGAAAGGGCTGTCAAAACCGGCCCCGATAAGGACACTAAAACACCTGAGACGGTACCCAAAGATTCATTAGCAAGTACTGGTAATTTTGAGGAGTCCAATTCTAAAAGCGAGGAGGAAATCACTCGCCAGAAGACAGAACAGCAGTGCTGTCCAAAATTGGGAAAGTGTCGATTAAAGAGACTTATCTTTCTATGCCTGATAAGGACATCGCAGTGCCATCAATAGTAGCCATTGCATCAATAGCCACTTCAGGTTACCCCGAGGAGTCAAATCCAACGAGCGGGGAGGTGATCACTAACTCGCTGGAGGACAGTTTAAATGGATGATAATGATTGAGGTTATCCAAATAAATCTCCATCGGAGCGAGACGGCTACCAATGCTCTGATGGCTAAACTTAACACAGGTAAGATACATATAGCTTTAATCCAGGAACCTTGGACGATTCGCAACAAGATTTCTGCATTGAATCACGTAAATTTCCAACTTTTCTACGCTGATACAGGGTCTCGACCGAGAACATGTATCTTATGTCACAAGAACTTATGTCTTCTCCTCTCAACAGGAAGCAACGTCGTGGCAACATATACCTTGCATCTGTTTACCTGTCTTTCGATGCTCCGACACTACCACCAACGTCGGAGATGAAACTGGCCGAAGAAACACTAAGGAAAAATAAGAAAATTGTAATAGGTTGTGATGCCAACTCCCACCATGTAGCTTGGGGTAGTACAAACACCAATCGCAGGGGACAAGCCTTTATGGATTTCTTTAATACTAAAGACTTGATCACATCGAAATTAGATAATATAGCTACCTTCGACAATAGAATCAGAGAAGAAGTATTAGATATAACTATATGTTCAGAAGAGCTTATAAACGATATTCAGGACTGGAGAGTTTCGGACGAGCACTCCTTTTCTGACCATCGGTACATAAGATTCAAAATACTACGGCCGCCACCAAAGCCGATAAAGTTTCGGAATAAGTCTAAAACTAATTGGACAATGTTCGATTCCTTACTAAAGAACCGTTTAGGTCAGGTCAATGTCGAAATAAAGAAGACATAGACGCCAAAGTAGAAATTCTGGTTGACTCGTTCGAGGACAGCTGACCTTTGCGAGAGCAGAGATCTGCCCAGGAGTAACCGGGGAGATCCGGAACCTTGGTAAGACTTTTCGCAGTATATTGGGATGAGTATCGTAGTAAATTTGTGAATATAACAAAATTGTTCGTAAAGCCAAACGAGATTCCTGGACACTTTTCTGTGAACAGGTAGACAGCGTAAATGATGTATCGAAGATAAAAAAATTCCTATCCAAAACTCATGTAAACCGAAATCCGAGTAGACAATGAAACCCCTAATAGACTCTCATTTCCCACCCGGTATATCGAATAACATAGATGAATCGATATTGGAGGAAGGGGAGACTAACACGGAAATTTTAATTACATCTGATATGGTTAAAGGGGCAATCAAGAGCTTCGCTCCATATAAAGCTGCATGGCTGGATGGCATTTTCCCGGTACTCTTACAGATGGAGGCGGGACTGGTTTCCGTACATCTGTCTCAGATATTCACTGCATGCTTGAAATTCACATATACCCCCATTAAATGGCAGGATGTGAGGGCAATATTTATACCTAAACCAGGGAAACCTAGCTATACGACACCTAAGTCTTATCGATCGATAAGTCTTACGTCCTTTCTACTTAAATCCTTGGAACGGATAGTCGATAGTATGGTTAAAAGCAGTATACCATACAAAGACCAAAAATTTAAGCAGCATGCTTATGTAAAGGGACGGTGGAAACTGCTTTAAACAAAGTTGTTCACTACATAGGTGAATCCAAACTGTATACACTGGCGGTATGCATTGACATCGAAGGCGCTTTCAATAACGTGAACACTGATACTCTTATCCAATCCCTAGACCAGTTTTATGTTGACCGGCTGCTCCGTAACTGGATCAACTACATGCTAAGGAACAGATGGATAAGCTGCGAGATGCATATTACTATTAGGAAAAAGGTATTTCGCGGTATACCACAGGGTGGCATTTTGTCACCTTTACTCTGGGTTACCACGATTAATAGCCTCCTAAGGACCCTAACTGAGAAAGGACTTAGACCTGTCTACTATGCAGACGATGTCGTAATACTTTTAAAGGAATAGGATCCATTATTTGTGTAGAAGAGCTGAGTAGGCTCTGAAGACGGCCTTGAGCTGGGCTCAACCGAGAGGCCTCAATGTTAACCCGGCGAATATAGAAATCTGTCTTTTCACAAGAAAGACAAAAATTTCTACGTATACTGGGCAAGAAGATACCGGTGACAGACAAAGTTAAGTACTTAGGTGTAATCCTCGACCGGAAATTAAAATAAAGAGACACTACATAGAGGATAGGATCAACAAGGCACATCGGTGTTGGGCGATATGTAGGAGAACTATAGGCGTCTTGGTCCTACTATGATAAATTGGCTTTATAAAAGGGTAATTAGACCAATTCTAGCTTATGTTTCAATAATTTGTTGGACTGCTTTGGACAAAAAGTGTAATTTCAAACTTATGAGGTGGCGCTTACAGCCGAACGTCTCTTTGCTTAAGGCGAACTGGCCAAAAGCGGTTATAGGACACGTCATCAATGTACACTGGACACAATGAAGGTTATACACAATCATCGGACGTGCCTGATCGCATACCAGACACAGAATATGTCGGAAACTTTGAAACGCTGATCCCAGATAGAATGTCTTGGTCAAGCGGAAAACTAGAGCAAAAACCAGTAGGTATCCGTTATTATACGGATAGCTCTAATTAGGGGGACAAAGTGGGCCTGGGGTTATATATTGAAGACCCAGAAACAGAAATATACCACCGTTTACATAATCATAACACAAGCTTCCAGGCAGAAGTACGAGCAATAACGGAATGTGTAAATTGGATTAGAATAAATATGGCGCCCACGGCCCTTAATATATTCACAGACAGCCAGAAGGCAATTAGGGCGATATCAGGTGATAGAATTAAATCTAAGAACGTATAGGATTGTAAGAAAGCTTTAACTGAATACTCTCCCAGAGGTAAGGTTTATATCATATGGGTACCAGGACACTCGGGAGTAGTCGTAGTTAACCTGACGAACGCAAAACTATTCGACGCAACAAAATCTGAATTAAAAATATGGATGAGAGAATCCATAAGGCCTCTTGGAATAATGAAACGGTGGGTAGAACCACCGTTTCATGAAAAGGAGCGCACAACAGGCCGGATAGTGGCCTAGGTGCATTTCTGACAACATAACAAAATATAATACACCTCATTTAAATGCACCATTATATTTTAGAGATGTATTCTTTAACAGTTTTTCTACTGTACGAACATTTTTTTTCTGAGTTTGATTATATGGGTGTTGCATTCAAAAAATAATTTACAAAAACAAAGAGTATTAATCATGTTATAAATATATTAGAAGGTAGCAAAGTATATTAATTTTATAAGGTTATACCCTGTGATAATTTAGTGTCATCATTCAGAATACCAAGCGAATTGGTAATATTTTTTTATATGTAGTTTGACATTGTGCCTGCACTTGAAGGCGAATTGACTGTAAGGGAAAAATTTCAAAAACAGCTGACAAATAAATCAAAGCGAATTTATATTAAACAAAAAATGTTTATAACTTTGAATCTGTTTATAATTTATTCTGATGTTTAAACTTTTAAAGATTAAAAACACAAAAATATACCCTAATCACACAATTTCACTTTAATCACAAAATTCACATATACAAAATGAAACCAGTTTGACACTAACAAAATGAAAACAAAGTTTGACATTTACAAAATGTAAACCAAGTTTGACATTAATTATACACCACGGCGAAAAATGAACATAGTAGCAAAAAACCTTCAGCTGTTCTGATAACACTACCTTATAATTAATATATCTCGAGAAGGTAATTTCAATTCAAGGCGAATAAGGTGGTGTTGATAATTTTTTTCAATCAGCTGATAATTTTTTTCTTAATTCGCCTGGTTTACGTAGCTTCAAAGTTTGTTATTGTTTACATTTTTATATTTAAAAATGTCCGTTAAACGGAGAAAAACTTCGTTAATATTTTGAAATATTTATGTAAAAAATCTGAAAATACCAAGCATCTCGTAAACAAATATCATTTTATTTAAATAATGGCATAATTGGTATATATACAAATATGTTATTTAAGAAAAATATTTTTTTTTATTAAATGTTAAGATATTACACAATATTGTTTTATATTTTATATTAAAATTGTGTAGATAACGTGATTAACTAAAAAAATCTCTTCCGGAACACTTAATATTAAGAAACGCATATGAAGCATTTACCCGGCTGGCGGCAGCTGACTTCTACGTTATGGCTTAATTTTGAAATCTATTAAATGTTAACAAATTAAACAATATTGTTTTATATATACACTATGTAGATAAAAAGATTAACTAAAACAAGTAAGAAATTATAGTCGGGCGAGGCCGACCTGTTACAAAATTAAAATGTGATTTAGTTTTCATAATAAAGCATTTAAGTTGAATTGTACCTTGCCTCAGATATACTTAAACCATTTATTGTTGAATAAAATTGTGGACATTTTAGTCAAATTTTGAAGGGGGCTTTGTATAGGTGCTATGGTCAAATGAGACCCTATAATTATAAAATTCATGAGAGTCATCAAGGCTAGTATATAACTTGGTTTTGCAGCTTTTTGTTGAGATACGAGTATATTAATCATAATTATGAACTTAAGAGCCCTATTCAGGGGTTCAGTTGTATGGGGCTAGGTGAAATAATGGACCGATCTTAACCATTTTCAATAGGCTTCGTTCCTATGACAATAGAAGATCATGTACCAAATTTCATTCAATTATCTTCAAAATTGAGACCTGTAGATTGATTACAAGGTTTACATGGACGGACGGACATAGCTAAATCGACTCAGAAAATGATTCTAAGCCGATTGGTATACTTTAAGGTGGGTATAGGACCAATATTATTGTGCGTTACAAACATCAGCACAAACCCAATATACCCTCCCCACTAAAGTGGTGCACAGTGGTATAGGAAAAAAAAAAAGAGGGAAATAATTCGGTAACTTCTAAACGGTTAATCCGATTTTAATGAAATTTGGTATGCACAAAGAGGAGGTGTTGTCGAGTTTAGGTTTTGAATTTGGACCTTATAGGCCAACCAGGGGCCCGGCGGGGGGTCCTCAAATTAGGACACCTCGGCTATGTTAAATTTTTAAAACGATCCTATTTCTTCATTTGAGTTCCGATTTAAAAAAAATTTCGTATATAGAATCTCCTCATCGAGCACTATAAAAAATGTCGTCGTAGCAGTAAATTATCTCTTATAGTTTAAAATTTTTACCGTCCTTACTTTAGTTTTTTTGATAATAGCAGGTCCAAATATTTCCGATTTTCGCCATTTTTTTTTTATTTGCTTAACAACAAGTTTATATACCAAGCAGTGAAAGAATTATGTAAAAATCATGACTGAGTCCAAAGTTATAGGCATTTAAATTTAAAAAATTAAAAAAAGGCGATTTTTTGTCATTTTTTTGGGAAAAAAGTATCTTTTTCTTTTTAAGTTATCTAAAAAGTTTCTAAGAAGATGTATATAGAATTTATACTTTTTGGAAAGCTGACTTTACATAAAATACGATAAATGAAACAAAACCTAAAAATTTTTGATACCGAGGGGACCAGGTCCATCCAAAAAAACCCTATTTTTTATGGAAAATTAAATTTTGGGCAAAAATTCTCAAATCGCATAGTCGATATCAAATTATAGTGACCTGTTTTATATGACCCAATAAGTTCTTAATCATTTTGTAACGGGTTTCGATAACCCCGCCCCTGGTATGGATATAATAGGCAAAAAACCAAAAAATCCCATTTTTGGGATTTTTTAAAACTTTTTTGGGAATTCCGGGATTTCTAATAAGAAAATTCGAAATTTTTATTTAATTTTGGATTTTGAGTAAAAAAATCTACCTAACTGTAAAATTTCATCAAAAAATATTCATAAATAAAATTTTTATTGCAATTTGAAAAATTTGTATCTTCGCAAAAACTGAATAAAAAACATTTTTTAATTTTTTTTAAAAAAAGTATTCCGCGAATTTTTTAATTTTCAAAAATTATATACAGTTTTGAAAAATAGACAAAATTACCTTTCCATTGATATATAACAAATTAATTAGGGAAAACTCAACATCTTTTAGAAAATTTGCCTAGCACTATTATTTTCATCCATAAGGTTAACTCTTAAATTTGTTACATATATGGATGAAAATAATAGTGCTAGGTAAATTTTCTAAAAGATGTTGAGTTTTCCCTAATTAATTTGTCACTTAAAAAACATTAGGTAGGCATGTTATTACACAAAATTACCTTTCCATTGATATATAACAAATTAATTAGGGAAAACTCAACATCTTTTAGAAAATTTGCCTAGCACTATTATTTTCATCCATAAGGTTAACTCTTAAATTTGTTACATATATGGATGAAAATAATAGTGCTAGGTAAATTTTCTAAAAGATGTTGAGTTTTCCCTAATTAATTTGTCACTTAAAAAACATTAGGTAGGCATGTTATATATCAATGGAAAGGTAATTTTGTCTATTTTTCAAAACTGTATATAATTTTTGAAAATTAAAAAATTCGCGGAATACTTTTTTTAAAAAAAATTAAAAAATGTTTTTTATTCAGTTTTTGCGAAGATACAAATTTTTCAAATTGCAATAAAAATTTTATTTATGAATATTTTTTGATGAAATTTTACAGTTAGGTAGATTTTTTTACTCAAAATCCAAAATTAAATAAAAATTTCGAATTTTCTTATTAGAAATCCCGGAATTCCCAAAAAAGTTTTAAAAAATCCCAAAAATGGGATTTTTTGGTTTTTTGCCTATTATATCCATACCAGGGGCGGGGTTATCGAAACCCGTTACAAAATGATTAAGAACTTATTGGGTCATATAAAACAGGTCACTATAATTTGATATCGACTATGCGATTTGAGAATTTTTGCTCAAAATTTAATTTTCCATAAAAAATAGGGTTTTTTTGGATGGACCTGGTCCCCTCGGTATCAAAAATTTTTAGGTTTTGTTTCATTTATCGTATTTTATGTAAAGTCAGCTTTCCAAAAAGTATAAATTCTATATACATCTTCTTAGAAACTTTTTAGATAACTTAAAAAGAAAAAGATACTTTTTTCCCAAAAAAATGACAAAAAATCGCCTTTTTTTAATTTTTTAAATTTAAATGCCTATAACTTTGGACTCAGTCATGATTTTTACATAATTCTTTCACTGCTTGGTATATAAACTTGTTGTTAAGCAAATAAAAAAAAATGGCGAAAATCGGAAATATTTGGACCTGCTATTATCAAAAAAACTAAAGTAAGGACGGTAAAAATTTTAAAATTTTAATATTCAAATGCGAATATCTCCTAAACTATAAGAGATAATTTACTGCTACGACGACATTTTTTATAGTGCTCGATGGGGAGATTCTATATACGAAATTTTTTTTAAATCGGAACTCAAATGAAGAAATAGGATCGTTTTAAAAATTTAACATAGCCGAGGTGTCCTAATTTGAGGACCCCCCGCCGGGCCCCTGGTTGGCCTATAAGGTCCAAATTCAAAACCTAAACTCGACAACACCTCCTCTTTGTGCACACCAAATTTCATTAAAATCGGATTAACCGTTTAGAAGTTACCGAATTATTTCCCTCTTTTTTTTTTCCTATACCACTGTGTGGTGTAGGGTATAAAAAGTCTGTACCGGAACGCTTTATATAACAAAACCCATATAAGGTATTTACCCGTCCGGCGGCTGCTACATTATGGCCAAATATTGAAAATTACTCCGACGGAGTAGAATTATCCATTCGCAACAAATATTCATTCATTCGTAATATAATATTGTCATGAATATGTGCTTTTTATACCCTCCACCACCATCAGTGGTGATAGAGGGTATATATAAGTTTGTCGTTCCGTGTGTAACACCAAGAAATATTCATCTAAGACCCAACAAAGTATATATATTCTGGGTCCTTATGAAATTCTGAGTCGATTTAGCTATGTCCGTCTGTCCGTCTGTCTGTGTAAAACACGCTCACGTTAAAACTAAGCAAAGGCAATCAATCAAATTCACCCAAAATATTTATTATTATCCTAAGCAGTTTGGTATTGAAAATCAGCAAAATCGGTTCACAACGTAAAAAGTTATGAGTAAAAATTTCAGACTACCTCGAAAAAAAATACGTTTTTTTTATAATTCTTTTGAAATTTTCTCAGAAACTACCAAAGATATTTCGATGAATTTTGCCATACGTTATTTTTTCAGGGCAGTGATCAATTATATTCAAAATCTTTACAATCGATCGGATATTTCCCATAGCCCCCATACAAAGGTATATATTCCCGGAAATTAGTTTATCGTTAATAACTCCCTCAAATATATCGGTATCAACACGAAATTTTGTACATGTAAATATAATATGAACAGAAATCATACTGTCAACGTAGATCTCAGTAGGTCCACAATTGGTCATAGCTCCCATATAAGGTCCACTTCCGAAAATCAGCTAAACTCACATATTTCATTGATGAATAAAGCTATTGCGATAAAATTCGAGTTGGATATGTCTCGTGTACATACAAATCATTCTACTAAATTTTTTACGGATCGGTCCATTATTGGTCATAGCTCCCATATAAGGCCCACTTCCGAAAATCATATAAAAGCTCATATTTCATTGTCAACTAAAGATATTTTGATGAAATTCGACACAAATATGTTTAGTCTAAATATAAATCACTCTACGGAATTTTTTCCGGATAGGCCCATAATTGGTCATAGCTCCCAAATAAGGTCCACTGCCGAAAATCACTTAAACGCATATATTTCATTGAATTATAAAGCTATCGGGATAAAATACGACACAAATCTGTTATGTATACATACAAATCATTCTACAAAATTTTTTACGGATCGGTCCATAATTGGTCATAGATCCCATATAAGGACCACTTCCAAAAATCACTTAAAAGCACATATTTCAATACCAAGTAAAGCTATATTGATAAAATTCGACACAAATATGTTTTACCTAAACATGAATCATTCTACGAATTTTTTTCCGGATAGGCCCATAATTGGTCATATCCGGATTTGTGCACATATGAGTCACTCTGCGAAATTTTTGCGGATAGGCCCTTAATTGCTCATAGCTCCTATATAAATTCCACTTCCTAAAGTCACCTAAATGCACATATTTCATTGATTAATAAAGCTATTGGAGTAAAATTAGACTTGATCTTTTTCTGCATATAAATCATTGTACGAAATTGTTTCGCAATCAGTACATAATTGGTCACAACTCCCATATAAGGACCATATCTGAAAATTACTTAAACGCACATTTTATACATAGATATAAAATTTGACATAAATGTGTATTTTGTATATATGTATGTATATAAATCATTATACGGATTTTTTTCCGGACCGGTCCATAAGTTGTCTTAGCTCCCATATAAGGTTAACTTCTGAAAATCACTTAATAACACTTTTTAAATTATTATATCCGGATAAATTTTAACCCATTAGAAGTCACCGTACTCAACTGAGTACAGTAGTATTTTTACGTGTATCCCAGCAAAACTAACGAAACAGCAAACGTTGTACCCTTATTTAGTTTCAAAACAACAATAAAAAGAGCTGCAGAAAAATAATTTATACTTAGTTTCTGTTGATTATGCAGAATTATCAGTTTATATTGTGACTCGAATACATTGTGTCGTTTAGTAAAATATTTTGTAAATATTTGAAACAATTTTAAAATTTGTTTGGTAATTATGCATTATTTTTATAAAAATAATAACAACGAAACATACAGGATTCAAAAAATACTTAGAAATAAGAAAATAAAAAAAATAGAAAGGTATAAAGTTGGCTGTACTCGTTTGAGTACAATGACAGTATCCATTAGTAAGAATATTTAATTCTTTTGTTAGATTTAAAATATGAGCGATATACGTTTTACGGTCCAGCAGAGTTTCAAAGGGCTTCAAGAGGCCGTTGATAGCATTTTCGCTGATAGTGAAGACGAAGAAATTGATATGGCTATCATACCACCTAATCCGAGTATACTAAACAGCGAAGATGAAGGTGTTGAGTATGATATGACTTCATCAGCCCTACCGCAAGATATTCCTGGGACAATTGATGTTTTTGCAAATCTTCTCCTCGATCTTAAAAAATTAAGATACCGTGCAACTGGAACTGTCAGGGAAAACTGAACCAGAAAGTGTCCTTTGACTACCAGGAAGGAAATGAAGAAGCAGGATCGAGCTGCATATGACTACATGTTCGATAAAGAAAATTGTATTTTGTTGGTAAGATGGAAAAATAATAGTTAGTGTTTGCACAATGGGAACCAACTATGACACAATTGAAACGTTAGGAATCCTTAAGCGTTGGTGCAAAGAAACCACAATAAAAGAATGACTGGGGTTTATGATCTCGATCAATCCATCTCTTTGTATAGGATTGCTGTTCATGATAAGAAGTGGTGGTGGGTTTTATTTACATAAATGCTTTTGATATGACAATTTCTAACGCTTGGAGGCTACATGTAATGTGCAGTGAGAGTCCCATGGATCAACTTTTGTTTCCCGAAACATTTCACGTTATTATATCCGCCAAGGTGGACAAAAGAAATCATGGAAGTCTATGCCAATAGCTGAAGGTTTACGTCAAGATGGAGCTAGGCACTATCCCACAAAAAGAGAATAACAGTTGCGGTGCGTAATTTTCCATGCCGGAGTACGTTGGTAGTGCAAAAAATGTTTTAAAACACTTTGTGTCGAAAAATAATGTCTCAAAAAATTTTATACTTAAGAAGTCAGTGTACTCATTTGAGTACACCCCTAAAACTCGCTTTCAATAAAAAATTTTTAAAATTTTCTTTCATTTTATGATTTTTTATGCTTGTTTTTATTAATAAATAAATCTAAAATCAAAAACTTAAAGCCGGTTTTCATTTGACCTCTAATGGGTTAATATCTTTATCTTTATTTTTTAATAAAATATAAACTTTTTACAAACATTTTTCATCAGATGAATTCGCCGTACTTATGGTTTTTGACATCTACGTAAACCAAATGCAAGAACAAAATACATGTAAAATGTTGTTGTTACAGAACTGCCACCACCTTATCTGAATTCGCCTTTTTTCAATTTGTCTTAATGTCAAGCTCAATATATTCTGAATTGAATAATGTTTGTTTCAAACGAAAAATTCTATTCCGGCAGATTAATTTGCAAAATTTATGTGAGTGCCTGAAGTTAAGTAAAACTTAATTTTTTGTGATAAATAAACATAAAAAAGTACATATTCATGGCAATATTATATTACGAATGAATGAATATTTGTATGAATAAACATAAAAAAGTACATATTCATGAAAATATTATATTACGAATGAATGAATATTTGTTGCGAATGGATAATTCTACTCCGGCGGAGTAATTTTCAATATTTGGCCATAATGTAGCAGCCGCCGGACGGGTACATACCTCATATGGGGTTTGTTATATAAAGCTTTCCGGAACAGACTTGTTTTAGTTAATCTCTTTATCTACATAGTGTATATATAAAACAATATTGTTTAATTTGTTAACATTTAATAGATTTCAAAATTAAGCCATAACGTAGAAGTCAGCTGCCGCCAGCCGGGTAAATACTTCATATGCGTTTCTTAATATTAAGTGTTCCGGAAGAAATTTTTTTTAGTTAATCACGTTATCTAAACAATTTTAATATAAAATATAAAACAATATTGTGTAATATGTTAACATTTAATAGAAAAAATGTTTTTCTCCGTTTAACGGACATTTTTAAATATAAAAATGTAAACAATAACAAACTTTGACAGCTACGTAAATCAGGCGAATTAAGAAAAAAATTATCAGCTGATTGAATATCACCACCTTATATGAATTCGCCTTGGTCAGGCTGATTAACCATCTGACAAGAAAGGCGATTTTAAGTTTATGTATAAAACAAAGCTACCGTATTCTTGAATATTAATCCCACATTTGCTTTTAAATTTTCAAACTTCAAATAAATAACAAATATTTTACTTCAATTAAAAAGATATGTAACACAACAAAAAAAAATATTTTAATAAAAAAGCTTCTTTTTCCTAACTGCGAAAGCAAAAAACTCCATTCAAGCGTTTCAACTATATATTACACCGTATATACGCAAAGAATGGTTAAAATTACATATGTTATATTTTGGTGTGTAATATCGAAGAAGGCGATTTGCCTGGAGAATAACGAGAATTAATACTTAAATTTAAAAAACATAAGAATTAGCCCTGAATATAAAGCTCTTACTTTTTATAACCTACACCATTATAGTGGTCTTATTCGATTTAGTTATGTCCTTGTGCCCGTTCGTCTGTCTCTGTGTCCATGTAAACTTTGTGTGCAAGCTACAGTTGGAAATTTTCAAGATGATTTGATGAAATTTGGCACATACTCTTATTTTGACCCAAGGACAAAGTCGACTGAAAATGGTTAAAATAAGTCCTCTATTTCTCCTAGTTGAATGTTAATATCTCAACAAAAATCGGCAAAACTAAGTTTTATAAAAGTCTAAATGATGCTGCTGATTTTCGTAATGATCGGCCCTCATTTAATCCTAGCCCTCATACAAACTCCCCTTCAGAAAATGACTTGAAGCTTAAATATCTCATATAAACACTGATATCGCGATGAAAATTTGCATGAATAATATTAATGTAGACGTAAGTCCCTCTACCAAAATCTCCTTCAGAAAATGACTTGAAGGTCAAAATTCACTTATAATCACTAATAACACGATGAAATTCTGCATAAATAACTTTAATGTAGATATAAAATCATCTACCAAATTTTATAGGTATAGGCCCATATTTACCCTTACCCACATTAAAGATCTCATTGCAAATAAGGTTCCAATTTAACAACTACTTATAAATATCGTTGTACATTTCTAATGCATTACACATATGTATGTGTTTAAAATTTTCTCAAAGTACATTACACTTTTCCTTAATGTGGCAACGTTCGCTTTGATTATTTACACAAACAATAAACTTCAAACATCTCCTTTCTTGTCAACAAATTCATATTGAAACAACCTTCGATATGTATTAATTAAAATTTTTGCAATTAGAACATTTATTAGGACAGTATTACCTATCATAACTCTTGTCTATATTAGACAAATATTTATTATGCTGAACGTCAAATTGTTATCATGATAAAAAATTAGCAGGTATTGACAGCACTTATTGTGTGTTGTCTAAGCAATTGTTTAGACAACGTTGTCTTAATAACAAACAACATTGTAAAATTCGTATAGAATTTTGTTTTTGTGCAATTAAAATTGATTTTTAACATAAGTTTTAGTGAAATTAGTATTTATTTACAAAATATGCATTTAATTCCAATTGTTTCTGTAAAATATAGCATTATTTCAGTAAAATTATCTGTGAGTTGTCGTGATAAAATCAGCATTTTGTTAGTCCTATGCATTAACAAAAACAAAAAACTGACAATTTTTCTGCCGACGTTTTGTCAAGTGCTGGGATAAATATTTGTCTAATAAAGACACGGGGTAAGAAATATTTTTTTTTAAATCGAACAAATATTTTAGAAAACATTACAAAATATGTTTTAAATACATGTTTGAGTCAGAGTATATATAATTAATATATCTTGGCACAGCCGAATATATCATTCTAACTTTACAAAAAATACATCTCTAATCTAATCATTCCAAAATATATAAAATTTTTCATCCGTATATACTCTCAATGTGTGATGGTTTCATTACATAATGCGTTAGACGATCCCATACGTTCTTTTCTACAAAAATTATAGATCATATTACTTGTGGTATAATGTTAACTGGCGTTTAGATTTTTCCATTTTCAGTTTTTAATATTAATATTAAAGGAAATTAAAAAGTACCTTTTGAAGAAAAAAAAAAAAAAAAAACGTAAAAAATATGTCCTTTTATATGTTCTCATTTACTCCGTATTCTACACGCTTAATTTAATATTTCTATGTATTATATTATAGAAAACTTAAACAAAGAAGAATTACCAAAAAATAATTAAAAGACGTATGTATTATATCAAGACAAAGTTGTCTAAACAATTGTTTGTCTACTAACACTGCAATATCGATAGACCCGTGTCTATATTAGACAAATATTTATCACAGCACTTGACAAAACGTCGGCAGAATATTTTACGGTTTTTTATGTTAATGCATAGGAGTAACAAAATGCTGAGTTTATCACGACAACTCACAGATAATTTTACTGAATAATGCTATATTTAACAGAAACAATTGAAATTAAATGCAAATTTTGTAAATAAACACTAATTTCACTAAAACTTATGTTAAAAATCAATTTTAATTGCACAAAAACAAAATTCTATACAAAATTTACAATACAATGACTTTTGTTATCAAGACAACGTTGTCTAAACAATTGTTTAGACAACACTGTCATAACAACGCAATAACGCAAATATATGCTGTATCTGCTAATTTTTTATCATGATAACAATTTGACGTTTAGTATAATAAATATTTGTTTAATATAGACACGGGGTAATGGTGACTATACCTGATAATTCTTTATGTTGATAAGTTGACGTTTAGCATGAAAAAATTTATCAAGTCTAGGCATTGTTAAAGAGACGTTATTGAGAAACCAAATACCCATTACTTTTACAACTTTAGTAGTTGAATATTGTAAATGTTTACTACATTTTGGGATTAGTTGAGTTGCCGATATTTAATGTATAAATATTAACGTAAAATGTGTACGGACTATATTCAGAGTTATAATGATCTTCAACAAGAATTGGAGAATGCGAAAGATACATTAGTTGTTCTAAATGATAACATCAAGCGTATTATAGGCCGCGGCCCGAAGTTGCCGAAAGATCCTAGGTAATGTTAAAAATATATTGTAATATATGTCAATTATTTATAAACAATTTTACTCATTTTAATACAGTTTATTTAAATGAAGTGGATTCCAAAAATAATTTATTATTAATTTTATGTAAGTATGTATGTACGTATGTTAGACCTACTCGTAGAAGAAGTGTTTGTGATGTGCCACTCAAAATATACATACATACATACATACATACATACATACATACATACATACATACATACATACATACATACATACATACCTTGGGAACAAACCTAGATCTTTCATATAATTTGTGTGGTGATATTTTTTGTTTATATTCACATTGTGTTTGTTTAGTTTTTAAGTCTGCTGCAGACACAGCTAAAACTATCTTAACCTGAATCTTAGATCCACAGTGCCAACGCTAACGTCCGCATTATAAAAATTAAAAACTTAAAACACGAATGCATATGGTCAACGTGCACTTCAAAAAAACCATAACTCGGTACAGTTATACGATACCACACTTTTGGTCAATGCGGTTTGAAAAGTGAAACTCTCGAAGACAGAGAAAAAAGGATGTCCTAATTCTCCTTAGCCGGCGTTCGGACTCTGTGTATATCGAAAACTAGCTTCGTTAAAAATACTTTTTCTAAATATATAATTTGTTGGGGTACCAACTTATGTGTAAAAAACACAACTTTGAAGTACCATAATATTCTTGCCCAATCACGCTCATTAGCTTAAAATTAAAGGAGCTATCAATCCTTGTTCAGCTCTACCAGAATTTCGCAAAATTTTATGAAAATAAAATTAAAAATATTTTAAAATTCAATGAGACGTAAATCTCTGTATATTTTTTAATGTTTTACCTGGTAGAAGCTTTATAAAAGCAAATTGCACATAGTGCTTCTGTTGACGATCAGAAAAGAAGTGAATTTAATAAATTGATGGCAACGGGTACCATTAACCGTTTACTCGTTAGAATCTTTCATCAAAGTAGTAAATAAAGCGGAGCTTAACAATGTGATAACATTGCAAAAAAAGGATTCATATGCTGTCAAAAAAAGAGTAAACTATAAATCGAACATAAAATACCCACATAAAATTATTGAAATCCATGTTGGTATAACGATCTTGGTTTATAGGACCAACAAATAATTACAATAACATGTAAATTATACAGGCTGGTTGACTTCTTCACCTTCTTGCTGGATGAAAAGGGTTGATGACATCCTTGCAGAGATCAGTAGAAGAGAGGGCCGGAATTTTAACAGTCCTCTTTACCTCACATGAGCGCTTTGGTTTTCGCGATACCACCCTCTTTGCCTTTTGGCAGACTGCAGGTTGATGAAGCTATCGACCCATCACTCTTTAAGTTGTCTCCAGGGAGTGGACCAACCCATGCACTGAATAGCCATCGAGGCCCTCGGCACAGCTACCACTCACCTTGACCTTAAAAGCGCATACAGTGTCGGACAAAACTAAAACACGAACTTTTAATTATTAGAAAAACTTAGTAAAATTAAAAAATTGGTTACTTTGTATTTAAAGTTATTAGTTTAGAAAGAATATAGTCTAGAAATTATAAAACCAATGAAAAATAATATTGTTTAAAACTTAAATACATTATTTTTGGATAAATTACATATATTACATAAATTAGCCAAAAATTGCAGCGACAAAACTAAAGCACATAACCTTGGATATATTAAATTTTAGGGAGTTTTAGGAAATACTATCTGATGTAGACATTTTAAGAGCAAACTTACGTAAAATGTAAATAAAGAGAATTCATAACATTTTTATAGTCATTTTTGATCATTCGCCTTTGCAATGCACTTTCCTTCAACTTAAAATTCAAAATGGATCCTCAAAAGTATTTTTTGCGATTAAAAGAAAAAAATTATGGATGATTTTAATAAATGTCAATCATTGAAACGTATTTCTTAAAAAATTAATATATATCACACTATAATTTCGCAAATTATAGGCCACTTTCAATCATCAGGCTTATTTGCTGTAGTGGGGAACACAGAAAAAACCCTCAAACGGGAGGACCAGTATCGAATTTGGATATTAAAAATTTTTATATTACAATAATAAGGTCCATGGCAATTCAATAACTAAAAAATATTATGTCCAGAACTTTCCAGATAAGAACTGCAGAAGGTTGCTTAAAGCCATATTGAACAATGAACATTTTTCTGATGAATCGAAGCAAAATTAAAATGATTCTGATGAATTACAGTTAGAATCTAGGCCAGTAGTGTAATTATCGTTATACTGTGGTAAAAATAAAACACGGAGGGGGTAATATTGTGGTATTGGGATGTTTTCCATGTAATGTGATCAGAGAATTTTATCAATATAAAGTAAATAAATGGAATAAAGGATCGTTTTATGTATGAAAATGTCTTGCATATTATAAAGCTGTATTATACTGTGGAGATAATACCACAGAAATGGTGAGATCAACAGGAATTCCTTTTCCTCAGCGGCTTATAATTTACAAAATTATAGACTAATCGATAGATTTTTTAAGAAATTTGAGATTTACATTTATTAAAATCATCCATATTTTTTTGCAAGAAAAACTTTTTAGGAGCCATTTTGGATATTAAATTGCATAAAAGTGCACTAAGAAGGCGAATGACCAAAAAATGCTTATGAAATCGTATACATTTACTTTATATTACGTTAATTTACTCTTAAAATGTATTCAAGTGAAATAACGAATTCAATAGCAATTTGGTTAACAGTTTCTAAAAATTAACTAAAATTTTATATATTCATAGTTATGTGCTGTAGTTTTGTCGCTGCAATTTTAAGCTAATTTATATTATTGGATAAAAAGCAATATATTTTCATTCTAAAGCGGAGCTTAACAATGTGATAACATTGCAAAAAAAGGATTCATATGCTGTCAAAAAAAGAGTAAACTATAAATCGAACATAAAATACCCACATAAAATTATTGAAATCCATGTTGGTATAACGATCTTGGTTTATAGCAACGGTTCCCAAAAGGGGGTCCGCGGACCCCTAGTGGTCCGTAGCAAAATCCTAGGGGGTCCGCGAAGACGAACGAAAAAAATCATGAATAAAAAATATTCTCTATATGTTACAAAATATTAAAAATATCTCCAAATTTTTCATAAATACTAAAATACACAATTTTTATTCAATAATCCCAGATTTGTTGGTGACTCTTTGAATTTTATTGTTTCGGTCGTTTATCAGGATGAAGCTAGGCGCTACAAATTTATTGTTTCACTTTTATAAAGTAAAGTATTACGTGATTTGTAATTTTTATAAATATAAATGTTTTTATAGCAGACGGATAATGATTTGCCTTAGAATTAAATACTGATACTAGTATCCCGGAATATGAAGTTAGGTCACATTTCATAATATTTTTTTAAATTGTAAGCAAAAGTGTTAATCTAGTTAATTTTAAATATAAATATTCCATTCCAACGTGATACACAGATTTTAACTTCATTTTGTTGTCCAATATTATTAAATCAACATCAGAAAATTCATAGCGTTTTGCGTAAATAGTCAAAACCACGCAGTAAAATAATTCGTAGGTATTTTAAAATTCAAATTTAAGATCCAAATTCACAGTACATTCGCAAAGAGTTCAAGTCATATTTTATGTGGGTAACGCATTCCGCAACAACATCGAAGAAGTCTAACTTTCACATATTTTCCCGAAAATTTAGCTTACATACTCAGCTCACTCCTATGCAATCGCAAAAAAATTTAGAAACATGACTCTTTAAGCACATGTCGACAATACTTGTTAAAGAAACCTTTTCTCTACCTTGACGAGAAATGAACATGAAAGCTCTCACGATCATAAAATTAAACATCATGTTAGAAGTCATTCTATATTTAAAACCATGAAATTGAAAACATCTCCGAAATACTAAATGTTCTCAATGTACGGGAATATTTTATAGGGTTTATGGACCAGGACTAAGACAATTTTCGAACAATTACACAGTGATACAGCAAAAAAATGCAGGGGTTCTCATATACCAATTCCATTTCGTTATAGTCCATAGAGTAGGAATTTATTTTTAATTTTTCCCGATCACTTCGTTTAGTTCCTTTTTAAGAGCAAAAGTTGTGAAAAAGAGCTATTTCTGAAGTTTTAACTTTAAAAAAATATATGTCTGGTAGTTTGCAACCGATTTTCAAATTGGATATTTTGTTTTAAAGATACAAGTGTTGTCTTTCAACCCAAAAAAATAAATCCAAAATTTATGATTAATGTCTTGGTTACGGCCATTTAAGTAAAAAAACTCACACTTTTTTCACAATTTTTAATTTTCATACTGCTCTACGTTGGCCATGAAGCAATAACTTTAGCTTTTATTACATTTGAAAAAAGCCACATTAAGTTGGGTTTCCAATGATGGTCAATTTATGATAATCGATGAAAAAGGTTATGAGTTGTGCTAAGTTTTATAAAAATATAGCATATTTCTTCCATACAAAAACGTTCATGTTTCTGGTTTTCTTTGTAACAAGTTTAAAAAATGTTTATAAACATTTTTATACAAAAATTAATTTGTATGGAGAAAACCAAAAATTCGAGAAACATGCTATTAGAAAAATTGGCATAAATTATCCAGTTTTTCATAGATTTTTATGAAATAACAAGTTTTAGAAACCTTCCTTTATGTGATTCTTCAGGAAAGTAATAAAAGATGAACTCACTGCCTCATGGTCAAAGTAGAGCATGATGAAAATGAAAATTTTTTAAAAAAGTGTGAGTTTTTTTACTTAAACGACCGTAACTCAGACATTTGACCATAAATTTTGGATTTCTTTTTTTGGATTAAAAGACACTTGTATCATTAAAAAAAAATCGGATTTGAAAATCGGATGAAAACTACTAAACTTATGATTTTTCAAATTTAAAACTTCAAAAATGGCTCTTTTTCGCATCTTTTGCTCTTAAAAAGTAAGTTAACGAAGTGATAGGGGAAAACTAAAAATATATTCGTACTCTATGGACTATAACGAAATAGAATTGGTATATGAGAACGCCTGCATTTTATTTTTCTTCACTTTTGTATCACAGTGTTATTTATAACAATAAGATATCAAAATATGTATGGGGGTCCGTGAAATTAAATAAATTCCTCAAGGGGTCCGCGAAGTAAAAAATGGTGGGAACCGCTGATCTAGACAATGTTAATATAAAATATAAAACAATATTGTTTAATATGTTAACATTTAATAGAAAAAAATATTTTTCCTAAATAACATATTTGTATACATACCAATTATGCCATTATTTAAATAAAATGATATTTGTTTACGAGATGCTTGGTATTTTTAGATTTTTTACATAAATAATTCAAAATATTAACGAAGTTTTTCTCCGTTTTACGGAAATTTTTAAATATAAAAATGTAAACAATAACAAACTTTGACAGCTACGTAAACCAGGCGAATTAAGAAAAAAATTATCAGCTGATTGAATAACACCACCTTATCTGAATTCGCCTTGCTATGTATGTATGCAAATAGATAAAAAGAAAGAATTAATAAAAGTGAGTCATAACAAGTTAGAGTGCTATATTCGGCTGAGCCGAATCTTAAATACCCTCCACCAGCAACTTTTGTATTAATTAATAAAATATTTGTAGAAATAAGTTTTCTCATGTCTTAAATAGAAAAATCCCAAGATTTAAACAGCTTAAGTCTACTAGAATTCCAAGATTTATTGAACATTAGAAACGCCAATTTCTTTTAAATTTTTATAGCGCCCTAAGATATGCTTTAGCGATATTTAGTATTTACATGTATGCATGTGTGTGAAAGATTTAAGGATTTTCAAAATACATACATACATATATATAATTTTGTTCTACACAAATTGATAATGCAAATAGTTAAATACGGTTAAAGCGCTTTTAGGGGCAGGACCTAGTATGAGAGATATGACCAAATATAGACCGATCGTAAAAAATTCTTTAAGCAAAATTTCTGTACATAAAAACTATATTTCAGTAAAATTTTGTATCTATATCGTAATTTAGTAATAAGTAATGTGCGTTTTAGTGATTTTTTGAAGGGAACCTTGTATGGGACCCACCGCACCCATGTTATAAACCTATCGAGAAAAAATCTTGAAATATAATTTTTGTATACTGTTTCGGCGTATATCCGATTCGATTCAAGATGGACAAACCAAATAAGTTTCCCAATGATAAAAAATAAAACACAAGAAAATTAATAAAATTTCAAAATCAGAGAATAAATCTCTTTCTTTATTATTTACCTTTGTAAATGTTAGTTTCAAAAAACTCTTTGCACAAGTGCAGTAGATGGCTTCACTTTGGCTAATAACCAAATCAAACTTATAACTAAATAATGGAGGCAAACAATGTTTAAACACCGTTAGCGGTTTACTCGTTAGTTTTATTATAGTTTTCCATCAAAGATGTAAACTAATGGTAGTAAATCATTAGGATTTACACTTAGAGAAAAATGCCGCAAATAATCGATTTGTACTTAAACATTGCCGGCCCCCTTGCAACACTTAAGGTGTTGTAACTGAACTTACTGAGCCATTAAAGGGCTCGCGACGACTATAGTAATAATAAAATATTTTCCTCAATTCAAAATGAGTCATAAAGGACTCCAAATTTATTTGAAATATATAATAGCCATTAAGAGACTGGTTGAGCCATTACGGGACTCTAGTTGAGCCATAAAGAGACTCTAGTTGAGCCATAAAGAGACTCTGGTTATATTAAGATTTTGAATCTTATTTAGTAAGGCGACAAACCCGTAATGATCCAACCAAAAATGCTATATTGGGCAAGTGGAAGCCCAGGGCTCTGATGAATCCTGTCCCTCAAAATCATTGGTGCAATCTCCGGCCCCAAAACCAACGCTACTTGACCGGAATGATTAAAGGTGGGATCGGTTAACTGGAGACCTTTAAACGGCTCCAGGATCAAATCTGACACTGTGAGAGGAGGTGTTTTTACACGATCCATTTGATATACTCTCGCCAGTACAATAATACGCTGAGTATTCTCAAACCTCGATTCAACTTCGATTCTACAATGTTCCTGATCATTAATCTTTATCTTTGGAATTCTTAGTTTGGCGACTAAATCTGCACAAATATAACTATTCTGGCAGCATAGATCCAGAACAGACCTCACCAAAACTTTATTTCGAGGCAAACACAGGTTAAGTTGTATAGTCGGGGAAAAAGCAACCGCTTGTCGCAATTGTACATCCGCGAATGACGCTGCCTGACGCTCATTGGTTTTTGTAGACTTGGTTTTGGGGTGGAGAAGAAAATGGTGAGCTTCTTTACAAAACTTACATTTTGCTGAACTTTTGCAATTTTTGCTAACATGACCGCTTAATAAACAGCGATAACAAACTTTGTGCAATGCCACTTTGCGAAATCTGAGCTCAAGGTCCATTTTCTCGAATTTACGGCAAAACCTTAACAAATGGTTTTTGCGGCAAATTGGACATCTCGGCTTTTCCCGATTAGGACGCGCTTGCTGATCGACAGGATTCGAACCCGAAGCTTCCACTTGTTTAGGTACAGTAATGGTTGGCGGGGGTACTATAGTTGGTTCTGCAACCACTTCCATAGCAGCTTCTTCTGCTGCGACGGGCATCTTATTTAATGGTGGAACAACGGACTCCACTTGCATGGTTGGGGAATTCAAGCTTAACGCTGCTACCTTTAAGCTCTCAACAGTTAGACCCTGGGATCCAGTAACTTCATTGGAGTTGTCCTCGTTAAGGAGCTCTTCCTCAGTCAAAACTGTGGTAATTGGCTGTAGTTTTCTAACAGAGTCCATTGTTCTAGGGAAAATAAAAGGTTAGTAGGGAAATATTGACATAAAGTGATAGGTAAGTTAATCTTGCAAAACAACAAGTTTGGTTATCGGTCTTTTAAGTATCCCATTTGATGTCCGAACATCAACTACTCTAACGTGACCATCAGTACCATTATAAACCTGAACTACTCTTCCTATCTTCCATGAAGTAGCAGGTAACTGTTCATTTCGTAAAACAACTAAATCATTGATCGAAACATCTCTTTGGGGATGTTGCCACTTGTACCTTTTATGTAAAGTTGCTAAATATTCCTCTTTCCAACGTTTGCAAATATAGTGAACAAAAGCCTTCACTTTCCTATAACGATTCACAATACTAATTGGTCTGTCAAATATTGTTGGCTCCGGTGGAGCCAGTATTGCGGATCCTATTAAAAAATGACCAGGAGTGAGTGCAGTAGGCTCATTAGGACTATCAGGCATAGGACACAAAGGACGAGAATTCAGACATGCCTCAATCCTAGCCAGGATCGTAGACAATTCCTCAAACGTATATTTACAATTTTGAACTTCTTTCCGAAAATGGAGTTTAAAACTTTTGACTCCAGCTTCCCATAAGCCGCCCATATGAGGGGCGCCAGCTGGTATAAATTTCCATGACAAACTCTCATAACCTATTCTCGAACTCATTCTGGCCTCGCATTCTTTTAAAAAGGTTTGAAAATTCCTAGATATTTCATTTGACGCTCCAACAAAGTTCGTACCATTATCCGAAAAAATAGTGTGAGGACAACCTCTTCTAGAAATGAATCGATCAAAGGCCGCTAAAACAGCGTCAGTAGATAGGTCTGAAGTCGCTTCTAAATGTATGGCTTTGGTCGAAAAACAGACAAATACACATACATAACCTTTTTTTATTAAACACGAACGACCAGTAAAGTTTTTCACATCGAAAGGACCTGCAAAATCAACTCCAGTGGTTGTAAATGGTCTATCGATTGTGGTACGTTCCGGAGGTAGCGCAGCCATAATTTGACTGCATGAACGTTTTCGATCTATCGTGCAACGTTTACAATGATGAACCACTGTCCGTATCAGGGTTCGCAGTCTAGGGACCCAATACTCAGTTCGATAAACTCTCAACATTAATTGATTTCCACCATGAATCGTCAGCCTATGAACAAACTCCGCTACAAGTTTCGCAAGCCGACACCCGTAAGGTAATATGATGGGATACTGCTCTCGATATGACAACGAAGGTGACCTCACTAATCTACCATTTAATCTCATAACATTTCGCTCATCGAGGAAGGGGTTTAAAGGGATTAAAGAGCTCTTTGATGGTAAAGGTTTCTTATCCACAAGACATCTATATTCATTAGCATAATAGGCCTTTTGAGCTACAATAGCTAAACGAAGTTTCACCATTCTAATCTCTTGACAAGAGATTCTACTAGTCTCATAAACAAAACGCCCTTTCCTCGTTGGATGAGTGGCGTTGAAAAATCTGAATATATACGATATAACGCGTAAAGCTCTAGATAGCGAAGAAAATCTTTCTAGCACATCCTCAAAACGGGTAAAGAAGGAAGCATTAACTTTCGTCTTTCGAACTTCTAAGTCAGTGTCCATATTATCCAAACTCCGGATTTCCCATTTAGATTGATCCTGACATAACCACGAAGGACCATGCCACCACAATTCATTTCGGGATAAGGTAAGAGGATCTACACCTCTACTACCTAAGTCTGCAGGATTTTCTTCTGAACGCACGTGAAACCTGCTGCGGTTGCCAGTGTTCTCTTGGATGCGACAGACCCTATTTGCAACAAATGTTGTCCAAGAATAGGGTGGTTTGCGTAACCAAGCCAATACTATAGTTGAGTCAGTCCAACAATAGATACGCTCAATCGGAATTTGAATGTCCCGAGCAACATTCTTAAGCAATTCCGACGCCAAAACCGCACCACACAATTCAAGGCGAGGCAATGACACAGATTTTAATGGGGCTACTTTGGTCTTGGAAGTTAACAAGCTCGAAGTAATTTCGCCACATGGTGACTTTATACGTATATATAATACTCCGGCATAAGCTTTCTCTGAGGAATCAGAGAATAAATGAAGTTCAGTGACCGAATCTCTATAATAATTAACCCATCTTGGGATTTTAATAAAATTTACTTGGTTAAAGAACTCCACAAATCTTAACCACTCTTTCCTAGTAGAGTTTGTAAGAGAATCGTCCCATCCTATTTTGTCAAGCCAGATACGTTGCATAATTATCTTTGCTATGACAATAACTGGACTTAACCAGCCTACTGGATCAAAAAACTTTGCTATAGTAGATAACACCTCTCTTTTCGTATAAGACGTTTTAATTTCCAAAGGACATACTCTGAAGAAGAATGAATCTAACTGGGCATTCCAAAAAATACCTAAAGTTTTTGAACTACTAGACTCCATGAAAGTTAAAAGCTTTGCGTCAACCAAATGTCCAGGAGGCAAATCCTTTAAAATTGACTTGTCATTCGAAGTCCATTTCCTGAGTTCAAACCCGGCAGCCGATAAAGCCCTAATCAACTGATCCCTGGCTAACAAAGCACTAGACACTTCATGAGCTCCAGATAACACGTCGTCGACGTACATTCCTTCCCTTAAAATCTTCGAAGCCAATGGGAAGGTTTGCTCAGAGTCCTCTGCTAGTTGTAGCAAAGTCCTAATAGCCAAATAAGGAGCGCAATTAATACCAAATGTAACGGTCTGCAGTTCATAATCCACAATCTCTTCATCAGCTGAACTTCTGTAAAGAATTCGCTGGAATGGAGTGTGAGATGAATGGACCCTAATTTGCCTATACATTTTAGAAATGTCACAGTTAAATACAAACTTAAATAGTCGCCATCTCAAAATCAAACTAACCAAATCAGCTTGCAAAGAAGGTCCTACAAATAAACAGTCATTCAAACTTTTACCATTAGAGGTCCTATTCGAGGCGTTAAACACCACTCTAAGTCTTGTGGTTTTACTTTCCGGTTTTAAAACTGGAAGATGTGGCAAATAGCAAGAGTAAGTAACGGCCTTATTTCCAGTCCCCTTGGGCCTCATGTGATCCAAATCCAGATACTCCTTCAGCACTTCATCGTACATTTTCTTCACATCTGGTTTTCGTGTAAGTGAGGCTTCCATTTTCGTAAACTGTTTCAACACTCCTGTCCTCGAGATTCCTAAATTAATTTCCTGAGGGAACTCAGGTTTAAAGGGTAATGATACTACATATCTTCCCTCTGAATCACGAAAGGTAGTCTTTCTATAGATTTCCTCACACATTTTATCGGATTGCGATAGCACTTTCCGTCTTGGTGGCTGTTCTAACTCCCAAAATTTTGTGAGATTCTCATTTAAATTATCCTCCTCTGAATGGGTAATCGTAGTGGAGAATACATTGATAGAATCTTTTGGCGAAATGTTAACGGGTCCTGTCAGAACCCAACCAAACACAGTCTTCTGAGCCATTAAACTACCAACTATATTATTCCGAACTTCATCCAATATAATACGTGGATATAGGTCAGCGCCAAGTAATAAATCTACTGCCCTACTTTTGTAAAAGTTACGATCTGCCAGTCTTATATTTGGTAATTCACCTTTTATTTCCGAAGGACAATTGAATGAAGGCAAATTTCCGGAAATAGAAGGTAATACAAAAGCATTAGCTTCCAAATTAAAACCTGCATCTAGTGGGGAACCAACTCGAATAGAGCAACATTTCCTCGAAGTTGTAGAAGCGTCTTTATGAACACCGGAAATCGTAACATTCGTAGAATGTGACGGAAGTCGCAGTTGATTTCGCAAATGTTCCGATATGAAAGAGGCTTCCGAAGCAGGATCAATTAATGCTCTAGCTGGATACGTTGTATCATGACTATGAACCGAAACCATAGCTGTTCCCAATAAAACAGACGAATTTTGTAAAATATGGAAGACTTGGCGATTCGAATTAGTTGGAGCAGTGGCGGAGGTAGAAGCTTCTTGCAAATTTAATTCAGGCGTATTGCCAATTATTGCAACTTTAGAATTATTAGCTATAGGTGGTGAAGCAGAATTACCAACTGGATTCTCACGATGAAGCAAAGTATGATGTCTTTTCCTACAAACGGAACAACTATGTTCGCTCTTGCAATCCCTAACCTCATGGCTTGGTGCAAAACAGTTCACACAACAATGATGTTTCTTTACTACGTTATACCTCTCAGAAACAGACATTTTTTTGAATTGACGGCAAAAACGTAATAAGTGACCCTGTCTATGACAAACTACACACGCATTCTGAGTGCCTGTATTAGAAACATGAGCCTTTACTTTCCGTTCAAAACCTTTTTTATCAACATTGGAACTCGTTAGATCGCGGATGCAATCCAAAGTCTGAATTCTTTCGGACAAAAACATATCCAAATCCTTCCATAAGGTTAAGGCCGTTTTGTCCTTGATGCTCTGTTCCCATAATGTCACGGTCTGAGAAGGTAATCTTTGAATACAGATAAAAACTAGAATGGGATCCCAATTTTGAGTGGAAATTTCATAAATTGCCATGGCAGTAATAAAACCATTAATTCCGCGTTGCAACGTTTTCAAAGACGAGCTAGTTTCTTTTGAAATTGTCTCTAACCCAAACAAACCTTTCAACTGATTATTTACTAACATTCGAGGATTTTCATATGTATCCTTCAAGCTTTTCCAAGCGATATCAAAACCTAGGTTAGTCAATGGACATTTAGATAAAATCTCTCTTGCCTCCTTATCCGTCCTTTTTACCAAATAACATAACCGCTCTATATTACTAAGGCGACTGTTATTGATATACAATGCGGTAAAAAGATCCCTAAACGTGGGCCAAGATAGGTAATCGCCACTGAAAATGTCCGTGTCACAGGGAGGTAGAGGCAAATTATGACTGACGTTATCATGGTTTGTATCATTATTAATAGTAGGAGACTCTTTAGGTCTCGATCTGGCCTCAAGTTCATCAATTTTTAGTTTTATAAGCTTTGAACAACGCGCATAAATGTTCATGGTGCTATTAAATTTGCTTTCAGCCACTTGGATATCCTCTGGCTCCGCGTCTTCTGATGATTCAAGATCATCAATACACTTATCAAAGGCAATTTTCATTTTCTCCCATAACATCTTCAGTTCGCTGTTCAAAACTTCAAAATAATAAATATGATGCTCCTCTTCGCGAATGGTATGAAAATTAGCCTCAAATTTTATAACCGAATCCGAAAGACGGGTAAAACGTTCGAGAGCTGTCAACGGCATTTTCAAAAAAAAGTTTTAATTCGTTTCACTATTGACAATCCTAAATTGTATTCAATAAATTTCAAAGGTCACTGTACTAAGTCAATTCCACCGACCGTAGGGTGACTTTTATGCAATTGCAAAAAGAGAAGAAGAAGCAAAAAATTACAAGATAAATGCTTGCAAACCACACGAAAATAAATAAACGCAAATCTACAAAAATAAATTAGAGAATGCGTAAATAAACAAATTTACTCTTACGATTATATTGAGAGTTGTTTCCTCTAACGGCTGTGCTTTAGATAGAATTGTATTTCTTTTACCTTTTTTCGCTAACACTAGCCGCGACTTGAAGTTTATTTAAACACTTATTTATTTCGAAAGTACTTTACAATCTTATTAATCGAGTGTATATAAAGGAGGAAAAAAAAGAAAAATGCACCGCTTATAACTTTACTCGATATTGTTTATTCTAATTAACTTCTTAATCTTCAATTATCAAAAAAAGCACAAATTTTTAATTTTAATTATGGCTGTCCGTCTTTATAAACAAACACAGCCTTGATAAAAATGGTACCGATCACAAATGTCAAAGGGGTACTGTATAAAATATATTTCCCCAGGGATGTATTTGATAAATTTAATTCACAATAAGAATTAATTCACAGTAATACAAAAAATCCCTTTTTGACACTAACCAACTTGTTGTTTCTTAAGAAATATAAATTTATACTTCGCAAACACACACACAAGTACATATATGTGTATAATTAATTTGTGACTTTATATTTTTCAACAAAACTACCACTTTTAATGCCAAATTCACTAACCTTATTTTTTCCAATTGATGTTGATTCCAATTTAAAGGGCTTTGTATTTCCTTGTCAAGGAGACTTCCTTTGTAAATGGATAAATTTTCCTTGTGTTTAATCCGGTCCGAAGGAACAATGTTTCGGCGTATATCCGATTCGATTCAAGATGGACAAACCAAATAAGTTTCCCAATGATAAAAAGTAAAACACAAGAAAATTAATAAAATTTCAAAATCAGAGAATAAATCTCTTTCTTTATTATTTACCTTTGTAAATGTTAGTTTCAAAAAACTCTTTGCACAAGTGCAGTAGATGGCTTCACTTTGGCTAATAACCAAATCAAACTTATAACTAAATAATGGAGGCAAACAATGTTTAAACACCGTTAGCGGTTTACTCGTTAGTTTTATTATAGTTTTCCATCAAAGATGTAAACTAATGGTAGTAAATCATTAGGATTTACACTTAGAGAAAAATGCCGCAAATAATCGATTTGTACTTAAACATATACAAAACTATTATTTGTGCCAAACGTTGTATCAATGGCTTTATTTGGTAATGAGAAATGTGCCTTTAGGAGATTTTCGTAAAAGGACCTTGTATGGGAGCTATGACCAATTATGTATATAAAGACAAAATTTCAAAATTTTGTATTTATATCATGAATATTGTGCATTTAAGCGATTTTCTGGAGGGGACCTAGTATGAGAGTTATGACCAATTATGGACCGATCGGAAAAAATTTTCACAGTAATATATCTATGCATATGGGCAATACTTATACCAAATTTTATATGGATATCTTAATTTAGTAATGAGTTATGCGCGTTTAAGTGATTTTCGGGAGGTCACCTTGTATGGGAGCTATGTCCAATTATGGACCGATCCATAAAATTTTTCCTCTGAAAGAATTCTATTGATACAAGATTTTAATTTGTGAAATTTTGTGAAGATATCGACATTGTGGCGGACGTTATTAACAAAAAACCCATTTTCCGGGAATATGTACTTTTGTATGGGAGGTATATGAAATTGTTGACCGATTCTGGCGATTTTCAGCAGGGATCAAGCTCTTGTGTAGAAACGAATTTATGGTGATTTTCATGGAATTATCTTGCATAGTTTTCGAGAAAATTACATCACAATGTGTAAAAAATGCTTATTTTTTTCGAGGTTGTTTTAAATTTTGATTCATGACTTTTCCCTGTGTGAACCGATTTTGCGCATTTGCAATACCAAACAACTTAGGAAAATGAAGAACATTTTGGGTGAATTTGGTTAAACTCTATTGCTTCGTTTTATCGTGAGCGTGTTCTACACAGACAGACGGACAGAGCTAAATCGACTCAGAATTTGATAAGGACCCAGAATATATATACTTTGTTGGGTCTGAATATTTCTTGGTGTTACACACGGAATGACAAAGTTATATATACCCTCTATCACCACTGATGGTGGTGGAGGGTATAAAAAGCAAAAGTTATAACAAATGTTATTCGCAATTTTATAATAAAGCAGTCTGAATATTAAGAAAACATAAACAGACGTACATACATATGGAGTCATAACATAAGCGGACAGAAGAGATTTCATAAAATCCGCCTCCAAGTCAAGTGATTCTGCAGCAAAAATTAAAGAAAAAGTGGGTGTTACAGCAAGCCTAGCTGCAGTAAAACGTATTGTAAGAAGAGCCAAAGCTTTGAAAATATTAAAAAAAAATTAATAAAAACCACTACAATTGCCACTCGTAAAGAAAAACCTCTTCAGTTTCTATGTGAACACTTGGTTATAAAAAACAATAGCAACATCTTTTTTTCGGATCCAAGGTCCAAATGGATGTAATCGTTATTTTTGAAAGGAAGAGCTCTACCTGAGTCGTCTGCTGAGAAAATACTGAGAAAATGTTAATTTTGGTTTTGTGTAAATAATTTCACAGTGATACACCAAAAAAATGCAGGGGTTCTCATATACCAATTCCGCTTTGTTATAGTCCATAGAGTACGAATATATTTTTAGTTTTCCCCGATCACTTCGTTAACTTAGTTTTAAATTTTAAAAATCATAAGTACGTAAGCTGTACGTAAAGAAATTGACTATCGCTCGCAAGGTATATTAATTTTATAAGGTAGTGTCATCGCCGAATTCAGAGTAGAGAAGGCGAATTGGCTGTAAGAGAAAAATTTCGAAAACAGCTGACAAATAAATCAAAGCGAATTTATATTGAACAAAAAATGTTTATAAATTTCAATCTGTTTATAATTTATTTTGATGTTTAAACTTTTAAAGATTAAAAACACAAAAGTATACCCTAATCACACAATTTCACTTTAATCACAAAATTCACATATACAAAATGAAACCAGTTCGACATTAATAAAAAGAAAACAAGGATTGACATTTACAAAATGTAAACAAAGTTTGACATTAATTATACACCACGGCGAAAAATTAACATAATAGCAAAAAACGATCAGCTGTTCTGATAACACTACCTTATAATTAATATATCTTGTATCACTCGCAATAATATTTATTACGACATCAGCTGTGCAAGGGAAATAATAACTTAGTTTTATAACAAATGTACAAACAGTGTTGGCTAATATGATTTGACAAAGATAACATAAAAGCTATTGTCCAAGTTATTGCAGTGTACTAAAAAAATTCTATTTATCTGGACAAATTAAATTTTAGCAGGACAATCCAGGCAAGTCCGGCTGGCAACCCTAGGTGGGGGGCAATTTTGTATTATGAAACATGTGAGCTTCAATTTCGTTCATCCAGTAAGAATTGTAATAATTGAAATGACATACTGAAAACAGCTTTTTCACATTTTCGGATATCTTTGATCTTTACCGTGGATATTTAAAAAATATAATGCCCCGATCCATACCGCTAGGGCTGTAAAAGGATTGATTCGTAACCAGAATGTAAAAATTTTGGAGTGGCCTCCATACTTTCCTCCCCTATTTATTATTGCAAATGTTTCGGATATTCTTTCTCGTAAAGTGTATAAGTCGGGCAGACAGTATGACACAAATGTGGGAATTAAAATGGGTTAGTCCGAAATTTTCTTGCCATTAATTAACCCATTAACGCCTGACCCCCGAATCCGTTGTCCGATGTTGATGAAATTTTATACAAAAAGTTTTTAGGGCATTTATATTGCCTTGAAATTTTTTTTTATCTGTCACACCTGAGCCTGCAGGGTCTGAGTATTTTTCTACACATAAACGCATATTTTTGATGTTTTGATGAAGAGGTTGTAGATTTATCAATATTTAGCTGTCACATAGATGGTGAAGAGTCTAAAACACATATCCAACATATGTTTTTGAATATGAAATATAAGTGTAAAGTGGTTTTTGTATAGTACTGAATCATTTTCCCGTATTAAAAAATTTTGTTAGTTGTGTTATGTTAACCATTCACCATATATTTATATGTACATATCATAAAGATATCTTGAGACTTACGCGTTTACTTTAGAGTAAAATATATTCAATAAGTCAGTTAATAATTCCATTATTCTAAAATATAGCGAAATTCTTCTAAATCTTAAGATTCAACAGTTGTTGACAAATAGACGAGGAAAATACAAAAAGATGGATATTATTTGTCAGATAAGGCTGATACATTTAGTAATGTCTGATGAAATTTAAAAAACTAATGAAAAGACTTGATCGCTGACGATAATACAAATATTGGTCTCCAGAAAGAAAAAGTCTCGGAAACATAATATAAAAAATATATGGTGTTGTAAGGAGTTTCTGCACCACATGTTAAAACCATGGTTTCAACAAATGGAAATCGTTCAAATTGTTCATATTAAAGTTTTCACAAAGAATAACTAATTGAGTAGGAATGGAAAAATTTCGTCTTTGATTGATAAGAAATCCTGTATATATATATATATATACGCGTTCAAAATAATACGAGTGAAAAAATGAACAATTTTTAATATAATTTTTTTAGTGAAAGATTTAGATTTTTAATTAAACATTTTTATAATTTATTTATTTAACTCGTTCTCTAGTTTTTGTAATCGTTATTTAAAATATTTAAGAAATTTATATAAAAAATATTTATTTTTTAGAATTTATATACAAAATCTATTGTTCAAAATAATAGGAGTATTCGATTTAAGTTCAACTATTTTTAAAATAAAAACAAAAACGAAAGGACCTTCATCTAAAATATTATTAATTAATGTGTGGCAGTACAACATCAGTCATTTTTGTAAAGATTTTATTTAGAATTTGGGTATATGAGCCTCCGGAACTTAATGTCTTTCCGACAACGGTTTTGAGGGTATTGATGACACATGTCGTGTCCGATTACCAACAAATATGCAGTAATTTATTCAGAAAGCCTTAAAAGATGTTATACGCAAGGTCTTTTAACGTTTTGCTTTAGAATCAGTAAGTCGACAACCATGTAATGGCCTACTTCTATTGGAACGAGCTTCCACCAATTTGGAATCAATAATGTTTTCATACGACAACTCCGCCATTTTATCAAATTTGTTTATTGGGAATATGAGAACATATCTTAGGGTAATATGTTTACCTACAAAATTTGGTCTACGATATAATTTTACAATTTATTAGACCATACCCTTTTTGTCAAGACCTATCATGAATCATTCCTATTATATAACTTCCTTGAAAGTTGGTTTTAGCTTAATATTTTCGATTAATGGACTTCCAATATATTTTCTGAATTCATTTAGATCTAAAAATGTTATTTGTTGTCGTATTCATGCATTAAAAACTCATCCATTTATGAAACCACCTCTAAATGTGTTACTTTATGGGTTTCACTATATGCTTTATGGGTTTCACCATATGCTTTATGGTCTGAAATTAAATTTTTCAAAAAAGATTTGTTTAAAAATTGATCTGAACTAACTGAATAATGATCACGATGTTTAATAACTACAATTTGGCTTAGTTTCACTAATTCAGGATGCCCTAATGGGATTAATTTTAAAAAAATTATAAGCGCTTATGGGAAGCTCTTATCATTTTTGAATAAAATGTTTATTTTTTATGAGAGATTTTAAAACATTTGACTTTCTAAAGTATTCAAAAAATCTTTTAATGAAATTACCATGAGAATTTTCATATTTTTTTCGCCATATTTTTATAATTTTCAAGATATTAGAGCAGATTTCATTTTCGTCAATTCTGACATTTTCTTTCAGGATTTTAAATGAAATAATTGTGAACTGAGCTCGAAATCATCAAAATATAACAGTTTTATATTATATTTTTAATATTTACAACGAATAAAGAAAATTAATCTAACTTAGTTTAGATAATATGCGGTACTCCTATTTTTTTGAACAGTCGAAAAAAATGAATACCAAAAAAACTAATGAACCTATATACAAAATTTCATTTGTTTTGTATTTTAAACCCTTAACAAACCAATATCGTGAAAAAATATTGGATTTCTTTAAATCTTTCTTTTTTAGATTAAGCTGCACAATTATTTTTAATATATATATATATATATATATATATATATATATAGTTAATCACACAAATAAGTATACAGAAATACTGACGATTGGTTTTATTTAATAAAAGATATTATTTTTTCAAAAACCAAAAAAGTAACACATTTATTTATTAAAAACAATTATGATAATAATTATTCACTTTTTTTCTTCATATTTTGGTTCTTTGAGTTCTCATTTAAGCTGAAGTTAAAAAGGTGCAAAATTTACGTCACAAAAGTAAGTATACAGATCATTTCAGTATATATTTGGTTTAATGATATTATCAAAATTTATGAAAATTGTACTTATATTAATATAATTACCTTTTTAATAAAATATTTTTTACACAATAACTTGGAAAAAATCTACTTCTAGTTCCGAAATTTTGAAATTTGGGTCGATTGGCTCCAGAATTAATTAGTAGAATAGTTTTTTCTCCCATTTCTACGACTTTTTTTCCACTTTAGACCCCGGATTTTGGATCTGGTGGTCATTGAACCCTCCAAATGATGCATTGGAAATATAATTTTTAACTTTTGAAAAGAGTTGTTATTTCGAAATTAATGTTATATGCATGTATTTTGAACACAGTACGTTCTTAAAAAACCGAAATTTAACTCCGATTTCTTAAGACTTACAACATAAACTTTAAAATTCTATATATTTCCTTTAATTTAAACAGGTTTTCCAAATACTCCGATTTCCAAAGAATACAATAATGCTGCCAATCATATCTTGATATACTCGATGCAATAACCATGTTTTATGGATCGGACATTTTATTTGTTATAGCAACAAATTAAGATGTATCCGTGTTCAAAATTGGTCAATGCGTATTCATACCATCAATTTCAGAACAGATATGTAGTGTAAGTTATTGACATGGTCACCATTTGACGATTATTGGTAGTATTTAGGAGTGTGTAATGGATGATTGGAACCAAAAAACTTGTTTTAATTAATGGATACTAGTACAAATATTATTAATATCGCATTTTAAGATATAAATTTTAGAAAATCACCGTTAAATATCGAATATGAACGCTATACTATGTTAAAAACGGCAATATTCCGCAATGGATTGCAATTATTGAAAAGATACAATTAATTTAAAAATTAAAATATCGTCTTCCAATGCATCATAATGAACAAACGAGGGATATTATTGAATACCCGATCCAAAACTCTGGAAGGTTTAAATAGTCAGATGTTCTTAAATAGGAAAAAATGCTGCTATAAATAATATTCAGATCAATTACCAAAAATTTCAATTTTTCGGAACAAAAAGTGAATTTTATAGTGTACAAAATATTTTATTATAAAATAATTACATTCAAACAGGTAAAATTTTCATGAATTTTGTTAATATCATAAAGCCAAATACATATTGAAATTATCTGTATACTTACTTTTGTGACGTAAATTTTGCACCTATTTAACTACACCTTAAATGCGAACTCAAGTATCCAAAATAACCCGGAAAAAAGTAGTGAATATTAATTATCATAATTGTTTTTAATAAATAAATGTGTTATATATATTATAATAATCTTTTCCGGGATATACTCATTTGGAGCCAGGATAAAAAATAATCACACCAAAAATGTTCTATTAATTATTTATTTACAATATTTTATTTAAAAACATTATTTTACAGGATTTCAAATTCTCCAGGATTACAAATACTTCAGGAACGATTTTAAAGAGTAGATAAACAAGCCACTTTAACCGAGACAAGAAAGCGCGTAACGACCGGTTAACTGAACTGACTGGACAAGACCCCCTAGCCGATAAGGGTCTTTGTCTTATATAGTGGGATTCTTTTGATGGGTATTAGTGTGTTAGTCACCACTACGCCTGGGACCTATGGCCGTTAGATTCCCTGTGCCTTACAACTACTGTGTCTGGGTACTATGGCTGTGTAATACCAGTAGCATCCCTGTACACTACGACAACTGTGTCTGGGTACTATGGCTGTGTAATACCAGTAGCATCCCTGTACACATCTACATGAGTTGGAGTTACTTGTCATCGTATGCGGTTGCTAGTAAAGCTGTTAAAAACTTGTCACAAAGTATACAGAGGTGTCACTTTTGACATTAAAAAAAGTCTAAAATCAGCTTTTGTTTGATTTTGAAATTGTTTGGTGAGAAGAGGTATATAAAATACAGCTAAAAAAATTATTGAATTCGTTTTGTGCGAAAGAGAGGGAAATAGTTTGTTGCTCGTGACGCCTCTGTATACCCTGTGAACTTGTACCGGCTGTCCGCATACGATCACAGCCTAAGCCCAACTGAAGTGGTAGTGACTGGATCTACGACCTAGTGGTGTTACAGCGTAGTAGTGACACACATTACTAATACTCATAATATTGTATATGTGTTAATTGCTGTTATCTTCCCTTATACTACAAACTCTCAATAAATGTTAACTAATATGTTATTTAACATAACTTTAACCCTTTCCGTGGTTTTGTCGAATATATTCGACATTACAATAGACTCTGTTTTTAAGCATTTTTTGGGCATAATATTTAACTTTAGTTTTAATTTTTTTCTTTTAGATGAAAATGAAGACTTTATTATATTTATAATTGAGATTTTGAAAGATCTTCCGTATTTTAAAAGTATTTAAAAATCAGATTTTAAGAAATTGTCACTTATGACTACTTTTTAAAAAGTGCTTTTTAACAACGTTTTAAAAACAGCTTCATTTAGTGGCCAAAAAAATTGTATTTTAGGAGGACTATGCAGATTTAAATTGTATTGTATTGAAAGAAGTTTAAGAAGACATTTTCCAAAAAAAATGCATAAAAATATTGGTGGTACTTTTTGGAGACTGTTTTTCGAATGTCGAATATATTCGACATTTAACTTTGACCTTCTATAACTCACTAGGGAAAACTCAAATTCAAAAAATATTATTTTTCCCGGATTCAGCATACTCAAATTATCTTAAATATAAGTTTTCAAGTTTTTTTTCTGGACATAAATTATTTTTGACCCTGAAAGGGTTAAGTAACAGAACATAAGAAATAATTTATATAAAGTACGAACATATGTAAAATAATTAACAGTTCAAATTTCCAGAGTATAAATTATAAGTAATTCATTAAATATATTGTTTAATTAATAACACAATTATAATTCATGCATAAGAAAATAAGTAAATTCATGTATGTAACGAAAAGTTCGTTACATCTCCCTCTTGGTTACATATTTTTTTTAGTCTTGAGAAATTTCTATGTCTACATCGTTTCGGGGTTTGGGAAAAATAAACTTCTCATCTCCGAAGATCAACCAGACATCCAAGGAACATCGTATATAAATTATTACTGTAATCGCACCATAAATTCGTGTGAAACGTGCCGCTTTCCTGCTGTAATTGGCTCAATTGAGGATAAAACTTCTGAGATTAGTCGTACCTTTGGATCAAATTCTTCATCTTGATCAAGTCCTAACTCTCTTACCAATGTAGCAAGAACGTCTGATTTGGGTTTCGGATTAGGTAACAAATCCGGCAAATATAGGTTCGGCAGTTTCACAACTGAAGTGATTTCGGCTCTTTTCACCGGAGCATTTAAATATATGGTTTTTCTGCGTTTTTTCTTTTTCATTATCCATGGATTGTCTAAAACGTAAGCAGCTCATCTTGAATTTTTCTTCAGTCATTTTAAAAATCCGTATGGTAAGTTTTTAATTCTTTTAGATGGGCAGTACCTTTCTTCTTTTTGGTCTCCCGATCAATAAGTTCAACTATCACTGGTGATATAAATTTAGTAACCAAATATGGGCCATCAAATCGGGGTGCAAGTTTGGCTGCAAAATAATCAATTGCTTTAGATAAAACGTGTTTTCTTACCAGAACAAGATCTCCTCTTTTAGGGGCCCATTCCCGATGACGTAAATTATAATGCGATGCTTGTTTTTCCGTTGCGGTTTGTAGGTTATAGCGTACTAGTTGGAAAATGTCCAATAGGTGATTATGACGATCTTCAGGGCTTGTATCATTGGCTGCGTTTTCTGAGTTAGTTTTATCATCAAACAGCGTATTCGGAAGACGTAGTTCTCTGCCGAGTGTCAAATATGCCGGACTATATTTGGTGGAAGATTGTTTACTAGAGTTCACGGCCAATGTTAGTTCGGGTAGTTGTTCGTCCCATTTTCTATGGTTTTTCTCGGTGAATTGAGCGATCATGGTTTTTATAGTTCTATTTGTTCTCTCAGTGGGGTTTTCTTGTGGTGAATAAGGTGCTGTGAAACGTTGCTCAACTCCCAAAGATTTTAAATATTTTTGGCACTCTCGGCTGGTGAATTGAGTGCCGTTGTTGTTAAGTAGGACATAAGGAACTCCAAAACGACACAATATCCTTTCACGAAAAGCCTTTAAAAAAGTTTGTGTTGTGGCTTTTCTAACCGGAACAAATTCGGACCACTTAGTAAATTTATCATGAAAAACAATTAATGTCGTGTTACCATGGGTAGATCTCGGTAGAGGACCTACAAAATCTGCACATATAGTGTGTCCAGGGCTGAAAACTGTTGAAGTACACATTTTACCAGCTGGTGCTTGTTGGAGCGGTTTGAATCGTTGACAAGTTTCACATTTTCGTACGGATCTTGTGATATCCCCGAATATACCCGGCCATTAGTATAATTTTGTCACCCGTGCAATAGTTTTGTTGATTCCTAAATGTCCGGCGGAAGCATCATCATGACATTCGGCAAGAACACGATTTCTATTGGTTTTCCGAACTACCAGTTTCCACGGTATAGGATCGACGTCGTTATACGAGGAAGAATCAAAAATGTGTCTTCTCAAGTTTCCATGCTGATCTATTTGGTAATCAGGAGCTTTTCTGGATCTGTTTTCACTGTTTCTGACTTTTTCTGGTACCATGGATCGTTATCGTCTGGGACTTTCTTGAGTGTTTGAACAGAAGGAACTTGACATTCTGCGGGAACAGGAGCCCGGGAAATTGCATCCACGATGACATTCATATTTCCTTTACGATAGCGTGCAATCCTTCCAGAATGGAGTTGAGCCATTTTAGTGACTGATGATCTGTAACGATGATGAAGTGGTACCCTTCAATATAATGTCTCAATTTTCTTATTCCCCACACAATAGCCAGACATTCTTTTTCAGTAACGGTGTAATTCCGCTCTGAAGCCGTTAAGATGCGGCTAGCATATGCAATTACCTTTTCGCCATCTTCGAATTCTTGTGTTAGCACAGCCCCAAGACCAACATCGCTAGCGTCTGTTTGTAAAATGAAAGTACGTGAGAAATCGGGACAAGTAAGAGCTGGTGCGTCCATCAATTTTTGTTTTATTTCTTCAAATGCAGCCTTTTGTGGGGTTTCCCATTTCCACTTCCGGTTCTTCTTCAAAAGGTCGTTCAGCGGGCTTGTTAACGTTGAAACGTTGAAAAATGCCGCCGTGTTTAAAAATGACCTCAATTGTTTAAGGGTAGTTGGTTCTGGAAGTGTTAGTACAGCCCTTACCTTTTCGGGATCGGTGTGAACTCCGTTTTCACTGATTACGTGGCCAAGGTATCGTATAGTTTTCTGTGCAAATGTGCATTAGTCCGGATTAATACGAAGATTAGCTGCTATGAGTCGATCAAAAACAGTTTTTAAATTACATAAGTGTTCTTCTATAGTACTTCCCAGGACAACAATATCGTCCAGGTATGAGAAAGCGAATGAGTCTAATTCCGGACCAATAACAAAATCTAATGCCCTCTGGAAAGTTGCCGGCGCGTAATGCAACCCGAAAGGCATTACACGCCACTGATATAAGCCGCGACCGGGGACTGTGAAGGCTGTATATATTTTGCTGTTTGGGTCCATACTGAAATACTTGCTGTTTCTCAATTTTTCCAGAATAGAGTTTACCTGTGGAATAGGATAGGCGTCGCGGATAGAATTTTCGTTTATTTGTCGGAAATCGACACATAGTTGCCACTCATTGTTCTTTTTACGGACCAGTACGATGGGTGAACTGTAAGGGCTCTTAGATGGTTCGATTTTGCCATCTCTTAATAATTCATCTATTTGATTGTTAATAACTTCTTGTTTGGCGGGGTTTCTTGGATAATACCGCTGACGTAGTGGTCTAGAATGTTTCATTGAAATTACGTGTTGTGTAACATCGGAAGGGCCGCTTATTTCATCGAATCGTGGCAGCTCGGTGTCTAAAAATTTTTGAATTATATCTCCTGTTTGTTTTTCTGGCGTGGAATCGACTGTGGATGGTACCTGCAACTTCGAGAAATATCAGAATTCTGTAAAGTGACTGAATTTGTTGCTTGTGTTCGTGGGATAATATGTAGTTCTTGGCCAGTTTGTTGTAAGAAATTCATGCTGATTATAATTGGATCTAAACTCGTTCTCAGTACTAAAAAATCCTGACGATACACGATACCACTCAACACAAACCAGATATTTGCGGCTCCTTCCACCGGAATTCTAGAATGGTCCGCTAAGTAAAGAGCATCAAAATCAGCAGCAACGATAGGAATATTCAATTCTTCTATAATGGCCAAATGTATACAGGAATGAGTAGCTTCAGTATCAAAAATCGCTGAAATCTTTTTATTTTTAATTGTTAGCATTGTTCGTAATCGAAAGTCGTCATCGGGTTTCAGTCAAATTGGAAAAGTCATTGTTCTCAGAGATCTTCTGCCCTTTCCTTTGCTAAAAGACCTCTGTTCGAGTTTTCCGTACCAGATCGGCAACAATCAACTGTCTTTACATCTCGTTTACCGCAATCCCAACAAAAAATTACTTGTGGGTTAGAGCAATCCGTACGGTTATGGCCTGTCTCACCATATCGAAAGCATACATAACCGGATTTGGATGATGCAACAGCCGTTTGTACACGCCGTATCACATTCTTTTGTTTATTATCCTCTGCTCGTATATTTTCATATTCTTGTGCCTGTATAATAAGTTCTCGTAACCTGTTGAACTCTCCTCTCTTAATATATATCTTGTACTGGGCCTGGAATTTCTATAGATGCGCTCTAGTTGTTCACTTGCGGTTAATTTGGTCCACCTCATCAACGACTGAATTTCTGTAACATAATCTACAAAACATTCATCAGCTTTCTGTAATCGATTCCTGATAGCATCATCCAAATTTTCAAAGAATAAATTTGGCAAAAAGAAAAGCTTAAAATCCGCATAAAACTTCCAATTAATTTTGTTGTCACCTTTTAACAGTTCAGGCATGTAGTTCAATAATGTATTTTTAGGAATGGAGTAACACGCAGCCAGTTCTTCGATTCTCCAGAAAACATAGTGGATCTTTTCCGCCGTCGTACTTTACTCCCCACTTGCGTACTTTATCGCAGAGTTCCGATACATTAGATAAATTATATTCTTGATTACTTTTTGGTCGTACAGGGGACGATGCTCGAGACACGTGGATACTAGGAATTTTTACATCTTTTTGGATATACAACTCTCATATCATCCACACTTCCGTCATCGTTCAAACTCAAGTCTCGTAGACACGTGCATAAGATATCCTTCTTTAAAAGATTTATAAAAGCACGGCTCATTTTGACTATATATTGAAATTTTACACTAAAAAAAATATATTTTTTTTAATTTTTTTCCTACATATTTAACTTAGAGTCCCTGCTCGGGCGCCATTTATAATAATCTTTGCCAGGATATACTCATTCGGAGCCAGGATAAAAAAATAATCACACCAAAAATGTTCTTTTAATTATTTATTTACAATATTTTATTTAAAAATATTATTTTACAGGATTTCAAATTCTCCAGGATTACAAATACTTCAGGAATGATTTTAAAGAGTAGATAAACAAGTCACTTTAACCGAGACAAGAAAGTCGATAAGGGTCTTTGTCTTATATAGTGGGATTCTTTTGATGGGTATTAGTGTGTTAGTCACCACTACGCCTGGGACCTATGGCCGTTAGATTCCCTGTGCCTTACAACTACTGTGTCTGGGTACTATGGCTGTGTAATACCAGTAGCATCCCTGTACACTACGACAACTGTGTCTGGGTACTATGGCTGTGTAATACCAGTAGCATCCCTGTACACATCTACATGAGTTGGAGTTATTTGTGATCGTATGCGGTTGCTAGTAAAGCTGTTAAAACTTGTACCGGCTGTCCGCATACGATCACAGCCTAAGCCCAACTGAAGTGGTAGTGACTGGATCTACGACCTAGTGATGTTACAGCGTAGTAGTGACACACATTACTAATACTCATAATATTGTATATGTGTTAATTGCTGTTATCTTCTCTTATACTACAAACTCTCAATAAATGTTAACTAATATGTTATTTAACATAACTTTAAGTAACAGAACATAAGAAATAATTTATATAAAGTACGAACATATGTAAAATAATTAACAGTTCAAATTTCCAGAGTATAAATTATAAGTAATTCATTAAATATATTGTTTAATTAATTATATACAATTATAACCGACTTTATTTTGTGGTGAAAACTAAATTTTCTCAAAAACTATCCGTTAGAATTTGATGATTTGTATTAAATAAAAGGTATTTAGTCGCCTTTGCTATGATATACGGAGTTTTTAAGTTTTTTTGCTCCGTCACATTTTATTGGTATTTAATAAATTTGGCATTGGAAAAAATAATAGAAACGATACACAGAATTACACTGGGGACACAAGCTTTGATTTCATAAACTGCGTTTTGTATTTATTTTTAAAACTTTTAATTAGAAATAAAATTCTTAATATAAAAGTATACTCTCTACTTTAATTTTTATGTGAGCATTTGTTTTTTTCAATCTTGATTGACCATATGGATCCTGACAGCTGAAACAGAGGGCCGACTTTCAAGTTTTCTTAAATAAAAAGTTCAGATAGTGAAAGAAATGACTTCTAATGGTTAAATTATCTAAAAAAATAGTTTTTGAGAAGATTTCGAGAAGAAAAAGTTTTGAATCCACTTATAGATAACGACAATCCACCGATTTTTGGGCCAAATTTCGAGCAATATTTCACTATTTTGCAATTCGACCCGTTCTTGGTGGTTAAAATGGGGCTTAAATATCAAAGTATATTGATGGGCTTGTGAAATAATGCTAAAATTAGTTACATTTAATATAAAAAGTTCACAAAATCTAAAAAATTGTATAATTCAGTTTGAATTGTAGATAGTTAACTGTAACGTAAGTTTAGATAAAATGCACCCTATCATATTAAAACGTCAGAAAGAATATCCTTTTTAATTTTTTTCATAATATAAACGTATTAGATCTTAGAAAAGGTAATGAAATAAAAAACATATTTTATTTTCCTCATTTAAAAACATTCTGTTTTATTGTTTGCAATAGATCGTATTGGGTCTATATACTAGTATTAATTCCCAAACAGTGCTATACCTAAATTTTAAATTAATTTTCGAAATTTTTACATTTCTTTTTGCAAAAAATAATGGACTAATTAGTAATATTAAAATTTTAAATAATAACATGATGTCTTAGGTATCACTAGTGAGAGAAAAATTAGCGCAATACCTAATAGCGGATTTTTAATATTTTTTCTAACATGCTACGTTTTTTAGCTATATTTTTTGGCTCATTTGAATAGGTTCGTCATCTTTAATTGACAAAAACAACATGAAATTTTTTGATTTTTATAAAAATTTTTAGAAAATATTTACTAAGGATTTTAGACAATATTTACAAAGGAACATATCCGCCGTTACTTGGTATAACTCCGAAAATTCGATGTAATAAAGAGTTATAAAGATTCATAAGTAATAGCAAGGTAATTTCGGTCCAAGCCTTTTTAGTTCCTTCAATTTAGGCTTCTTTTGTGTCATACTGTCTGCCCGACCTATGCACATTACGAGAAAGATTATGGAGGCCACTCCAAAATTTTTACATTCTGGCTTCGAATCCACTCTTTTACATCCCTGGTGGTATGGATCGGGGCATTATATTTTTGAAATATCCACGCCATTGGTTCAAAGATATCCGAAAATGTGAAAAAAGCTGTTTCCAGCATGGCATTACAAATATTACAATTCTTACTAGATGAAAGAAATTTAAGCTCACATGTTTCATAATACGAAATTCAAATTTTATGAAATCTCTTCTGTCCACTTTTGTTTTGACTCTATATGTAGTTCCATTTATGTTTTCTTAATATTCTTATAAAATTCTTATAAAATTGCGAATAACATTCTAAATTTGCCCAATTCTTTTTGCCAATTACTGTGATTTTAGACAGTTTCCAAAAACGCTTGAATTTTGTGATTATATTCTTTTGTTAATGGCTTACCGCAACCTATTTGTTAAAAAATATATTGTCTTTATTCACAGAAACTAGAATATGAAAGGATTTTACTCACTGCCAGCAGTAAACTGATTTTATTCTGATTGTACCTAATCAAGTGAGCCAAAAAAATATATCTAAAATACGTAGTATGTTAGAAAAAAATATTAAAAATCCGCTATTAGGTATTGCGCTAATTTTTGTCTCACTAGTGATACCTAAGACATCATGTTATTATTTAAAATTATAATATTACTAATAAGTCCATTATTTTTTGCAAAAAATTAATTTGAATGTAAACAAAACAGTGAACCTATTTAAGTGAGCGGGAGTGTAAATGTTATACAAAATTTTCATTCGAGACTTACAGAAAACTACTGAACAGATTTGTATGAAATTTGGTATACCGATAGGTCTGAACTCAGGAGGAAATATAAACTATATAAGTCTGGGTCGGACGCCACGCCCCTTTTTACAGCAACTTTTTGTAAAACAATTATTCTACCAAATTTACGTTCAAGCATACAAAAAAGTACTAATCAGATTTTCGTGAAATCTGTTATAATGAATGTTGTGGAATGAACAGTACGACACATTACATCTTCAAAACGTATAACACCGTGCAACAGTCATTTTCACACATGAAAAAATCTATGTGTACAGGAAACTGTGGACCGTTAGTATTAACTCTGTATACTCAGTTTTTCATAATCAGCTCTTATTCCCCTGTAAAAGGATCTTACAGTTTAATGAACATACAATTTCAAAAGATGGAGTTCCAAATTTATATACAAATTTGATACTAATATTTATATCAAATGAAGCTGAGAACTTTCAATTCATCAGGATTAAAAAAGAAATGAAAGCTTAAAGAAAATTTGTAACAAAAAAGTAGTTAAAAATGTTTGTTTCGCAAATGAGACCTTTTATTGTCTAAGTGAGTCAAATAAATAATACAGATAGACTGTACATATTCCCAGCTTTCATTTGATACCAATATTAGCATCATACAACACATATAAATAGTTAAAATATTCGTTTGAAATTGTAAGTCCTTCAAAATTTTAAGTCCTTTTATAAGGACATAAGAGCTGCGCAGCAAAAAAAGTGTGGAAAAAGATGTAGTATTTTCATCACAACTAGTAACCCGAAGTACTTCAAATTCGGGTGAAAAACCTATGAATTTTACATTAGTGTGTCATTGGAGGGATGTTGTTCATTTTTGACAACTTTGAACTACATCTAATCTTATTATTAGAAGCAGTAAAAATCCTATATTTGGATGTCGAAAATAAACCACATTCTTTCAATGACACGCTTATGTAATTTTCATTATTCTTTCACGAATATGTTATTTGTTCTTTTCTACATCTCATTACTCACTTTTAAGCATAGCTGTAAAATTTCGATTACGATTAATAATCAATTAAATTATTTTTCAAAAATAATCGTAATGATTAATTCTCTAGTATAAAATTTCTGATTGTTAATTGATTACGATTAAAATTAATCTAAAAATAATCAGGATTAATTTAAATTAATGCAAATAATCAAAAATAATCAGAATTAATCAAATAATTAATTTGATTAATTTTGAAGGATTAATTTTGATTATTTTTGATTAATTTCAATATAATTAGTACAATTCTCTATCTTTTTACATTACGTATAATGAAAAACTGTTTTTCAACTTACACTATATTCGATTATATGACTGTTTTATTGAAAACAATATATCAAGTTTATTTCGATTGAAAATCTTGATCTCAGTACAACATATTAGAAAAAATTACTGCAGTCTTTTCGAAATGGGTCTTAAAAAATCCGTAATTTTTAGCGGATTACGGGAAAAATAATTAAATTTTTCTTAAAGTTTTTTTTTTGGATTAAATTTTACCAAATATATGGAAAATAATCAAAATTAATCCTTGAAAATAATTAACTAATTTTTTGATTAATTTTGATTTTTTTTGATTATTTTCATTAATTCCAATTAATTCCTGATTATTTTTAGATTATTTTTAATCGTAATCAATAATTAATTAAAAAAATTGAAAATAATCGTTAATTAATCATTAATTTTACCTTTTTAATAAAAATAATCTAATTAATAATGATTACGATTATTAATCACTATTTTACAGCTATGCTTTTAAGTGGGTTTCATTTGGTTTATAAAAGCGAAAAATATGTTATCGCATTTTTAGATGTGATTAAGATGTCGTTTGCAAAGTATGACATCAATTATTTTTTGCTGGGTGATTATAAAAATCGGAGTATGCAGAATTGCTATAAATGGACTCTAGTTTTACGTGCATATCAACTTTTTTATGTGTGAAAGCTTTTTTTCAAAATTGTTACAGGGTGTAATATATAATAATAAATATACATATATGAGACTCTTTTTTAACTCTTTCACAACATAATTACTAAACCGATTTTTTAATTTATTTATTTTGAACTACATCTAATATTATCTTTAGAAGCTGTAAAAATCCAATATTTGTATGTCAAAAATAAACCACATTGTTTCAATGAAACGCTTATGCAAATTTCATTGGTTTTTCATCAAAATTTGAAGTACTTCGAACATGTTGTTTGTAGTGACTTTTCTACATCTCTTTTCCCATTTTTAACTGTGTTTTCATTTGTAAGGATATGTTTGGTTTATAAAAGCGAAAAGTATGCATTTTTAGATGTGATTAAGATGTCGTTTGTAAGGTATGACATTAATTATTTTTTGCAGGGTCTTATTTCAAAACCTGTAATCCGCTGTATATCCTGAAAAAATAACTATTTTAAAACAGAATCTGATGTAGTTTACTACGATCGAGACAATAGCATATGGAAATGCATATCAACTTTTTTATGTGTGAAAGCTTTTTTTCAAAATTGTTACAGGGTGTAATATATAATAATAAATATACATATATGAGACTCTTTTTTAACTCTTTCACAACATAATTACTAAACCGATTTTTTAATTTATTTATTTTGAACTACATCTAATATTATCTTTAGAAGCTGTAAAAATTCGATATTTGTATGTCAAAAATAAACCACATTGTTTCAATGAAACGCTTATGCAAATTTCATTGGTTTTTCATCAAAATTTGAAGTACTTCGAACATGTTGTTTGTAGTGACTTTTCTACATCTCTTTTCCCATTTTTAACTGTGTTTTCATTTGTAAGGATATGTTTGGTTTATAAAAGCGAAAAGTATGCATTTTTAGATGTGATTAAGATGTCGTTTGTAAGGTATGACATTAATTATTTTTTGCAGGGTCTTATTTCAAAACCTGTAATCCGCTGTATATCCTGAAAAAATAACTATTTTAAAACAGAATCTGATGTAGTTTACTACGATCGAGACAATAGCATATGGAAATTTTTTATCAAAATTATATTGTTGTAGATCCGTATATATTACTCCCATCACTTTATATAAAAAATATATAATTTAAATTTATTGTTAAATCGTGATAACAATAAAAATCTGCAATAAGTTAAATAAACCATCAAAAAATTATCTTGATATACCAAAAATTCTGCACGTATGTAGCACCGTATTTATTCCAAGCTTTTCAAATTAAATAATGATTTTGAATAATTTCAGCACACATTTTCCATTTGCCATTTACCAATAACAAATTCCGAAATTTTTTAATTAGAGGAAAATGTGGATATTTTAATAAGTAAAATTATTTGGGTAACTTTTTTGTATGTATATCTAACGATATTTGACCTTAAAACCTTTATTTCTTCGGATTTAATAACTGGTGTCTAAATCCATCCAAAACTTTAGTCTGGCTGCATAAAAGCTAATGAATAAAAATAATATTTTTAAACATACTTTTTTATAAATGGATGTATTTTTGAGATACAACTGTTTCTTGAATTTTTCTAAAATACCTCTATTTTTGGATATTTTTCTTCGGACCATGCTTAAATAGTGGCAGTCATGGTGGTAAAACTGTTGGTTGTGTCAACCTTTCATCGTCTAAATATTTTATATAGTCATGTATTCTAATACCATAAAATGTCAAGAATGATAAACTAAAGATGACGCCTTGCGCATTATTTACCGTTAGACCTTTTGAAGGTTTCCAAATATGTTTCATGTGTGGAAATTACAATTTCTAAATCTAATTTATATTATAAAAGTTGGTAAATCTGAAATTTAATTTACTTTGACAGATTAGACAAAAATATTACATCGGTTCTTGAAAAATATAACGAATTTCGCCTTAAATTTACTCAAACATTAAAAAATATAAAATGATAAAGAAGTGTAGTGAAGTGCGGAAAAAATGATCCAGAACATAGAAAAACGAATACAAAATACATATAGTGGAAAAACATAAACATACATAGAGTGAATAGTGGTCAAATGTAATCAAAATTAATATTCAAAAAAACTAGCGAGGGATTGTGAAAAAAATTTACATTGTGCCTTTTTACTTTCTAGTATTTAAACAATTTTAAAATATTTTTATAAAAGAAATTGCAATAAATATAATTTATGAAAAGAATAGTTACTAACTATTAATTTTTAGATAAAAACTAGCTAAAACCCGGCGTGCTTTGCTACTCCAGTCGATATAAAATAAAAAATTTTCAAAATATATTCATATACATTTTTTGTTTATAAAAATTTTATTAATATTTGTTTGTCACTATCCAAAACCATAAATTAATAAGACAAAGAAAGTTTGATATTTAAAGTATTTTATTAATTAATGATATTTATGTACATATATTATTTCTTAATAATTATTTCTTATTCCTATTCATTAGCATAAATTTACAAAATATTACAAAATTACGAAAATATAATTGACTTAATATTTACAATTAAAATTTTTCTTAATAATTATTTCCTATTCTAAAGCCTTGGGATATACAATATTTTTCGTTTTCCCCTCAGGCGCGTAGATATACAAATCTGAAGGTTTCTCAACTCGCGAGCATGCAACATAAAGCTGACCATGTGAGAAGCATGGATTTTCGAAACCCTGAAATTTGTTTATTGTCATCGCGAATGCCAAACGTGTAGGAAATTGCAACCGTTTAAAGTCGAATGGCATTTCCGATGTTGTCATTGAGATCCGAGGTAGTAAGACATCCGTTCCTTTATATTGGCCAGTTGTAATCGTTGTTTCGATTAAGTTGTTCATTAATTTTTTAACTGTTAATCGAGTACTATTACAAAGACGTGGTGGATCAATATTTCGCAATAAAATAAGTGGAACGCCAATTTTCAACTTCAATTCGTGGGGATACATTGACGACATCATCATTATTTGTAACATTATCGATGGATTTATATGTTTTTAAATTACCATCGATTCTATTCAAAATAATATTATTGATACAATTAACGTCAATGTTTTTGGGTGCCAGTAAAGCACGCTCACATAACCACTGCCTATTTTTGAAATTACGTTGAAGATTTGGAAAAACACAATATATTAACTCTTTCTTTGATTGTGTGATCCTACAAAAGTTAGAGGGAAACTTTACACAATTTGTGGTTGGCTCAATTGTCATTTTTCCATTTCCTAAATCCAGCAATTGTTTTGTTGTTAATTTTAACGTGTGAACATGTTGCCAGAGATATGATGATTTTAGGCAAGCATTGAGTTCATCAGCCGGTGTTGAACCAGGTATCACAGGAAGTGTCTGGCGAAAATCACCCGCTAAAAGAATTAATGCACCTCCAAATAAATTAGAATTACTGTCCTTTAAAGTGCGATCCTTTAAAGTGCGATCAAGCGCTTCTAAGGATTTTTTGTGGGCCATGGTGCATTTATTCCACACTATTATTTTATATGTTTGCAGGATTTTACCCATTGAAGAATTTTTCTTAACATTACATGTATAATCTTCAGAAAATTGTGTTTTCAACGGTAATTTGAGTGCATAATCTAAAAGTGTTGCTGCAATACCTGATGACGCAATGGCTAAGGCAATATTCTTTTGCGATCGAACTTTAGCTAAAATTAACGAGATGAGAAAGGTTTCTCCGGTTCCTCCTGGCGCATCAATGAAATAAAATCCTCCTTGTAAGAAATAATTATTAAGAAATAATATATGTACATAAATATCATTAATTAATAAAATACTTTAAATATCGAACTTTCTTTGTCTTATTACTTTATGTTTTTGGATAGTGAAAAACAAATATTAATAAAATTTTTATAAACAAAAAATGCATATCAATATATTTTGAAAATTTTTTATTTTATATCGACAGGAGTAGCAAAGCACGCCGGGTTTTAGCTAGTTTCAACATAAAAAGTAGCCTATAGTTCCTTCCAGAAATACAGGAAGAAACTGTGAAAATTTCAGGAAAATTGGTCCAGCCGTTTAGCAGTCTGTAAAGCACAAACAAACAAACAAACATACATACATACATACGTACATACATACACACTTTCATTTTTATATATATAGATTCTAGCTCTAATAGTTTCTCAGATATAATAATTTACCTATTTAATTTATATGGGGGCTCCAAGCTCCCCATGACGAATTTCCGCTCTTTTTTCTAAAATATGTTCAGATGAATATTTAAGTTCTTAGTGCAAAATTTGAAGAATTTAGTTCTATTAGTTTCCCAGATAAACCAATTTTTGAATTTTATTAATATGGGAGGTACTGCTCCCCTCATGGGTAGTCCGCCAATTTATTTCCCAAAATGTTTACATGGATATTAAAGTTACTCGTGCAAATTTTTAATATTCTAACTGTAATAGTTTCCAAGATAAACGAATTCTTGTATTTAATTTATATGGGAGGTGCCACGCCCCCTAATGCTAATCCGCCCACTTTTGGTCTTAAATAATTATATTGATACTAAAGTTGCTCCGACAAAATTTGAAGACTCTAACTATTATATTATCTCAGATATACTAATTTAATATTTTCTTAATATGGGCGTGGCACGTCGCCCACATAAAATTTCAACATAAAAAGTAGCCTATAGTTCCTTCCAGACATACAGGAAGAAACTGTGAAAATTTCAGGAAAATCGGTTCAGCCGTTTAGCAGTCTATAAAGCACAAACAAACAAACATACATACATACATACATACATACATACATACATACATACATACATACATACATACATACATACATACATACATACATACATACATACATACATACATACATACATACATACATACATACGTACATACAAACACACTTTCATTTTTATATATATAGATAATAAATTTTCCCACTGTTATATTTATATCTGAAAATTATAAACCAATAGGCCCACAGATTGTGTGACTTCAGAGCTCCTTTATGCGCCAAAAGTTGTAATTATGTTCGCCTGGCGTAGTAATCTTTAGTTTATATTCTTGCTAAAATGTTTTTGAAATAAATATATTTTTATTTGAAAAATTAAATTTATGCTCGTTTTAGAACCCACATATTCAGAAGTGGGTATTTTTATACCAAATCCACAAAATCGTACTTGTAGCTTAGGAAAGTGGATCTCAGTTATTTCTTGTACTGATAGATGACATCCATGACTACTAGACGGTTGGAGGGCATTGGGGGCATCCACTCCTCCCATTTTATGGATCTATTTATATTTGTAATTTTGTAACTTTGATCAATTTTGGCCCACAATTTCCACGCCAAGGTATAGCCTAATATTACAGAAAAAATTATTTTAAGTATTTCATTCTTACTTTATCTATCCATTTATTCCTTGTGACTATTTCCACAACGTAATCGGAGATGTGATCCAATGGCACATACTCTTAGCACATACTTAGTTCCAGGACTTTGTCCTTTAAATTCTATTCGTTATTTTGATACCTTTACAATAACGCTTGTTTTTTCTTCTTTTCTTTAGATCGAATGATGTAAAACGCTGTGATAATGAAAAGACGATTAAGAAATTTCAGCAGGAGTCTTCCGGATCAAAAAAAAGAACAAATAATACTAAGTCAGTTTTTAAACGGTTATCATCGCCAACCATTCGATACAATAATGTAGAAACAAGACCGAAACTAACATCGCGGGTTATAAGAGAATTGCCGTCACGACAAGAAATTGTTGCTGCACAGTGTGCTGACTCTGAATCTAGAGCAAGAAACCGTCGTATGTTCGGATCACTTTTGGGTACTTTGCACAAATTTTGTCAAGAGGAGTCTCGCCTGAAACAAAAAGAAGAAAAAAAAGCACAAATTGAAAAAAAATTGGAAGAGCAAGAAATTCTTGAAAAAGAATCGATCAAAAAAGAACGTGAAACTTTATTTGTTGACAGAAAACGTAAACAAATGGAAATAAAGCGTTTAGAGTCGAAAATGAGTCGTATAAAAGACTACGAATCTTGGGAGAGTTCAATGAAATGTTTAAAATCATTTATAAAAACTAAAACTAAGCCATGTATATATTATCGACCAAAAATATTAACAAAGAGAACGGAAAAATTGCTGAGTGAAAGTTTATACGATATTGATACAATTATTAATAAAAAGAAAGAAGATTTGAAATTAAATTTAATAAAATTGGAAGAAAATTTACAAGTTCCAGAATATGACACTGGCGAAGATGTGAACTTTATATCAGATAAATTAGATGATGGTTTTGATAATTCCCTACATACAGCAAATGCACTAGTATCTTCAATATGCGTTATTAAAGACAGAAAATGTAATTGAAAAAATTAAATAAATCTTCCATTTTTAAATATAATAGCATAAAATTACCGACGCTGTGGGCGGTATTGTGTGAGATCAAAATATGGCATACAGGCATACAAATTGTTGTGATTCATCTCAGTTCAACCATTTTATTAAATCCTTAATATCCAATAACTATATACCCTTCACTAAAGTATAAGTCCGACACTTTTATAGCAGTAACTAACTACCCAGCAAATATTTTTTCATACAATTTCTAAAAAAATTCTTATACTTTATCAGAATTTTTAACGAATATCTAAATTTCCCTTAGACCTTTGCCAGAATAATCGGCAAACTTTATGTTAGACTTTTCTGTACATTTTCTGAAGCATATAGCGATATCAGACTTGGTTACACATTGTTGAAAGGAAATTTAAGTGTTACGACAATTATGCACTTTGTCGGAAGACAGACAGGATAAATGTCTGATTATATGTTTCTGGGATCAATATTGCATAAAAACCAAAAAGTACCAGTTGAAGAACGAAAAAATATAAAAATCCTTTCCTATAGATTTTCATTCACTTAGTACTCTGAATGTTTAATTTTATGTTTTTAGGTTTATAGTTTCCCACTTACTCCATGCTCTCTTCTAGGTTCAATATTAAAGAAAACTCAAAAAGTAATAGAACGAAATAGTAGGTTCTAATTTACGCCGGGATCTACATAGGTTTAGGTAAGAAGGGTAACTACTACAACAATTAGGTAACCTAAAAGTCGATTTAATTCTAACCCCCATTTTCTCAATTACCTTTTATCCATACAAAAATTGTTTTAACCAGCAGTATATCTACCTGTTAAACGATAACCCACCCTTCCATTATTTTTGGAGTCATCAGTGTAAACATTCGTTACATCAGGATTTATACCTCCTTGTAAAAGGACAAGCTCAGTTTTGACAAGATCTTCGTAATTCAGAATCCAGACCCTCAGATTTGTAGGTGACGAAACTGTTAAGCATGGAATTCTCGGGGCAACATGCGAAGTATATAGTATTGCATTTCTAGTAAAATTTTTAAAACGATTCACTAAGGTCTTTTAAGGTATCCAGTTATTAGACCTCTTTGCCTCATTGAACAACTTACGACATTCTTTCCTAGCATTTTCGGTATGTTGTATACTGCATCAATATCCTCAATACATTCTAGAGTAGGGTGAGAGGTAAAAGACAAGGAATACAGGTTATACTAAACTTCCCAGTTAGTTTCCCTTCTATTAAGAGTAATATTCGTATTCCCTCTTATATAATTTGTTAGAAAATCTATATACCGATAGTCTTACAAAGAACAGTCATTAGATACAATTCAATGCGTAATACATTCGCCATGCCTAGCACTCACGAGTGTAATGTCTAGTACCTCCCTTTAGTTTCATACAATAAATGTGGGTTCTGAACCCCCATTTACTGCTTCCAAATTTCTACTTATAATGAAATTGAAGAGTTGCATATGTATCAAAGGACCTATGCAGCTGATGCTGCTTTAGAATGGTGGAGATTGATTTGAGTCAATCTTACCATCTCCTGGGGTAACAACCTTACTTTAACTGAACTTGAACCTGGCCAAAATTATTAGATGTGTTTTTTGAGTTAATGGCTGGTTTTTTTTGATAGTGTTAGTGTTAATTAGGCTCAAGGATGAACCCAACTGATTTTGGTTAAAAGCGGTCCGTTATTTCGCCTAGCCCCCACTTATTTGCACATAATTATGGTAATAATGCAACAATCATGGTGAAATTTAGCAAGGGCCAGTTTTGTGTACTCAAAAATCATGGTGTAAAGTTTGGTGAAAATCGGATCACATTTGACCCTAGTCCCCACCCTCTTTAAAAATTCACTGTTAGCTCCAACAAGATTCCGAAGATTTTATATAAAAATAAAACAAAGAATATTTCAAATTTATTGGAGATGAAGATCTTTTATTTAAACCAGAATATTACCTCGTAGAAGTAGTTGGTTTTTAAATGTAATATACACGTAGTGCTTGTGTCGTAGACAAATCAAAAGTGATTTATAATGCCAAACGAAACAAGCATAAATTTGGTGGCTAATATTTAAGCACCGTTAGCGGTTTACTCATTAGAATCTTTCAACAAAGTTGCAATAAAGAGGAGCTCTATAAGATTCTAACGTTGTTATAAAAAGTATTACAAAAAAGTAGTTACATCAATTCTAACTTAAACATTGCCGGCCACCTTGCAATACATAATGAATTGCAAACGATTTAAATACGATGAAGATTCTTACGAAGTCTCTCGATTTTCCCCACAGAACCGAAGTCCTGCAGGTGGATTATTATTTAATATAAGTAATGTAATATATGTATATAAAGATAATAAATAAGAAGGTAGGAACATAAATATATTTCTGTGAGCGTTTTAAAGCGATAATAAATTAAAGGTTAAAAAGGTTAAAGACCACGTAGAATACGTTAAATCGTCAAATTGTTTCAAAGTCCCTAGGATTAGCTGCATCTGTCAGTATCCACCCAAATATAGTTTTCTGTGCCAATAATGATCCTAATACGTTTTGTTGTATTTCCGGTAAAATAATGCGTGGATATAAATCTGCTCCGATAAGAATATCTACAGGCCTACTAGTAAAAAGATTAGAATCTTCCAAACAAAGATTTGGCAACAATTTTTCAATATCGACATTCACAGAAGTCGAAGGCAAATTTCCTGTTATTTCTGGTAAAACAAAGGCGTTAGTTGATAGTTTTATTGAAAAATCTAAATCTGAACTAATTTCCAAAGGACAAAATTTTGTAACTCCAAAAACTACATTATTAACGCCAGAAAGGTTAGAATTCGCAGAATGAGTGGGAAGTTTTAATCTTTTTCGTAAACGTTCAGAAATGAAAGAACATTCTGAACCCGAATCTATTAAAACACGGACTTATGGCTGTTATGAATTATGTTTACCATTGCATTCCTAACAAAACGGACTGATTATGTCTAATATTAATTAGTACAGCAGTTATAATCATTCACAGTAGAAATTATTTCAGATACTGAAAGATTTTTAAATCGGCGACAATTTCGCAAATAGTGAGACTGATTAGGGCATAAGATACATGGAAGTTTAGTAGAAGGAGAACTATTAGAAAGTACAGAAAAGACGTCAGTCGAGTTCGTACCTTTAAGATCATAAAGACATTGCAACGTCTGAATTCTTTCTGACAGAAAGTAATCGAAATCTTTCCATGTGGACAAAACAGTTTTGTTCTTAACACACTGTTCCCACAAAATAACTGTAGATCTAGGCAAACGTTGAGTACACGTAAAAATGATAATTGGGTCCCAATTATCAGTAGGCACTTTATAAATAGAAAGAGTCGTAAGGCAACTATTAATTCCGGGTTGTAATGTTTTGAGTGCTGTTACCGATTCCTTGTCAAGGATAGGAAGACCAAAAATATGTTTTAGTTGGTTATGTACCAACATACGAGGATTTTCATATGCTTCCTTTAAATCGCGCCAGGCTACCTCAAAACTTGCGTTAACAAGTGGATATTTAGAGACGATTTCTTTTGCTTCACCCTCGGTTTTACGTATTAAATGGCAATGGCGTTCTATATTGCTAAGCCAGGAGCTATTAATAAAAATTGCGGTAATTAATAGGTCGATATCACAAGGAGGTAGAGTCAGACTATGCTCTGAATTACCGAAGTTCGGATTTACCGTTGGAGATTCACTACTTTTCGAAGCCGATTTGATTTTATCAATTTTTTCATATATGGATCCTCCACATTGGACATAAGCTGAGTAGGTGGCTTGATATTTAGCTCTCACTACTTTAAATTCACTAGTTTCTAAAGTGTTAAGACATACGTTGTAAGTCGTCTTAACATTTTTGCAAGATGTTTTTAACTCCTCACTCTGAATCTCTAAGGTATAAACCGTATGAATTTCTTCCCCAAAATTACTAAACATATCCCTAAATGCAATAAGAGCATCCGATGCTTTTAAAAATGTGTGAAGAAGAGTGAGTAGTTTCACTTTTTTAATATTAGCACAATATTGTTTGGCAACTCTTTTCAATTTGCCATAAGAATTCAAAATAGTGGCAACTCCGTTCAAATTGGTGAAATAATTTTCTGAAATACATGTGCGATTCCAATCTTCATCAGCGGCTACCAGAGATACAAGCCGATGCAAAATGATCGGCGGGGGCGGCGCAACCATTTTAGGTCGGCGGCGGCGGCTTATTATAGAAAATATCGGCGGCGGCTAAATTGTCGGCTCAATTTAAGTTTTTCTTCAGAAATTGACCTTATAAGCGTTAATTATATTGAAAAATCTCTGTATAATAGTCTGTTATATAGAAACTTATCTCTATATAAGTTTTTTTTCTGAAGAAAATGGACATTTATAGTTTTAATATTATCTATAATCTTTTAATATTAGCACAATATTGTGTGGCAACTTTTTTCAATTTGCCATAAGAATTTAAAATAGTGGCAACTCTATTCATTGGTGAAATTATTTTCTGAAATACATGTGCGATTCCAATATTTATCAGCGGCTACGTTTAAGCCGGCTTAGCTTTTGAGCCGAAAGAAGTCGGCGGGCTTGCAAAATATTACCGGCGGCCATTCGCCGCCGATTTAAGCCGTCTCGGCTTGTATCTCTGGCACCGTCACAAACAGTGTTGCCATAACGGCATTAAAAGTGCAATTCTAGCACTTTTTTTTCGTCCGCTGCACTTATTTTTTAGAAAAAAGTGCTAGATGCTTTTCAGCACTTTTTCGTCTTTTGCTAGAAATTTTTAGCATTAAAAGTGCATTTTTGGCATTTTTTCTTCTATTTTGCACTTTTTATAATTAAAGAACTTTAAAGTTTAATTTCTCTAGAGAACTGCAAAAATTTTTTGCATATGTTTATTGTAATTTATAATTTACACTGTAAATTAAATTAAGAAATAAATCGCTTAAACGTCAGAAGTTTAATATGACTACGAAAAGAGAGAACGGTTATACCATTAATTTTTCTACTATGGTTGTAAGTATATAAGTAATTTATTTTTACAAATTTTGGTTTTTTAGAATCAGTATTTTTTCTCAAATTTAATATACATATAATTTTTAACAACATTTTCATAGATTCAATAAGAAATTTTTTGTATTATTATTGCAAAAATACAATTAATAATATATGCCAACGATGAAAAAACTTTTTATATAATTTTCACTAATCCCAGTGTTATTTGATGTGCTGATTCCGAATAAGGAAATTAAAAAGTTGTATCACCCACCAATTTTCCACATTTTCATCTTTTAGTCCTTCTGACTGTATACTTGAGTTCCAAAATTATGTAATTTTACAGAAGTTGCGAATAGTGGCCGTTTCTGCCTCCAGACTTATACTTATAGTTATAGAAATGCATTCTGGAAAAATTTAGAGCGATAGGATCACGTTAACTGGTGGCACCACGGCACTGAAGGGGAAGTAAATGTATCCTTTTGGATTTTAACAGCAAATAATGGAAATATACATTCAATTATCGTTCCAATAAGATATAAAACCCTCGGCAAAAATTGTAAAAGTTATTAAAAATTCCTCCGATCAAAACACTTAAATGAGAAATATTTTAAAAAATTAACAAATTTTGCAAAATTTTCTAGTAAACTATGTCATTACGTTAAATGTGTTCGTATTAACTTAGATATGAGTTTTTATTCTCATTAGATAGCGTAAACCGTATTTGGGGTATAGTCATAAATGGGAAAACCTTCAGACGGCACATTCAAAAAACTAATTTCCAACTTTTACCAATTTTGTTAAGCAAATTTCAAAATTTAAAGAAAATCTCCATGTGAATTATGGACAATAAAGAGTGGAATAGAACAGTAAACAATCAGTTCTATATCTCTCACATATTAGCGGTACCTGTGACTTGAATTTTAATGATTTCGGAGAACAAAACTTTTTGTTAAATTTTTTGAAAAACAAGCTTTATTTTTTATTGCTATCCACTTTATATAAAGGAAACATACAAAAAACAAGTAAGAGAGTATAGTCGGGCGTGACCGACCATATGATACCCTACACCAGTTATGAATATTAAATGTGATTTATTTTTCATAATAATTCATTGTTCCGATACATTTAAGCAATTTATGGATGAAAAACTAATTTTCTGAAAGAGGCTTTATATGGGGACTAGGGGCAAATATGGACCAAGCCCGATAAAATTTTGGACATTCAAGTAATTTTCGGAAGGGGACTTTGTATAGGAGCTAGGGTCAAATGATGCCCGATTTTTATGAAATTTGGCAAGGTCATCAAGACTTGTATAAAACTTAGTTGTGCCGCTTTTTATCGATATACAGGTATACTTAACAAAATTATAAGCTCAGCAGCCCTTTTCGGGGGTTCTGTTGTATGGGGGCTAGGTGAAATAATGGACCGATTTTAACCATTTTCAATAGGCTTCGTCCTTAGGTCAATTATCTTGAAAATTGCGACCTGTACTTTGCGCACAAGGTTTACATGGACAGCCAGCCAGACGGACGGACATAGCTAAACTTCACAAAAGATTGCTTATAGTGTTTTCAATAAAATATAAAAATTTCAGAATGGGACAATGAGGGAATCTCAAGTAAATCAACTTTTAGTGAAATAATCCACATCATTTCCATACAAATTTCAAAAATTTTAATTTTTTGTTCATAAACAATTAATTTTTGTTTCAAAATTTTAAATTTATTTTTGTGTTCATCAACAAATAAAACTTTAAATATTTAAATATCTTGAATATTATGAAACTACAAGAAATAGGCTTTAATTGGGAACTAAAACGATTAAAATCGGATAAACAGTTTAGTAAATATACGATGTTACATTTAATGCTTGTTGAAAAAAATCCAAAAAAAAATGAACTTTAAACATCGATAAAATCTGGACCGTAACGAATTTGAAAATTTTGGAGAACTTTAAATTCCGTATTTACAAGAAGAATGTGTGTACCGAATTTCATCGAAATCGGAGAAGGTCATATTCAAAATCCTACTTTTTTGTTTGAAATTACCCCTAATTGATTTTGTAAGGGAATATTTTATAGGCAAGGTCAAATCATGGATCAATTCGAAATAGTCTTTTGCATTTTTCATATAAAAAATCTCGTTGAATTATGTAAAAAATTGCGACCTGTACTTTATACCTGGACAGCCAGCCGCACAGACGGGTAAACATGGCTTAATGGACTTTTAAAAACTTGATTTGAATTTAGCACTTTTTTCAACGAATTTGCACTTTTTTGACCGTCATTTTGCACTTTATTCTGAGGGAGTTCTGGCAACACTGGTCACAAAGTCATATTCAGCTATCTATAAAAGGGAAATCTACTTCTTAGTTTTTTACAACTGTGGGACACTTTTCATCGCAATACATCGTCAAATACTTTCTAAAACCAACTAATGCTCTCACAATCTTCAGTGTGTATCAACGTCACAAAGTATAGAGAGGTGTCACTTTTGGCATTTCAAAAAGTCTAAAATCAGTTTTTTTATACCCTACACCACTTTAGTGGGGAGGGTATATTGGATTTGTGCTGATGTTTGTAACATACAAAAATATTCGTCCTAGACCCACCTTAAAGTATACCAATCGGCTTAGAATCGTTTTCTGAGTCGATTAAGCTATGTCCGTCCGTCCGTCTGGCTGGCTGGCTGGTTGTCCATGTAAACCTTGTGCGCAAGGTACAGGTCGCAATTTTCAAGATAATTGGATGAAATTTGGCACGCACGTTTTATTTGACCTAAGGACGAAGCCTATTGAAAATGGTTAAAATCGGTCCATTATTTCACCTAGCCCCCATACAACAGAACCCCCCGAAAAGGGCTTCTGAGCTCATAATTATGTTAAATATACAGATATATCGATAAAATACGGCACAACTAAGTTTTATAGAAGTCTTGATGACCCTGCCAAATTTCATAAAGATCGGGCCACATTTGACCCTAGCTCCCATACAAAGTCCCCTTCAGAAAATTACTTGAATGTCCCAAATTAGCTTATAAACACAAATATCGCGATGAAATTCAGCACAATAAAATATTATGTAAATATAAATATATTCACAAAATTTTATCGGGCTTGGTCCATATTTGCCCCTAGCCCCCATATAAAGCCTCTTTCAGAAAATTAGTTTTTCATCCATAAATTGCTTAAATGTATCGGAACAAGGGAATATTGAAGATAAATGCTTTATTATGAAAAATAAATCACATTTAATATTCATAACTGGTGTAGGGTATCATATGGTCGGCCACGCCCGACTATAATTTCTTACTTGTTTTATTTTGAAATTGTTTTGTGAGAAGAGGTATATAAAGTACAGGTAAAAAAATCATTGAAATGGTTTTGTGCGAAAGAGAGGGAAATAGTTTTTTGCTCGAGACGCCTCTGTATACCCTGTGTCAACGTCTGTTGTGACTTAAATAGCCCTGGCGTATAAGCATATGACACAGGGTTCTTTAGTTGAAACGAAAAATCGACTTTTCGACTTTTTTCATTTAGGTAAAAGTCGATTTTTTGCATTTTATGAAAAGTCGATTTTTCGACTTTTTTCATTTAATCAAAAGTCGACTTTTCAACTTTTCGAGTTTTTCCAACTATTTTAGAGTTTTTGACTTTTTTTCCACTTTTTTAAAATTTTCGTCTATTTTTGACTTTTTTCTACAATTTTCGAGTTTTCGACTTTTTCCGACTTTTTCGACTTTTTTCGACAAAAAGTCGATTGTTCGATTTATAGAACCCTAGTCTAAAAGTCGACTATTTATAAAGTACTTATAGTCGAAAAGTCGACTTTTAATTAAATGAAAAAGTCGACTTTTAAATAAATGAAAAAAGTCGAAAATTCGAAAAGTCGACTTTTCGTTTCAACTATAGAACCCTATTTCAGACTTTTCGACTTTTGTTAACAAAGTCGACTTTTCGACTTTTTTCACAGACGATATTCGAGTTATCGACTTTTTTGGAACAAAATAGTCGACTTTGACTTTTCGACAAAAAGTCGATTGTTCGATTATTCGAAAGTCGATTTATAGAACCCTAATGCTTGGCCATTTACTTTACTTCAAAATAGAAAAAAAAAACTTATTCATGTTAAATTGCATCGTGGCATTAAATTATAATTATTAAACTGATTTTCTTAAAGGGCCTTGTTTGAGACCTAGAGGCAATTATGGACCGAACATAACAAAATTTGGTAATATGATTACCCTTCCTATACCCGCTCGTTGGTCTATGATACCAATTTTTAAAAATTTTGATTTTTTATTATAAAAGAGAAACGGAACGATATTGACGCTAATATATAGCTTCATGATTTGATGTAAGCCTCATTTTAATACTAATAGTTAGAAAGTTGCAGCAAACATTTCTTGTATGCTTTTTCAGATATTTTCCGTCTGTGAGACCGACGCAGTTATAAGTGTAACAATTTTTCTCAAGAAATATTTTCAGCTCGGCTTTCCGCTTGAAAATTTTGGTGAAGGGCAAAAGTACGCGGAATGAGTTGAGCTCGAAAACATATAAATCAATCACTTTTGAATGTAAAAATAACACAAATTAACTCCAATATAATTTTTATTTGTTTTTTAACAATTTTTGTATTAAAATTTGTTTCTTTCGTTTTTATTGATTTTCAAAATGCTGAAATAAAAAAATGTATATGACAATTGATTTTCAATCGGCCGTGCGCAAAAGTTTAACAATATTCAACTTTGCCGTATTGGCGCGTCGTTCATCATTGCCAAATCAAAATATTCGTAATGTGTTAATATTTTTATAATGAAAATTTTGTAAACATATTAATTTTATTAAAGCTGGTAACGTTGTTGCCGTTTGAAGCCGAATGCTAATCGTGGATTCCAATTTGAGCAACAAATTTACAACAAACTAATCAATTTGATTTTGATGGAAACATGGTATATTTTCATATGTATGTTCATTAGGGATATAACTGTTGACATTTGTTGCACATATGAGAATTGGCATAGCATAGTCGAATAGAGCATTAAAAAGTATGAAAAACAGTATTATTTTTTCGCGGTTGTTAAAAATTTTCACGCACTAAACGCAATAAAGATTTTCATCACATATTTTCAATTATTTATGAGAAATGCATTTTATTCCTTCGTTAAGTTGTTTTTATGATTAATAATAACTACGGACATAATTCAACAGATAATTTTAAATAAGGGAAGTAAACCTCCCATTTGCATAAAAAGTTGCAATTATGTTGAGATTGCAGGTCTGATAGCGGGGGATATTGGCATATTCTTCCTGGATGTTTCAAGCAGTAGTGGCTCGCCTTGCACTTTCGTTTTTGTTGTTCCTTGCTTTGTTTTGCTTGCATAGATTTTTTGTTTCCAGTTTATTTTATTTGTTTCTGCTTTACTTAGGTTTGTTAGTTTTTTTTGTTAATTGTATGTAATTTTATTTAATTCTTATGGTCTGTGATTTGTTGTTCATTGTTTGATTTGCCAGCATTCTGTTTTGTCTTCCGATGTCTAAATGTGCATGGTTTTGTTTATCTGTCATAAACGTCAAACAGGGTGATTCAAGATTAATCAAAATCACTACGCAATTAGAGTTACCATGTCAAAATTAAGAGAAGGAAGAGAAATTTAAGAAAAAATTATATTGAACATTATATTCTCTTAAGATAAAAGGCAACTTTTCAAGGCTACGGCAGAAAGTACATTGACCTGGAACTCTCTTGATGTACATTATATTTTTTTTGGTAGAAAATACGTAATATTTTTTTTTCTTAATAGCATTTGTTTTTACAAAAATTCAGTTACTTTTCTTGTGTGAACTTTTTAAGGAAAAATCAAGATTACGAAAATCATAAGCCTAAATAAACAGACAGTTAACAAATACTTGCTACCGAGATAACATTAGATCATTAAAAAAATAATAAGACAAATTTTATATTGTATGTTTGTGCGAAAATTCAAATTACATATTATATATATTGTGCCAATATTAAAGACAGTTTATCCTTCATTAAAGACAGTTTATCTTTCAAAGATTATTAAGTTATAGAATAAAAGAAAAACCAGTGAGTATAAGAAAATCTAAAACAAAAACAGAAATAGTTTTGAAGAAAATAAATATTTTTATTCAAATAGATTTGTGCCACTGAAATAGAAAGCCAAGCAGCTAGGATAATTCTCCAGAAGCCTGCGAATACTCGGCCATATCATCCCACAAAAAGAAAAAGAAAGGTAATACTGAAAGATAATACCGTGTATGTCCAAGTAGAATATATATTGGTAGCACACAATTAAAATCCATAATTACGTGTTTATAGCAAAAAGGCATTAGGGCAATACTAGTTAGGGTAGGTTAATTTATTTATGTTTTTATTTAAGATATGTTTAGTTTTTTATTGTTAAGATTTATTATAGATACATTTGTTATCATTTCATGTTTGTGAAGGGGTTTATCTAAAAGAATAGTGTAGAAAAAGATCGTTAAAGATAAAACAAGTCAGAGTGCTATATTCGACTGAGCCGAATTTTAAATACCCTCCACCAGCTACTTTTATATTAATACTTTTTTAATAGATCAAATATTTGTAGAAATAAGTTTTCTCATGTCTTAAATAGAAAAACCCCAAAATTTAAACAGCTTAAATCTGTTATAATTCCTAAATTTATTGAAATTTACATTTTCTTTTATATTTTTATAGCGCCCTAAGATATGCTTTAACGATATTTAATAACCTAGTATGGGAGATATGACCAATTATAGACCGATCGTAAACAATTCTTCCATGTATTGAAATAGAATTTTTGTATACCAAACTAATATTTGTGCCAAATTTTGTATCAATAGCTTTATTTGGTAATGAGTAATGGGCGTTTAAAGATTTTCGTAAAAGGACCCTGTATGGAAGCTATGACCAAATACATATGTATATAAAGACAAAATTTCAAAATTCTGTATCTATATCAATATTTGGTAATGAATATTGTGCATTTAAGTGATTTTCTGGAAGGGACCAAGTATGAGAGCTATGACCAAATATGGACCGATCGTAAAACAATTTTATAGTGTAATTTATGTATATAAGAGCAATATTTGTGCTAAATGTATGGATATCGATATTTTGTAATGAGTTATGTGCGTTTAAGTGATTTTCGGGAGGGAACCTTGCATGGGAGCTATGACCAAGGATGGACCGATCGGAAAAAATTTTACAGTAATATTTCTGTGCATATGAGCAATACTTGTACCAAATTTTATATGGATATCTTAATTTAGTAATGAGTTATGCGCGTTTAAGTGATTTTCGGGAAGGGTCCTTGTATGGGAGCTATGACCAATTTCGGGAGGGGACCGATCGGAAAAAAATTTCACGGTAATATTTCTGTATGTGAGAGCAATACTTGTACCAAACTTTATATGGATATTTTAATTTAGTAATGTGCGTTTAAGTGATTTTTGGGAGGGGACCTTGTATGGGAGCTATGTCCAATTATGGACTCATCCAGAAAATTTTTTCTCTCAATGAATTCTATTGACATAAGATTTTAAGTTGTAAAATTTTGTGAAGATATCAGCATTCTGACGGAAGTTATTAACAAAAAACTCATTTTCCGGGAATATGTACTTTTGTATGGGAGGTATATGGAATTATGGACCGATTCTGTCAATTTTCAGCAGGAATCAAGATTTTGTGTAGAAACGAATGTATGATGACTTTCATGAAATTATCTTGCATAGTTTTCGAGAAAATTACATCAGAATGTATAAAAAATGCTTATTTTTTCGGAGTTGTTTTAAATTTTGATTCATAACTTATCCCGATGTGAACCGATTTTGCTCATTTTCAATACCAAACTGTACCGGATAATAATTTTGTATCAATAGCTTTATTTGGTAATGAGTAATGGGCGTTTAAAGATTTTCGTAAAAGGACCCTGTATGGAAGCTATGACCAAATACATATGTATATAAAGACAAAATTTCAAAATTCTGTATCTATATCAATATTTGGTAATGAATATTGTGCATTTAAGTGATTTTCTGGAAGGGACCAAGTATGAGAGCTATGACCAAATATGGACCGATCGTAAAACAATTTTATAGTGTAATTTATGTATATAAGAGCAATATTTGTGCTAAATGTATGGATATCGATATTTTGTAATGAGTTATGTGCGTTTAAGTGATTTTCGGGAGGGAACCTTGCATGGGAGCTATGACCAAGGATGGACCGATCGGAAAAAATTTTACAGTAATATTTCTGTGCATATGAGCAATACTTGTACCAAATTTTATATGGATATCTTAATTTAGTAATGAGTTATGCGCGTTTAAGTGATTTTCGGGAAGGGTCCTTGTATGGGAGCTATGACCAATTTCGGGAGGGGACCGATCGGAAAAAAATTTCACGGTAATATTTCTGTATGTGAGAGCAATACTTGTACCAAACTTTATATGGATATTTTAATTTAGTAATGTGCGTTTAAGTGATTTTTGGGAGGGGACCTTGTATGGGAGCTATGTCCAATTATGGACTCATCCAGAAAATTTTTTCTCTCAATGAATTCTATTGACATAAGATTTTAAGTTGTAAAATTTTGTGAAGATATCAGCATTCTGACGGAAGTTATTAACAAAAAACTCATTTTCCGGGAATATGTACTTTTGTATGGGAGGTATATGGAATTATGGACCGATTCTGTCAATTTTCAGCAGGAATCAAGATTTTGTGTAGAAACGAATGTATGATGACTTTCATGAAATTATCTTGCATAGTTTTCGAGAAAATTACATCAGAATGTATAAAAAATGCTTATTTTTTCGGAGTTGTTTTAAATTTTGATTCATAACTTATCCCGATGTGAACCGATTTTGCTCATTTTCAATACCAAACTGTACCGGATAATAATTTTGTATCAATAGCTTTATTTGGTAATGAGTAATGGGCGTTTAAAGATTTTCGTAAAAGGACCCTGTATGGAAGCTATGACCAAATACATATGTATATAAAGACAAAATTTCAAAATTCTGTATCTATATCAATATTTGGTAATGAATATTGTGCATTTAAGTGATTTTCTGGAAGGGACCAAGTATGAGAGCTATGACCAAATATGGACCGATCGTAAAACAATTTTATAGTGTAATTTATGTATATAAGAGCAATATTTGTGCTAAATGTATGGATATCGATATTTTGTAATGAGTTATGTGCGTTTAAGTGATTTTCGGGAGGGAACCTTGCATGGGAGCTATGACCAAGGATGGACCGATCGGAAAAAATTTTACAGTAATATTTCTGTGCATATGAGCAATACTTGTACCAAATTTTATATGGATATCTTAATTTAGTAATGAGTTATGCGCGTTTAAGTGATTTTCGGGAAGGGTCCTTGTATGGGAGCTATGACCAATTTCGGGAGGGGACCGATCGGAAAAAAATTTTACGGTAATATTTCTGTATGTGAGAGCAATACTTGTACCAAACTTTATATGGATATTTTAATTTAGTAATGTGCGTATAAGTGATTTTTGGGAGGGGACCTTGTATGGGAGCTATGTCCAATTATGGACTCATCCAGAAAATTTTTTCTCTCAATGAATTCTATTGACATAAGATTTTAAGTTGTAAAATTTTGTGAAGATATCAGCATTCTGACGGAAGTTATTAACAAAAAACTCATTTTCCGGGAATATGTACTTTTGTATGGGAGGTATATGGAATTATGGACCGATTCTGTCAATTTTCAGCAGGAATCAAGATTTTGTGTAGAAACGAATGTATGATGACTTTCATGAAATTATCTTGCATAGTTTTCGAGAAAATTACATCAGAATGTATAAAAAATGCTTATTTTTTCGGAGTTGTTTTAAATTTTGATTCATAACTTATCCCGATGTGAACCGATTTTGCTCATTTTCAATACCAAACTGTACCGGATAATAATTTTGTATCAATAGCTTTATTTGGTAATGAGTAATGGGCGTTTAAAGATTTTCGTAAAAGGACCCTGTATGGAAGCTATGACCAAATACATATGTATATAAAGACAAAATTTCAAAATTCTGTATCTATATCAATATTTGGTAATGAATATTGTGCATTTAAGTGATTTTCTGGAAGGGACCAAGTATGAGAGCTATGACCAAATATGGACCGATCGTAAAACAATTTTATAGTGTAATTTATGTATATAAGAGCAATATTTGTGCTAAATGTATGGATATCGATATTTTGTAATGAGTTATGTGCGTTTAAGTGATTTTCGGGAGGGAACCTTGCATGGGAGCTATGACCAAGGATGGACCGATCGGAAAAAATTTTACAGTAATATTTCTGTGCATATGAGCAATACTTGTACCAAATTTAATATGGATATCTTAATTTAGTAATGAGTTATGCGCGTTTAAGTGATTTTCGGGAAGGGTCCTTGTATGGGAGCTATGACCAATTTCGGGAGGGGACCGATCGGAAAAAAATTTCACGGTAATATTTCTGTATGTGAGAGCAATACTTGTACCAAACTTTATATGGATATTTTAATTTAGTAATGTGCGTATAAGTGATTTTTGGGAGGGGACCTTGTATGGGAGCTATGTCCAATTATGGACTCATCCAGAAAATTTTTTCTCTCAATGAATTCTATTGACATAAGATTTTAAGTTGTAAAATTTTGTGAAGATATCAGCATTCTGACGGAAGTTATTAACAAAAAACTCATTTTCCGGGAATATGTACTTTTGTATGGGAGGTATATGGAATTATGGACCGATTCTGTCAATTTTCAGCAGGAATCAAGATTTTGTGTAGAAAGTAATGTATGATGACTTTCATGAAATTATCTTGCATAGTTTTCGAGAATATTACATCAGAATGTATAAAAAATGCTTATTTTTTCGGAGTTGTTTTAAATTTTGATTCATAACTTATCCCGATGTGAACCGATTTTGCTCATTTTCAATACCAAACTGTACCGGATAATAATGAATATTTTTGCTGAATTTCGTTAATTTCCATCGCTTCGTTTTAACGTGAGCGTGTTTTACACAGACAGACAGACGGACGGACATAGCTAAATCGCCTCAGAATTTCATATGGACCCAGAATATATATACTTTATTGGGTCTCAGATGAATATTTCTTGGTGTTACACACGGAATGACAAACTTATATATACCCTCTATCACCACTGATGGTGGTGTAGGGTATAAAAAAGAAAAAGAATCAAGAAGTAGATTATTGTATTCCTGACATATATATCTTTCAGGAAGCTCCTTTAGGGATATCAAAGAGAGTAATAGCAAAAATTAAAACGGATAAGATTTGAGTACAAGTGAAACTCTTAATAACGTTCTTTTGGTGATCCTTCCGTAGGCCTATTGTTATAATTTTGATTTTTTTTTTTTGTTATTATTGTGTAGATTAAGTAAATTTGTTGTATGATGGTGAATTTGTTTCACCCAATTTACACGATGATTTTTTTCATGTTTGCCCAGACGTCTGTTTTCATGTTTGTCGATGATTGGTGGTGAGCGGGGTAGAGAAGAATGGGGGGTAAGAAAACAAACATGATTTGGGATTTTCATGATTGTTTTTGACATTCCTCTTTAAACTCATTCGTACTGTTGATATTATGCTCATGTAAAAAAATAATTATGTCTTTTTTTTACATGAAAACATTAAAATTTGCATTAAAAAAATACTAAAGCGTGTAATTAAATTTTTTTAAATCAAATTAAATGGTTTTTATGTTAAAAATTTCATTTTATTTTTATTACGAATAAGTAATTAAAAAGGATTATACAATTAAACATCAAAAAAAGACATGCATAGTTGCATGTAAAAAATCACCGTATAAATGTTCATGATTTTTTGGAAGATTCTCAAAAGAGAATTGGAAAAAACAGACGTCTGAAAAGTCTTCATGTAAATTGCGCCTTTGTAGATGGTAATCAAATGGCAATTAATAATATTAAACTTCGCAGTGTTGCCATACAAAACAACAGAAAACTTCACTGTTTGTTATCAAAACAATGCATATTTTATAAAAAAGAAGAAGACAATTGTAAATTTAATATGAAAATTAATGAAAACTTAAATAAAATTAAAGATTGGCCCTTAGAGAATAAGTTTTATTTTCTTTTTGATAGTTTTAATCAATTTTATCGTTGTTTAACAACTAAATTATATTGATAAAAAACACAATATTATAGCTTCTCATACTATGAAAAACAAATATATATTGTACGAATTTTTCAGTCTTTTGGTATTGATAAAGATCAGAAGATTATTATATAAAAAAATTCCACAGTGTTTAATTTTTGATTTACAAGAATGATTATTAAAAAAAAGAAACGAAATAAGGCTGAAAAGACCGTTCGGTTCATTTATATTATTATTATTAGTTTGAAAAAATTTTTTTTAATTCTTCTCTATAACAATAGAATATTATAAACGAAAATTAAAAGGGAAACAAATTACTTAGGATTGACCAATTTTAATTTTTGCTAATAGATAATTTAACACAGTCTGAGCTGGAAAGAGGCGGCATCGTTGGTCACCGAAGAGAAGGACAAGGTTTCGTAACAATAAATGGCGCCCAAAGAGAAAGTAGTATCATAAGTAAGACACGTATACCATCGGAACGCGTTGTAGGAAAATACTGGAAAACAGTTTTCTTGAGATATTGTGGTTTCGTTTTGATTCAAAACCGTCCTAACCATTGAAAAGATGTTAGTTTGCGTGTTTTGAAATAAAATCAAAATCATACATTCGTATTTTTTTTTTTGGGAGAAATTAATTAAACATTCAAAATCGTCCTTAAATTGAATATAATTAAGTTGCGTATTGAATTTGTTAGTTTTTTTTTGTTTGATATAAATGACCTGTTTTATAAGATACAGTTTTCATGTTATATTGATGACAATAGATAAAGGATTAATCAAGACTTGACCTACATTATAATGAATGAATATAAATAGCAAATTTTGAGTTGATGCTTTTGTTTTAACGGGAAACCGGAAACAAAATTACGAATCAAATATTATCCTAAAATAAGTAAAATATATGTTTAGTTTGCGTATTTGATTCGTGTTTCTATTTATGTTTTCTGTTTCAAATTATATTAGGGAAATTAAGGAAAATATATTATTTTAGAACGCCACATCCAACCACCCTGAAAAAAGGCCTATCTGTCTTCTGGAAAACCAAGATCTGAAAACGTAGAAGTAGGAGACTTAAAGATATGTCTGAAACCATTAAAACACCCAATACTCACGAGATGAATTGTACAGAATTTGTTAAAGTAGTTTCAGGGCAATCATCAGGAGCAATTCCAAAAGTACCTAATCCTCAACCACCAGCCAATTATAGTATGCCACCGCTACCAATTCCACAATTGCAGAGAGTTAGGTATCTCTATAGGACATAGTCGAAGAGCATACGCGGGTATAATCCGCGAACTCATTATTGAAACAAATAAGGAATATAGGGATGAGCTAGAAAATAAATTAGATAGGAGAATACAAAACAGCTTACAGGAAGGTTTTGCTGATATAATAAAGAAATGACGAAAATTAGTTTAAATGAAAAATCTTCTGAAGGAAATAGAGGAAATTGTAGAGAATGAACAAGGGGAGATAATAGAAGAAATATACCCTAGAAACAAACCAAAGATTAATGAAATAGATAACATTATATGCTGGAATTGTCACTTACCTGGTCACATATTCAAAGAATGTCCATCGATGAAGCGAAGTTTGTTTTGTTACAAATGTGGTTTAAACGGGGTAGTGACTACCACATGTCCTAATTGCTCGGAAAACCTTCAGGCGAGCGTGAGGAAACCGGTCGAATCACGCTCGAATCAGACAACAACCGGAGATTCAATAGTGTAGGTACTCAAACTGAAAATAGGGTATCAAACGAGAATAAAATCACAATTTTGAAAAGAATGAATGTGAGAAGAGATAGTGAATTGAAAGACCATAATAGTAGTAACACATATGAAGAAAGATTAGAGAACTATATGAAGATAAGGAAAAGGATATTTGAATCAGAACCGGATATGGGAAAATTGATAAAAGTTAATAATAATAATAATAATAATAATAATAATAATAATAATAATAATAATAATAACAATAATAAAAATAATGATCCGAGAGCATTCAAATTGCACTGGAAATTTTTGAATTAGATTCCATTGAACCGGAAGTGTTAGAAAGTAATTATACCCTACACCACTTTAGTGGGGAGGGTATATTGGATTTGTGCTGATGTTTGTAACATACAAAAATATTCGTCCTAGACCCACCTTAAAGTATACCAATCGGCTTAGAATCGTTTTCTGAGTCGATTAAGCTATGTCCGTCCGTCCGTCCGTCTGGCTGGCTGTCCATGTAGACCTTGTGCGCAAGGTACAGGTCGCAATTTTCAAGATAATTGGATGAAATTTGGCACGCACGGTCCATTATTTCACCTAGCCCCCATACAACAGAACCCCCCGAAAAGGGCTTCTGAGCTCATAATTATGTTAAATATACAGATATATCGATAAAATACGGCACAACTAAGTTTTATAGAAGTCTTGATGACCCTGCCAAATTTCATAAAGATCGGGCCACATTTGACCCTAGCTCCCATACAAAGTCCCCTTCAGAAAATTACTTGAATGTCCCAAATTAGCTTATAAACACAAATATCGCGATGAAATTCAGCACAATAAAATATTATGTAAATATAAATATATTCACAAAATTTTATCGGGCTTGGTCCATATTTGCCCCTAGCCCCCATATAAAGCCTCTTTCAGAAAATTAGTTTTTCATCCATAAATTGCTTAAATGTATCGGAACAAGGGAATATTGAAGATAAATGCTTTATTATGAAAAATAAATCACATTTAATATTCATAACTGGTGTAGGGTATCATATGGTCGGCCACGCCCGACTATAATTTCTTACTTGTTTTCCCTTGAATGTTGACAGTGTTGATCAACACAAACTCGCGTTGGAACAACTAAAGCAATTGGATGAAGTAAAATCTTAAAATTTGCATTCTGGCAGATTGAATTAGAGCAAAAGTCCAGAACCTACATAGCTTTTACAATACCAGGGCGTCCGTTGTATCAATATGTTGTAATGCCTTTTGGCTTGTGCAACGCTGTGCAAAGGCTGTGTAGACTCATGGACAAAGTGATTAAGTTATTAAGTAAAGTAGCTGAATGTCCCAGAAATGCTAACCTTACGATAGGATTAAAAAAGTCTAAGTTTTGTTTTAAGGAGATTAGATAGATTCATCTCACTTTCTCTCAGAAACATAACCGGGCCCAAATTAACTACAGTGTCACTGAAAAAGAATGCTATGCGGCTGTAACGGCGATCAAAAGATTTCGACAATATGTGGAATTGATGCCTTTCACAGTTATCACAGATCATGCTAGCTTGAAATGGCTCATGTCTTTAAGGGATTTAAGTGGAAGACTGGCGCGATGGGCATTAAAGCTTCAATCTTACGATTTTCAAATAGAACATAGAAAAGGTTCAGAAAATGTAGTAGCCGATACTTTGTCGAGGTTAGTGGAAGAAGTTATGTTAGATGGAAATGATATATTAGGTTTTGATACAATAGAATTCGAGTCCGAGGAATATCTGGAATTAATAGAATCCATAAAAGAAAACCAGGTGAAACTACCAGATCTCAAGATTGTAAACGGTATTATTTATAAAAGAACCAGTTCAAGCATAGGGTTAGATGATTTGGACGAATTTCAATGGAAAAAAAATTAGGAATTATATACAGAAATGCACAATTTGTAAGGAATCTAAATCAGCAAATGTAAATCTAATGCCGGAAATAGGATCTGAAGTAGTCACGGTAAGGCCATTTCAGAAACTTTACATAGATTTTTTAGGAAAATATCCCAGGTCAAAAAAAGGTAATGCCTACATCTTTATAGTCGTGGACCATATGACCAAATTTGTTTTTCTAAAAGCGATGAGAGAGGCAACTGCATCTAATGTGATAAAATTTCTCTCGGAAGAAGTTTTTCATCAATTTGGTGTCCCGGAAACTATACAGTCGGATAATGGACAACAATTTACGTCCAAAGAGTTCGGGATATGATAACTGCTGTATATGCTCCTCAATCGAGCGCTTCCGAAAGGGTTAACCAAAGTGTCATATCAGCGATAAGAGCGTATTTGGAAAAGGACCATAGGGATTGGGATATAAATTTGCCTTTGCTTTGTTTGGACACAATATGTTCACTTGTGGCTCTGACTACAGATTGGTAAAACAATTAAGAGCATTAGAAGACAACGAAATCATGATGGATAGGTCAGATAAGATTAGACTTATTAGGGAAAGGATAAAGGAAAACATACATAAAGCACATGAACGAAGTTCTCTGAGATTTAATAGAGGTGTAGTACGATTTGTGCCAGGCCAGGAAGTTTATAAAAGAAATTTTTTCTTAAGTAACTTTAAAAACAACATAAATGCGCAATTCTGCAGGAAGTTCGTGAAATGTAGAATTCGTAGTGTTATTGGGAACAATATGTACGAGTTGGAAAGTCTTTCAGGTACTCCTCTTGAAATTTATCATGCAAAGGACATAAAACAATAGAAAATGATAACAGTGCAATATGGTTAGATTTTGAATATGTACACTGAAAATAATCTATGCTTAACTTTACGAAAAATAATTTCGTAACTACTTTTTTCGTAATATATACGAAAATTTCGTGTATAATACGAAATATTGTTTAATCAACCCCTTTTCTAATTTTACGAAAGTACGAAAACCTGTCGTAATATCTTTTTTCGTATATATTAAGAAATTTTGTTTTCTTTTACAAAAATAATTTTGTTAAGACATGTAATATTTAACGAAAGTAACGAATTTTTTTTCGTAACAAAATTAATTAGTAATATACAAGAATTATTTTTGATTTCACAAAAAAAAATTATTTTGTTACGAATTTGTGTTGTTTTTTTCGTAATTTTAAGTGAGTTAAATTAAACGTAATTTTAAATTTACAGGAAATTAGCTGCCTAATTTCCTGTAAAATTTTTTATGTTTTTTTAAAAAACATAAAAATTTGTTTTTTTTTTTTAATTCGCAATCTTTTTCTAAATTTACAATAATTATTTTAAAAGAACTAACATATTTATGTCTTTAAAAAAATCGTAAAATGAAAATTTTTTTTTTCTAAAATTATATAAAACTATTTTGCATTTTACTAAAATATTCCGTACAATTTCGTATATATTACGAAAAAATTTCGTGGTTCGAAACCACGAATCATTTCGTACAATGTACAACATTTTTCGTGTATATTAGGCATGGATTATTTTCAGTGTAGTTATAATTAGGATAAACAAAACCACTATCTTGACGAAATAGAATAATTACAAGAGTACATACATAAATAATAAGAAAATAAGTTAAGAGTTGTTTTGTTGATCTAAGTGTTTAATTATATTTCAAAATTATACCTATATAAAGTGTTGTACAGTATAGATAAGGGAAGCAGTGCAATATGAGAGATAAGTTTAATATATTTGACTTATGTTTGACAAATATAATGTGCAATAATAAGTTAAGTTTATGTATCTTGTAGTCTTATATATGTTAACTGTTCGTCTAAATTTACACAAATTTGTACATGATATTTTTTACGAATTTTAGGAAAATAAATTAGGGATAGATGCAATATTGAGGATGCGTCAACAGATCTTCTATTATATGTGCAATATTAGTTTAAGATTTGTGTTCTGTCTTCAATGTGAAATTTATACACCTATGTCCTGCACGACAATAAAATGTGATAGAAACTATTTGATATTTCCGTGAACTAAGATCTATGAGAGTAGAAGTGAAATAGGGAATATACATCTCAAACAAAAGAGCAACGCTAGGAAAAGGGGGGAGGTTACTTAACTAATGCTCTAAATGTTGATTGCCCGGTTAACTAGAGCGGGGTATTCGTGGGTGTAGCCTACGTTGGGCACTCATGATCAAAAGATAAAATAACTTACCTTAATGTGTAATCTCATACTATCTATCCTGCACCAAGTCTGGGAAGTATAGAGTTTTGTAGAGATTGTAGGTCTGATAGCGGGGGAGTTGGCATATTCTTCCTGGATGTTTCAAGCAGTAGTGGCTCGCCTTGCACTTTCGTTTTTAAGTGTTGCAAGTGTGTGGAATAAATCTCGAAAATCCATGCTTCTCACATGGTCAGCTTTATGTTGCATGCTCGCGAGTTGAGAAACCTTCAGATTTGTATATCTACGCGCCTGAGGGGAAAACGAAAAATATTGTATATCCCAAGGCTTTAGAATAGGAAATAATTATTAAGAAAAATTTTAATTGTAAATATTAAGTCAATTATATTTTCGTAATTTTGTAATATTTTGTAAATTTATGCTAATGAATAGGAATAAGAAATAATTATTAAGAAATAATATATGTACATAAATATCATTAATTAATAAAATACTTTAAATATCAAACTTTCTTTGTCTTATTACTTTATGGTTTTGGATAGTGACAAACAAATATTAATAAAATTTTTATAAACAAAAAATGTATATGAATATATTTTGAAAATTTTTTATTTTATATCGACAGGAGTAGCAAAGCACGCCGGGTTTTAGCTAGTTTTTATATATATAGATATAGATTCTAGCTCTAATAGTTTCTCAGATATAATAATTTTCCTATTAAATTTATGTGGGGGCTCCAAGCTCCCCATGACGAAAGTCCGCTCTTTTTTCTAAAATATGTTCAGATGAATATTTAAGTTCTTAGTGCAAAATTTGAAGAATTTAGTTCTATTAGTTTCCCAGATAAACCAAATTGTATTTTATTAATATGGGAGGTACTGCTCCCCTCATGGGTAGTCCGCCAATTTATTTCCCAAAATGTTTACATGGATATTAAAGTTACTCGTGCAAATTTTTCATATTCTAACTGTAATAGTTTCCAAGATAAACGAAGAGTATTTAATTTATATGGGAGGTGCCACGCCCCCTAATGCTAATCCGCCCATACATACATACATACATACATACATACATACTACATACATACATACATACATACATACATACATACTACATACATACATACATACTACATACATACATACATACATACATACATACATACATACATACATACATACATACATACATACATACATACATACATACATACATACATACATACATACATACATACATACATACATACATACATACATACATACATACATACATACATACATACATACATACATACATACATACATACATACATACATACATACATACATACTACATACATACATACATACATACATACATACATACATACATACATACATACATACATACATACATACATACATACATACATACATACATACATACATACATACATACATACATACATACATACATACATACATACATACATACATACATACATACATACTACATACATACATACATACATACATACATACATACATACATACATACATACATACATACATACATACATACATACATACATACATACATACATACATACATACATACATACATACATACATACATACATACATACATACATACATACATACATACATACATACATACATACATACATACATACATACATACATACATACATACATACTACATACATACATACATACATACATACATACATACATACATACATACATACATACATACATACATACATACATACATACATACATACATACATACATACATACATACATACATACATACATACATACATACATACATACATACATACATACATACATACATACATACATACATACATACATACATACATACATACATACATACATACATACATACATACACACATACAATACATACATACATACATACATACATACATACATACATACATACATACATACATACATACATACATACATACATACATACATACATACATACATACATACATACATACATACATACAACATACATACATACATACATACATACATACATACATACATACATACATACAGACATACATACATACATACATACATACATACATACATACATACATACATACATACATACATACATACAAACACACTTTCATTTTTATATATATAGATATTGTGCCAATATTAAAGACAGTTTATCCTTCATTAAAGACAGTTTCTCTTTTAAAGATTATTAAGTTATAGAATAAAAGAAAAACCAGTGAGTATAAGAAAATCTAAAACAAAAACAGAAATAGTTTTGAAGAAAATTAATATTTTTATTCAAATAGATTTGTGCCACTGAAATAGAAAGCCAAGCAGCTAGGATAATTCTCCAGAAGCGTGCGAATACTCGGCCATATCATCCCACAGGACACACAATTGGAATTAGAATATTCACATTTTAAAAAAAGAAAGGTAATACAGAAGGATGATAGCGTGTATGTCTAAGTAGAAAATATATTGGTAGCCCGGTCATTTCTGAATGGAATACGCCACCTAGTTGTGAAAATCTGAGGATAAATTCGATCCACAAGATAAATAAATCGGGGCATGAACCTTGGTTGAAAACCCAAATCTAAATATACATAGGATCCACACAATTAAAATCCATAATTACGCGTTTATAGCAAAAAGGCATTAGGGCAATACTAGTTAGGGCAGGTTAATTTATTTATGGTTTTATTTAAGATATGTTTAGTTTTTTATTGTTAAGATTTATTATAGATAAATTTGTTGTCATTTTATGTTTGTGAAGGGATTTATCTAAAAGAATGTTGTAGAAAAAGATCGTTAAAGATAAGAAAGAATCATGTATTCTTGACATATATGTATCTTTCAGGGAGCTCCTTTAGGGATATCAAAGAGAGTAATAGCAAAAAATAAGATTTGAGTACAAGTCAAACTCTTAATAACGTTCTTTTAGTGATCCAAAGCTGTCATATTCAAAATTGGGAAGGTTCCGATTGGAAGGGCTGTTACAACAAGCCTCGAAAAGTACACTAAAAAACCTAAGACCACAGCATCAGTATCCACTACTGGTAACGTTGAGGAGTCAAATCCTAAAATCGAGGAATTTACCATTAACTCGCCAGAAGAAAGTGTAGTTGCCCTTTCCAAAATTGGGAAGGCGCCGATTAAAAGGGCTGTCAAAACCGGCCCCGACAAGGACACTAAAACACCTAAGACAGTACCCAAAGCATCATTAGCAAGTACTGGCAATGTTGAGTAGTCAAATCCTAAAAGCGAGGAGGAAATCACTCACCCGCCAGACAGAACAGCAGTGCTTTCCAGAATTGGGAATGTGTCGATTAAAAATACTGCTATTCCTATGCCTGATAGGGACACCGCAGAGCCATCAACAGTACCCACTGCATTAATAGCCAATTCAGGCTACCCGGAGGAGTCAAATCCAAAGAGCGAGGAGGTGACCACCAACTTGCTGGAAGACAGTTTAATGGATGACCATGATTGAGGTTATCCAAATAAACCTCCATCGGAGCAAGACAGCTACCAACGCTCTGATGGCTAAAATTAACACAGGTAAAATACATATAGCTTTAATCCAGGAACCTTGGACGATTCGCAACATGGTTTCTGGATTAAATCAACGGCGCTGAAGCAAGGTCGTGGCAACATATTCCTTGCATCTGTTTACCTGCCCTTCGATTCTCCGACACTACCACCAACGTCGGATCTGATGAAACTGGTTGAAGAAGCACAAAGGAAAAATAAGAAAATTGTAATAGGTTGTGATGCCAACTCCCACCATGTAGCTTGGGATAGTACCACCAATCGCAGGGGACAAGCCCTCATGGATTTCCTTAATACTAAAGACTTGATAACATTGAACTTAGGTAATAAAGCTTCCTTCGTCAATAGAATCAGAGAAGAAGTATTAGATATAACTATATCTTCAGAAGAGCTTATAAACGAAATTCAGGATTGGAGAGTTTCGGACGAGCACTCCTTTTCTGATCATCGGTACATAAGATTCAAAATACTAAGGCCACCACCAAAGCCGATAAAGTTTCGGAATAAGTCTAAAACTAATTGGACAATGTTCGGGACCTTACTAAAGAACCGTTTAGGTCAGGACACTTTTCAATGTCGAAATAAAGAGGATATAGATGCCAAAGTGGAAACGTTCACAAGTGCCCTGGTTGAATCGTTCGAGGACAGCTGCCCTCTGCGAGAGAGAGATCTGCCCAGGAAAAACCCTGAGTAACTGGGGACATCCGGAACCTTGGGAAGACTCTTCGCAAACTATTTAACCGGGCACGGCGTAAAAAGACCGCAGTATACTGGGGTGAGTATCGTAATAAACTTGGTGAATATAAAAAAATCGTTCGAAAAGCCAAACGAGACTCCTGGAAACTTTTCTGTGAACAGGTAGATAGCGTAAATGACGTATTGAAGATAAAAAAATTCCTATCCAAAACTCATGTCCAACCGGAATCTATGATCGATGACACGGGCAAGAGGCTTGAGGATATGGAGGAGACAATGAAACTCCTAATGGACTCTCATTTCCCACCCGGTATATCGAATAACATAGATCAACCGATATTTGAGGAATTGGAGGCTAACACGGAAATAGTTATTACATCTGACATGGTTAAAGGGGCAATCAAGAGCTTTGCTCCCTATAAAGATGCAGGGCCAGATGGCATTTTCTCGGCACTTTTGCAGATGGAGGCGGGACTGGTTTCCGTACATCTGTCACAGATATTCACTGCATGCTTAAAATTGGCATATACCCCAGTTAAATGGCAAGATGCAAGGGTAATATTTATACCCAAACCAGGGAAACCTAGCTATGCGACACCTAAGTCCTATCGACCGATAAGTTTTACGACCTTCCTACTTAAAACCTTGGAACGGATAGTCGATAGCATGGTTAAAAGCAGTATACCATACAAGACCTTAAATATAAGCAGCATGCTTATGTAAAGGGACGATCGGTGGAAACCGCTTTAAACGAAGTCGTCCACTACATAGGTGAATCTTTCGATAGCAAACTGTATACACTGGCGGTATGCATTGACATCGACGGCGCTTTCAATAACGTGCACACTGATACCCTTATCCAATCCCTAGACCAGTTTTATGTTGGCCGGGTGCTCCGTAACTGGAAAAAGGCATTTTGTCACCTTTACTCTGGGTTACCACGATTAATAGCCTCCTAAGGACCCTAACCGAGAAAGGACTTAGACCTGTCTGCTATGCAGACGATGTAGTAATACTTTTAAATGGAAAGAATCCAAATAACTTGTGTAGAAGAGCTGAGGAGTCTCTGAATACGGCGTTGAGCTGGGCTCAACCGAGAGACCTCAATGTTAACCCGGCGAAGACGGAAATCTGTCTTTTCACAAGAAAGACAAAAATTTCTACATATACTGAACCTTGCTTCCTGGGCAAGAAGATACCGGTGACAGACAAAGTTAAGTACTTAGGTGTAATACTTGACCGGAAATTAAGATGGAGACACCACATAGAGGATAGGATCAACAAGGCACATCGGTGCTGGGCGATATGTAGGAGAACCATAAGCATGAAATGGGGTCTTAGTCCTACTATGACAAATTGGCCTTATAAAAGTGTAATTAGACCAATTCTAGCTTATGCTTCAATAATCTGGTGGACTGCTTTGGACAAAAAGTGTAATATCAAACTACTACCGGGAGTTCAGCATACATGCTGCTTGGGTATAAGTGGTGCCATGTGTACTACTTCAACCAAGGCTCTGGAAACGTTGCAAGATATTCCACCCATTGAAACATATATAAGATATACGCTTTAGGCGAACTGGCCAAAAACGGTTATAGGACACGTCATCAAAGTATACTGGACACATTGGAAGGTTATACACATTCATCGGACGTGATTGATCGCATACCAGACACAGAATATGTCGGAAACTTTGAAACGCAAATCCCAGATAGAATGTCTTGGTCAAGCGGAACTTTGGAGCAAATACCAGTAGGAATCCGTTGTTACACGGATGGCTCTAAATTAGGGGACAAAGTGGGCCTGGGGTTATATATTGAAGACCCAGAAACAGAAATATACCACCGTTTACCTAATCATAACACAAGCTTCCAGGCAGAAGTACGAGCAATAACGGAATGTGTAAATTGGATTAGAATAAATATGGCGCCCACAGCGCTTAATATATTTACCGACAGCCAGAAGGCAATTAGGGCGATATCAGGTGATAGAATTAAATCTAAGACCGTATTGGATTGTAAGAAAGCTTTAACTGAATACTCTCCCAGAGGTAAGGTTCACATCATATGGGTACCAGGCCACTCGGGAGTAGTCGGCAACGAAAGGGCGAATGACCTGACAAACGCAAAACCATTCGACGCAACAAAAGCTGAATTAAAAATATGGATGAGAGAATCCCACAAGGCCTCTTGGAATAATGAAACGGTGGGTAGAACCACAAAGATTCTATGGGGTGACCCTGATGAGAGCAAGACGAGAAATCTCCTCAAAATGAGCAAGTCTGAGGTTAGTATGATGGTACGTATTCTGAGTGGACACACAGGATTACGTGCACATATATACAAAATTGGACGTGCGGATTCAGACGAATGTAGAGCATGTGGAGAGGACAGTGAAACTCTGGAGCACTTTCTTTGCCATTGCCAGGCATTCGTCGAAGTTAGATCCAAGTATCTTGGAAGTGATGTTATTCCGGAAATAACATTCTTAACCAACACTGATTGGAAGATTCTTAGGAATTACGTCCAGGAAACTGAGTTTCTGAACATGGAAAAATAATACATTCAGTGAACAATTTTTTTTCTTTTAATTTATTTTTCATGAATTGGAGCGCACAACAGGCCCAATAGTGGCCTAGGTGTATTTCTTCGGATTTTATGTAGTATACATCCTCCTATTAACCTAACCTAACCTTAGTGGTCCTTCCGTAGGCTTATTGTTATAGTTTTGATTTTTTTTTGTTATTATTGTGTAAATTATTTGAATTTGTTTAGTTTAAGTTTCATTTCCTTAGAGATTAAGTTTTATTTAAAGATTATTAAAAAAAAAGAAACGAAATAAGGTTGAAAAGACCGTTCGGTTAATTTATATTATTATTAGTTTGAAAAAGATTTTTTTAATTCTTCACTATAACAAAAGAATATTATAAACAAAAATTAAAAGGGAAACAAATTACTTAGGATTGACAAATTTTAATGAGATTGATAAAGACCTTTTTGCTAATAGATAATTTAGTATTAAGCTTTTATTTATGTTTATTGTTTAAATTAGTAAATAAATGTGATTTTTTAAAATATTAATTGTTACAAAATGTGTCCTTAAAGTTTAATTGTTACAGGTACAGTGGGCCGAAGATGTGTGAGTTGTGTTAAATGGTGATTAGTTGAATTTATTTATTCAATTGTCTCGCTAAGTCTACAAATTTGCGTCCCATAGACCTATCGTTAAGACCGACTGAGGTGGAGCACTTTCTCCAGCTCCCTCTTTCACCCACAGACACAAACTCAAATAATTAAGTTATTATTATTTTAATTTCAGGAAAGAACTATCGGTCACAGTCGAACTGTTACAACAACAACAACAATTCTTATAAAATATTATTTCGTTTAGAACATGACAAAGTGATACGCTCTGAATGCTATTTTAAACAGAATCAAGAAATTAAGTTTATATTTTATAAAACAGTAATTAAGCCAAAGATACAAGCCGAGACGGCTCAAATCAGCGGCGGCTGGCCACTGGTAATATTTTGCAAGTCGCGACGCCGCCAATTTCTTACGGCTCAAAACCTAAGCCGGCTTAAACGTAGCCGCTGATAATGTTTGGAATCGCACATGTATTTCACAAAATAATTTCACCAATTTGAACAAAGTTGCCACTATTTTAAATTATTATGGCAAATTGAAAAGAGTTGCCACACAATATCGTGCTAATATTAAAAGAGTGTAAAAGATTTGGGCCGTCTCGGCTTGTATCTCTGATCGTGTGTGCGTAAAACAAGTTAGAGTGCATATACTTTTTATTAAAACCCATGTAACAATGTATCTAGTTTTTAGATAACTCTTCATAGGTTTTGTTTCCGTAGTGAGGGTACCATCATTTAGTAATTTCTTTATCTAACTTATTTTGATTAGGTCGAAAAAATGTGTATTAAGTGATTTTCGGATATGGACTTTTTATGGGTGCTATAACCTATTATGGGCTGATTTTGCCGATGCCAAAAAATTTAGGAGAATGATTTGTATATTTATATTCTATATTTCTGTCGAGTTTTAATCCGATGTCGATATTTTTAATGAAATATATTCCTTTTAGTATTTTTTTAAACGATGTTTTTTTCTTTATGTTGGAGCTACGAATTATAATGGAACAATTAGAAAACATTTTAATAAAATGATTTATTTATACACAGAACACGGTCATGTTGAATTTTTTCCGGATATAATCATTTAATAATGAATTATGTATGTGGTATTAAGTGATTTTCAGATGTTAACCTTATATGGGAGCTATGACTAATTATGAACCTATCTGGAAAAAATTCCGTATACTGATTTATATATACTAGGGTATTCAAATGATTAATCGTCGGTCGGTTAATCGATAAATTTTTAATAATTAATAGTTTGAATAAATGGAAATTGCCAAATTTCAAATATGGAATAAACCGAATAATTTCTGCCAATTAAACGTTTAAGCAAAACTTGCTATTTACGTGTAAAATTTTTTTATATTTCATACAAAATTCAATCTTTTTATAATACATTTTCTTCTTTTATTTATTCCAAAATTATTCTTCTATAACGAAGAAAATTTATTTGATGTTTTTGTAACAATACTTCAGAAACATTAGGAATTTGTTCTGATTCACATATGTACCTACTTCTACAATGGGTTCATACAGACACAATTCAGATTCTTGAAAATCAATCTTGAAATAATGATATCGCGTTTACTTCTACAGCTAGTTTTGAGGAACATTCTTGTGCTTCTTAATACTTCTAATAAGTTTTTCAGCGAAAGTCATACACTAGCTCATTGCAATCTCAAAAACATAAAATTAATTAACTTTACTTATTTGCATAGAAAAGGATTTCATATTAAAAACAAGTCAGAGTGCTATATTCGGCTATGCCGAATCTTAAATACCCTCAACCTGTAAGCTACTTGTTATGAAAACCCTTATAAATATTACTAGATACGTATTTAATAAATTGTGAAAATTTAAATTGTGCTTCCGTATACTTTTAATGGAGATATGGCCAATCCGAACAAAATTTTGCAGAATGATTTATCGATAAAAAAACACACTATGTCGGATTTTATCCGAATATATTTATAATTAAATGAAATATATTGGAAAAAGTGACTTATGGAAATGGGCCTTATATGAGAACTAAGACCAATTATGCATTGATCCTATTTTTTTTAAGATTTCTTATATACACAAAATATACTTATTCCGATATCTTTATTTATCAATGAAATATGCTTGCTCTCTTCTGAAGTGGATCTTACATGACAGATATGAACAATTATGGACCGATCCGAAAAAAACTTATTTATATAGCCTATTTTTAAAATATCATTATTTCTTAATTGGATATTTACATTTAACCAATTATGGGCCGATCCGAAAAAAATTTCCCACTTTAATGAATGTGTTTAAAGTAGATATAAAACACCCTGCGAAATTTTTTTTACCGATATCTTCATTCAGTTATGAAATATGTGCGTTAACGTGGTTATCGGAAATGGGCCTTATATGGGAGCTATGCACAGTTATGGACCAATCCGAAAAATATTTTGCAATGTGATATATGTATACACAAAACATATTTATGTTGAATATTATTCCAATATCTTTATTTCTTAATTAGTTATTTGTATTTAAGTATTTTTCGAAAGTGGACCATATATGGGAGCTGTGACCAATAATCGACCTATACAGATCTACGTTGGTAATATGATTTTTGTTCTTATTATATACATATGTGCATATATACATATTTCGTGGTGATACCGATATTTTTGCCGAAGTTATTAACGATAAATCTATTTCCGAGGATATGTACCTTTGTATGGGGGCTATGAGAAATTTTGAATCGATTGTTTTGAGTTTGAACATTTTAGATCCCTGGGTAAAGAAAATAACGTGTGACAAAATTCATTCCATTATCTTTTGTAGTTTCTGAGAAAACTACTCAAGAATTAGGAATTAGGTAGTCTGAAATTTTGACTCATAACTTTTTACGTTGTGGACCGATTTGGCTGATTTTCAATACCAAACTGTGAACTGTGGGCAATAGTGAATATTTTCAGTGAATTTGGCTGATTTATTTTGCTTAGTTTTAACATGAGAGTGTTTGAGGCAGACAGACAGACGGACACAGCTAAATCGACTCCGAATTTCATAAGGATCCTGAATATATGTATTAGGCTTCACGCAATATTTTTGAAATTGTGATATCATACCTTTTATGACAGTTTTTGGAACAGCGCTAATATTGGCGTAATTATTTTGTTAAAATTTCTACTCCTTCATCTGCATATCTGCGGCCAAAATACCGATTTTGGGCGACATTTTTTTATAGTCCGAAAACTGCTGTACATATTTCAAATCTGACTTTAGTATACTATTCTACAGGAAAATTTAAGATATATAAACTTAATTTGACAGTATTTAGACTATAAATGCATAAGAGCAAAAGAAAAAATGCAATTTAAAAAAAAATCTGAATTTAATAAAACTCCATCCAATTAATGTTCCATATATAACTTGTATAATGACAAATTTTGGGCCTTATAACTTTCGTGGTTTTCGAAATATAGCGTTGTAAAGTTTAAAATCTGAAAATTTAAAGTCTCGTCACATCTAAAGAGTTAATGATAAAATTTTTGTTTTTGCACCATTTGTCTCAGCAAAAAGCATACTTTGCTTTATGCACTAAGAAAAAAATTTTTTGAAATATTTTTTGAAAATAGTGCATCTTTGGATAATACTAAATGCACTTTTGAAGCATTATAAAAGTGTGAAATTAAGCTCATTCTTATTGATTTTTCCTATAAAATCAATTATTGAAGCATGATTTCCTATATATTCTACAGTTTCTGCTCTGTAAAAAATGTCGCTCAAAATCAGTGGTTTCCGCCTCAGATATGCAGACGAAGGAGTTGGAATTTTGAACAAATTATTACAGCATAGTAATTACTGATACAAAAACCTTCTAAAAAGTTGTGATATCACAAAAACGGGAAACATTTTATTTTTTGAAACGAAGCATAATATGTATATACAGAATATATATATTCAGATGAATATTTCTTGGTGTTACACAAGTAATGACAAACTTATATATACCCTCTATCACCACTGATGGTGGTGGAGGGTATAAAACAATGAAATTAATAAAAAGCTTTCAGTTTCCGTTTATTCGATTAACCGAATAATTTCGAATTATTCGATTATTAACCGGCTAAAATAAAACCTCAAATAATTATTTGTCAAATAAACCGAATAAGATTAAAACCCGAATAATTTAATACCCTAATATATACACAAAACATATTCAAATTGAATTTTATACCGCTAACATTTACTGTCAATGAAATTGCCATTTAAGTTCATTTCAGAAATGATCCTTATATGGGATTTGTGATTAATTATCGACCGATTCGGGAAAAATAATCATAATCATTTATATATACACAAAACATATTCACGTTGAATTTTACCCCGGTAGCTTTATTAGTTAATGAAATATGTGCATTTAAGTGATTTTCGGAAGTTGACCTTATTTGGGAGCTATGACCAATTATACACAAAACATATTCATGTCGAATTTTATCTCGATAGCTTTATTTATCAATGAAATATGCGCGTTTAAGTGATTTTCGGATGAGGGCCTTATATGGGAGCTATGACCAACTGTGGACTGATTCGAAAAAAGTCGCCAAATGATTTATAGAGTAGAGTGATTGATGTATAGGGTAGAAGGGGGACCAAATTAAAACTACAATACATATTCAATATTTTTTTATTGGTTCGGATACTTAGATATGTTGGCTTTAGTTTTATTCCTTTCAATCTTTCCTTAGTCATCCTTATGTACATATTTTTTTAACTTTTCTGCACTGACCAAAAACGGCGATACCGCCCCATCCATGGGGTAAATGTGCCAAGGGAATGGGGCAGATTTGTCATTAGTAAAATAAAAGAAAAAAATACAGAAATACAAACTTATTTTGCTGTTTTATACTTTAATTCATTAAACAAAGTATAATAAACCAGATATTTATTGTTTATTTCACAAAACTTAAGAAAAAAAATTAAAACAAATTATTACTGATTTTTACTATATTTTAACCAAATTTTGTTCTACATCACAAGCATTACATATATTTGGCGCATGTGCCCCACGGGCAGTTCTGGGGTTTAGTTTCAATTTTTTTCGGGCTTCAAATTATATTATCGAAAATATTATTATGTCCTATTGTTCACTATTATTGACGTTCTAATACTGACCAATATATTTTTTCTATCACAAAAACTAAAAAAGTTAGCGCAAAAAGTTCACACAGTGAAATATTTTCACAGCCCTTTGAAAAACAATTAATCATGTCTGCCTCCCATCATATGTAAAGTTAATGTTTCAAATTTTCAGGGATGATAGATAATCGATAAACGAAAACAAAATTTGATAATGCGATAAAATCGATTACTCAGTTTTCAAGTTATTCGCTATTGGCAGATGTGCCCCTATGGCGTATGATCCCCCTTCTACCCTACTAGGGTGAACGACTCGGATTTTTAACCGGTTTTAAAATCGGTTTTTTCTAAATGTTGATTTTTCGAATATCGAATAACCCGGTTTTTTACTTTTTAAAAACCGGTTTCGAATATTTTTGCTTTGTATTCAATGATTACTTAAATTAAATTTTAAAGTAAATAAAAATACAGCCCGTCTAAATATTAAAAATATTGGAGTCCAGGAACTAGAGTATATTTTTCTAATGTACCTTTGGTTAAACTTTTTTGATTTTTTTTTAATTAATTAACAATTTTTATTTGTAAAGTTTATTGGAATAACAGTTTACCGTTTTTTTCTGAATTTGAAAAATGTCAACCGGGTTTTGGAAAATGTTGAATAATCGATCACCCTAATACACATTTATGTCGAATTTTATATTGATAGCTTTGTTTATCAATAAACGCGCATATCGTTTAAATTATTTTCGGAAGTGGGCTTATATGGGAGCCATAACCAATTGTGAACCGATAACTATCTACGTTAGTGTTAAGATTTCTATTCATATTATATTTATATGTGCAAAATTTTGAGTTGATACCGATATATTTGAGGAAGTTATTAACGATAAATCCATTTCCGGAAATAAGTACTTTTGTATGGGGGCTATGGGAAATTCTGGATCGATTGTTATGATTTTGAACATAATTGATTCCTGGGGAAAAAATGACGTGTGACAAAATTCATCGAATTATCTTTTGTATTTGCTGAAAAACTGTTTAAGAATTACGAGGTAGTCTGAAATTTTTACTCATAACTTTTAACGTTGTGAACCGATTTTGCTGCTTAGGACAATAATGAATAGTTTTGGTGAATTTGGTTAATTTCTTCTGCTTAGTTTTAACGTGAGCGTGTTTTAGCCAGACAGACGAACATAGCTAAATCAACTCAGAATTTGATAAGGACCCTGAATATATATACTTTGTTGGGTCTCAGATGAATATTTCTTGGTGTTACACACGGAATGACAAACATATATATACCCTCTATCATCACTGATGGTGGAGGAGGTTATAAAAATGTAAAAAATGAAAAACTCAGCTGAAATGCGTAGTTTTACTATATAAAATTAATAAAATTTTTATTTATTATGAAAAAAAAATAAAAATTTTACAATTAAATTGCAATTATACGCACACCCTACCACATTCACTCGAAAATTATTTTTACAAAATAAAACATTGTAACATTTGTGTCCAACATACGCAATTTGATTGTAAGCGAAGTTTTTTAAAGGTTCGCATCATGTATGCCTTACATAAGAACTGGTTCTCGAACTCACGGTAAGAACAGGTAACCGAAATAACGGTAAGAACATGCAACCAAGGTCACGGTAAGAACCGACGACTGAGGTCACGGTAAGAACTGGCAACAGAAGTCACTGTAAGAACCGGCGACCAGCGTTGTCGCTTTGGGCTTTTCCTACCAAATGTTAAATGTTGTCTGTAATTTGAAGTGGGATTTAAAAATACGCAGAAAATGTTTATAACGAATTGTATTTAACTAAAAAAAAAAACTAAACAAAAATTTAAATGTAAACACTTTTAGTGAATAAAAATTAAAAGTCCATGAGCTGTATTTGTGTTAATAAGGTATTATGAAGTAAAAATATTGTTACAACTCGATTTTTCATCAAAATATGTAATATAATTTTTAATTTTCATTTCAAATTAACTTGAATTATATAATTTGCATTAGCGTATCCAACGCACAACCCAGCTAGCAAATTTTGAAATTTTTGATCACATTCGAGTCATTTATGACTCTTCTGCACGATTAAAATGATCATATATGCGCTCATTTTCTGATCATAAATGATACATTCGTCGGGAGAAAATGGTACCCTACCCGCAACTTTTCTAAATGAGTCATACATATATGAGCCCCACTTCTGATCAATTACGACTCATTTTTTAAAGTTTTTTGAGTCATTATTGAGCCAAATAACTGGTCGCTTTTGAGTTATTTCCGAATCATATTATAGTAATTTTTGAGTCTTTTCTGAGTAATTTTTATGTTTGTTACAGACAAATACAATACAACAGAAAACAGTTTTTGATCTTCCGACTTCGCGAAATATAACTACAAACTAAATTTATAAACAATCATATTTCAAACAAATGGATGACCTATTTATGATTGGTATACATTTTGTTATTGTTTTTCAAATAAATCAGATTTCAAACATTAATTGGATTATTTAGACTTAGTTTAGTGATTAGTCGCCCAACTATCTTCCGTAGAAGATCATTAAACACAGAAAATTATTATAATTAAAGCATAATATAATTTCAATTTCCTTGACAGAAAATCGACTTTATAAATATTACACAAATTTAAATACTTATACATTTAATTTTATAAACGAAATGAGAATTATATCAACTCATTTTAGGCCACACAAAATGTTTTGCTAACTCTTCCAAAAGAGTCTTTTGAGCCCCATTTCTAATCAGTTTCGACTCATTTTTTAATCGTTTTGGAGCCATTTTTAAGGGTAAGTGTTGCTATTTCATTACAAACAAAAACAATTACATAAGGAACAATTTTAGATCTTCCAACTGCTTGAAATATTACCACAAAATAAATTTTTAAAAATAATCATATTTTAAACACCAGGATGATAAATTTATGATTGCTATAAATTTTGTTATTGTTTTTCAAATATTCAGTTTTCAATCATATATCGGGATCATTTTCGAGTCATTTTTTAAGCGCTCATATTAATCACTTTTAGGGAGGAGTCAAAATGACTCAGTTTACTGATTAATCATCCAACAATCTTCCAAATGCTAGCTGGGAATAAACAAGTTAGAGATTTATTAATGAAATATGTGCGTTTAAATGATTTTCGGAAGTGTACTTTATATAAGAGCTATGACTAAATACGGGCCTCTCCGGAAAAATTTCATAGAGTGACTCATATGTATGTACACAAAACATATTTATGTCGAATTTTATCAAGATAGATTTATTTGATAATTAAATATGTGCGTTTAAGAGATTTTTTGAGGTGGACCTTATATGGGAGCTATTACCAATTATGGACCGATCCGGAAAAAAATTTGGTAGAATGATTTATATGCGCACAACATATATTCAAGTCGTACTTTATCCCGATAGCTTTATTATTCAAAGAAATATGTGCGTTTTAGTGATTTTCGGAAGTGGGCCTTATATGGTAGCTATGACTAATAAAGGACCGATACGGGAAAAAATAGGTAGAATGATTTATATGTACGCAAAACATATTCAAGTTGAATCTCATACCGACAGCTTTAGAATTAAATGAAATATATGCGTTTAAGTGATTTTCGGAAGTGAACTTTATATGGGACCTATGACCAATTGTGGTCTTATCCGGAAAACATTTCGTAGAGTGTTTCATATATAGATGAAACATATTTTATCAAGATAGCTTTATTTGTCAATTAAATAACAATGGACCGATCCGAAAAAATCTAGTAGAATGATTTGTATGTACACAAAACATATTCAGCTCGAATTTTATCACAATAGCTTCATTTATCAATGAAATATGTGCGTTTAAGTGATTTTCGAAAGAGGACCTTATATGGGAGCTATGAACAATTGTGGACCGACTGAGATCTACATTCGTAGTATGATTTCCGTTCATATTATATTTGCATGTACAAAATTTTGTATTGTTATTTTGAGTTATTAACGATAAACTAATTTCCGGGAATATACACCTTTGTATGGGGCCTATGGAAAATATTGGATAAATTGTTATGAGTTTAAACATACTTATCCCTGGCAGAAAAAAAATAATGTGTTACAAAATTCATCGAAATATCTTTGGTAGTTTCTGAGAAAACTACTTAAGAATTGGGTAAAAAATTTAATTTTTTTCGAGGTTGTCTGAAATATTTACTCATAACTTTTGTCTTCGTGAACCGATTTTCTTGATTTTCAATACCAAACTGTACCGGATAATAAAGAATAAGGAATGACAAAGTTATATATACCTTCTATCATCACTTATGGTGGTGGAGGGTATAAAAAGAAACTCAATAAAAGAATAGTGTGTTTTATTTTAGGGGACGAAATAGTTTAATAAAAAGTCATACTTTTCTCAAAAAAAATTATATTATTTCGAAAAATTGGTAGGTTTCAAACGATTTTGGTAGATTTTTGACAAAAATTTGGTAGGATTCAGGGATGGAAAATGAGATTTTGTTTTAGTTTCAAAAATTTTTTTAAATTTTAATTTTAATGTTTAATTAATTTTTTTTTAATTTTTTTATTTCTTTTCAAAATGGGCCCTTTTTATTTTTCTGCTTAAAAGAAAGCTTATACAATTTCCTTAAAGGGCTTTATTTTCTCATAATGGGATGCGAGGTGAATATACATCAAAAAAAAAATATATATTTTAACTCAAGAATACATTTTTTCAATATTTGGCACTGTCAAAGTTGGACATTCTGGTCATACAGGGTTTTATTCAAATGAGTTTAACTTTTGGTCCTAGCAAAAATTGTCCAAAGGAGTTCAGATAGCTATTTCTTAATTTTTTTTATTCATAATTTTTTAAAAACTATGGTATAGTCGTGTCTGGCCTACAATCCCATAGTACTAAACTTGGTGCAAATTTTATCCAAATCGGAAGACATCGATTTTTAAAGTTGTTGATATGATGAATCTTTGTCCGTCCCTCAATGTTAACCTTTTAGATATAATTTGATGAAATTTCTTGTTCCTATCATATAGCTCCCATGTACATAGGTGTTCATTTGTTAAAAAATCAATAGTCATACCAAATTCTACACATGAGACCATACATAAGACCATCCATGACATGAGATCATACATAAGATATTTACTCGTTCATCCGATTCTAAATATGGCATGAAACAATAGTTTGCTTTAAAGTTCAAATAATTTTGACCAAAAATTTCTTATATTATCTATGGTTGAATTCTTAATTTCAAAGCATATCTTCTATATTAGATAGAAATTGAGTCCTTCGAGCTTCTATCATTTGGAAATAATTAGTTTTAAAGTCAAATATTTTTTCAAAATTGAAACAATTGCATTTTAATTGGATGAATATTCATATAATGTCAATAACGATAAAAATTCGAAATGAGCTGCATTGGTAATTTGCAAAACATACTTCTAAAATAGTGGTTTTTAAAACAAGATATCTTTAATTCTGGTATTGTTAAAGATAATTCCATTGCTCTACAAATTTATAACTTTTAGTTGAATAATTTTTGATAATTTATGCAAATATTCTTAGAATTTCAAATTTGAACTTTTAAAGATACTTTGAGAGTATCAAATAAGAGCACTTTTAGCAGAGGGGGCATGTCGCAGGGTTTTTTCTCCATTCTTTTTTAAATGCCCTTCGTAAAATAATAAAAGTTTAGATGGAGACTCAAAAGGCTTGCGACATTTTTTTGCTAGTGTTGCCATATTTTTGATTCTTAAATGTTGTTTCTATTATTTTGTTTAATAATATATATGTTTATTTTTTAAATATTTTTTATTTAAATGTTGTGTTAAATATGTTTAACAAATATACTTTAATAATTTATACAAATTTGGTGAAATAACGAAAAATTGATTATTAAAATATGAGTTTAGCTGAGAAATATTGTTATTTTTATAGTAATTTATTTGATTATTTATATTTTTTATAAAAATAACAAAAATTTAACAAGCAAATATTTAAAATATTTATTATTTTTGGAATAAATGTAATGTAAATAAAATTCAAAATATTGCAAGTGGCAACACTGAATCGTGCATTCGAGTGATCGCACACGATCTTCACTCCTTGAGTGCAGAATAAAAATAAAGCAACTGCCAAAAATACGAACGCGTAACAAAAGAGATAGCAAAAAAACCCCTCAAATTACGATTCATGTGTCTTTTGCTACTTCCCTTTCTTCTAAAAAACTAAGTGCTAAAATGTTCTACGGAAGAAAAAAAGTGCTAGAATTGTTTAATATAACAAAACAATATAAATAATTTTTTATATATTCATAAACAACATTGTATTTTGTAAAAGGTTTTTAATACAAAATTTCCATATAAAATTTGATTTAAAAAACTTGTATAAAATTAAAATATGTTTATGATTAAGTGTAACCAGCGTTACCGTTGTGAGACTAAAGTCGCAAATTGACCCTTTTGTGACCCCTTGTCAAAATGAACTAAATTTGCGACTTTTTTCGCTTCTTGCCACTTTTTGTCCCTTTTTGAATAAAACACATTTGTCATTCCTTTTATAACACATCGAAATATATATAGGTCATAGATCCACAAAAGTATACATATATATTCAGGTTCCTTATTGAATTCTAAGACGATCTAGCCATGTCCGTCCGTCTGTCTGTTGAAAGCATGATAGAGACCGAACGGAAAGAGCTAGAGGGTTGCAATTTTACACAAATATTTCCTATAGGTAAGGTTTGTTTAGTATTGAAAATGGGCAATACTAGTCAACGTTTTCGCATAGCCCCTATAAAAGTGCCCTCTGAAAAAGAATTTTAACAGACCCCATTTTCTCAATGTCTGGTGATATTTTATCGGAACGATAGATTGACAATTTTCATACAAAAATATTTTTAACCTGCAGAATATCTACCGGTTAAACGATGACCGGAGGTTGAGATAACGGTTTTAAACTAGTTTTATACAAACCGAAATCTTTCTTCAAAAATGTATAAAGATCGAAACATATTTGACCCTATCCTCCATATAAGGTCCACTTCAGAAAATTAGTTTTAACTTAAATACTGAAAACCCTGTTTATAAAAATGTATATCACCCATAAAAACAAGAACAGCATTGAAATTCGCCAGAAACTCATTTTATATTAACCGAAATCTTTTTGCTAAGTTTTTATAAGAATCGATCCATATATGACCTTTCTCCATGTAAAGGGTCCCCTTCAAAATGTTTAGCGCTCACAACAGTCTTTAACTTCTATAGAATCCGAAAACTGCATACCAAATTTTATGATGTTCGAGATATAATTAACCCATAAAAAATAAACAAATTATGTAGAAACCAAAGTCTTTTTACCAAATTTTATGAAAATCTGTTTATAGTGAACACTACACCCATAGGACCTTCATCTCCTACAGAAAATGACTTTAACACTCATTACTGATTTAAAAATTGTTATACCTATGAAATTCGACATAAATAAATTTTAAAGAAACCAAAATATTAATACCAATATTTATGTGGATCGGTCTATAAATGTTCTTACCCCCATTAAATGCACTATTCCGAAAATAGTATTGATGTTCTAGTAACTACTGATATACGATAATGAAATTCGGTATTAATGATTAAACCGTGGTCAAATATAGGATTATTTTCCGAAAATCGCTAAAAATTTATTTATTGGCCCAAGATGTGCCAAATTTTATAAAATTACTTGGAAAAAAATAATATGTTTTTACAAGTAGATGCTCAACGATTTTATTTAGGCTTTTATACAAATCTATTTCTGTCAATTTGACTGTTCTAGGCATGAAAAGGCCCACATATAGTGAGCATGGGAGGTGGAACTTTTCAAACATATTCATAGTTGATCAGGGGGTTTACTCTGTATTTCGATTCGAAAGAAAATCTTTCGAAACAGAATGTGTTTTACATACAAATTCGAAAATTTTTTCATTCGAATTGAGTTACAGAGTAAACCCCCAGTATTTGATATTCAAAATTGGTGAATCGTCTAACTAGAAAAATATTTTATGAATGTCCTTAATATGCTGAAACCTTAAAGGTGACAGCTAGAAAACGTTTTAGAAAATATAAAATTTATGTCTCTTCTCAGCCTCCGTTATTCTATTTCGGATAGATATTGTGACGATAAATACAGAAGATGGGGTAAATAACCTGATAGTGGGTGTATCGACCGAATTTTTATTTCACATCTAAGCATTATTATTATAATTTTATTGTTTATTAAAATGTAGTTAATTATTTTAATTTATTTACCAATTTAATGCATATTTAAATACAAATGAAATGATTTTACCTACGTTGACTCTTTTTGCGTTAAAAATCCCCTTTCAATGCGACTTTTTCCGAAAAATTCCCTTTTTGTGCGACTTTTCGAAATTTTCCAACGGTAACGCTGAGTGTAACAGCATGCAATTTTGAATTTCAATTATTTTCGATTTTTTTTTTTTTTGAATTATAGCCTCTCAACTTCGGCATTAGAAAAAGGTAAAACGAGTAATGACAATACAAAAATAGACAATTCATTAAATTAATTTTCACCGATATAATTTTCAAAATAATATACTTGAATTTAAAAGCCATTGTATCAGATTTTTCGTCATAATGTTGTTTTGTAATATCCAACCACTGATTTTCAATAATAATTTTATCAGTTAAACTATACTTAATTTTTTATAGAAAACATAGAAATATTTTTTAATTTTTTTTATCAAGCAAATTATGCTAAAAAGCATTTAGCATAATTTAAAAAACTTCAATGCATTTTCACGATGCAAAATCTAGCACTGAAAGTGCTAAAATGGCAACACTGCAGGCGAAAGAAGTCACGGTAAGAACAGGCTACCGAAGTCACAGGGTATATAGAGGCGTCACGAGGAAAAAACTATTTCACACCGCCCCGAATGTTACAAAACCTTATCTTCTTATACTAATTTGTAAATAAACTAAATGAGAATTCTATTGTTGTTTAATGTGTTCTGTTCAACACGCAATGTAATTTATTTATTTATATATGTATGTTGTGTGTTCGATTGAATGTGTTGTAAGCAGCGTTGCCAATTTAGCGCTTTTGGCGCTAGATTTAGCGCCTTTTAACAATCCAAAAGTCGCATTTTTTCCTCTTAGCGCTTTTTTGGAAAAAGGCGCTAAATTAGCGCTTTTTTCAAGAAATGAAAAATCTTTTTAATAACATAAAATTATTCTAGTTTAACAATAAAGATAAAACGGAAACGTACAAGTTTATTAAAGTTCCTTTTTCTAAACTTTCCATATTATGAGTAATTCAAAGATCTTTTAGTGTGATGAGTTATTTTAAAACTTTAAAACTAAAATAAAAAATATTCACCTTTTTCGCCAAAAGAATTGAAATTTGTTTCTTCTTAAATTTTAATTCCCTTCGAAGAGAAAATTGATTTCGTGAAATTCCACAACAGTTGATTTTGATCGTAACAGCTTTTATTGATCAGAAAATTCTATAAAAAATTCACAACAAGGGAAGTTTTTCACGTCAAAAAAGGGAAAAGTTGTAAATTAACTTAATTTTAGTTAGGTTAACTTGAACTTGAAATTAAAATTGCATTTCGTGAAAACTGTTGATATTTTAATGTGAATAATACAAAAATAATTTTGATCGCACAAAGTTTGATTCACAAAAATTTTGCATTATTTTTTTATAACTTCACTGTAAAGGAAACAATTACTTGACGATTACTTCAGTTTTTTTCACAAAGTTTTGGCTCTTGGTATTTTTGAAAATGAAGAGTTTAATTAAAATTTATTATGGGGAATTTCAAAAAATCTCTTTGACTAGTTATTGAGATCTTGATCGATAATAGCAATTAGTCATTGAATAAGAAAATCGAACATATTTGTATTAACCTTAATTTTTTAAATTTCGTTCCCGAATCAAAATTCCAATTAAGGAGTATTTTTTAATAAACAAATTTTAGCTAAATACTATATTTTTTAAGACTGTGTAAAAATGTAATTTTAGCGCTTTTTAGTGCGTTTTGAGTGAATGGACGGCGCGTTTTATTATAAAATAGTTGACAACACTGGTTGTAAGTTGTATATGGAAAACAATAGGGGAGTTAATTTAAGCAGCGGGAAAAATTAAATATAAGAAATATATTTATAATCACTAGCTATACCCAGTGTGCTTCGCTAGCCTCATCGTAATGAAATAAAATAAAAATTATTGTAAATTTTCAGTCAGTTTAATTTACATTTAGGTATATCTGCAATATCAAATAGATTTCATAGATTTTCATACTGGTTCCTACGTTCAATCTATATACATAAAATTCTAACGTTACTGAATCACTGACTGACTGACTGATTCATTATCGCACAGCCTAAACGGTTGTATTTCATAAATTTCCAATCAATAATGATTGATTCTAGTCTCAATATTACAGGAAATTCAAAAAATATCAAGTAGGTTAGGTTAGGTTGATAGGAGGATGTATACTACATCAAATCCGAAGAAATACACCTATGAATAATACATTCAGTGAACAATTTTTTTTTTCATGAATTGTTCACTGAATGTATTATTTTTCCATGTTCAGAAACTCAGTTTCCAGGACGTAAAATCTAAGAATCTTCCAATCAGTGTTGGTTAAGAATGTTATTTCCGGAATAACATCACTTCCAAGATACTTGGATCTAATTTCGACGAATGCCTGACAATGGCAAAGAAAGTGCTCCAGAGTTTCACTGTCCTCTCCACATGCTCTACATTCGTCTGAATCCGCACGTCCAATTTTGTATAGATGTGCACGTAATCCTGTGTGTCCACTCAGAATACGTACCATCAGACTATTCTCAGACTTGCTCATTTTGAGGAGATTTCTCGTCTTGCTCTCATCAGGGTCACCCATAGAATCTTTGTGGTTCTACCCACCGTTTCATTATTCCAAGAGGGCTTATGGGATTCTCTCATCCATATTTTTAATTCAGCTTTTGTTGCGTCTAATGGTTTTGCGTTTGTCAGGTTAACTACATCGAGCTCCCTTCCCTTTAAAGCTATTACATTCGCCCTTTCGTTGCCGACTACTCCCGAGTGGCCTTTTACCCATATGATGTGAACCTTACCTCTGGGAGAGCATTCAGTTAAAGCTTTCTTAGAATCCAATACGGTCTTAGATTTAGTTCTATCACCTGATATCGCCCTAATTGCCTTCTGGCTGTCGGTAAATATATTAAGCCCTGTGGGCGCCATATTTATTCTAATCCAATTTACACATTCCGTTATTGCTCGTACTTCTGCCTGGAAGCTTGTGTTATGGTGGTAACGGTGGTATATTTCTGTTTCTGGGTCTTCAATATATAACCCCAGGCCCACTTTGTCCCCTAATTTAGAGCCATCCGTGTAGCAACGGATTCCTACTGGTATTTGCTCTAATGTTCCGCTTGACCAAGACATTCTATCTGGGATTAGCGTTTCAAAGTTTCCGACATATTCTGTGTCTGGTATGCGATCAGGCACGTCCGATGAATGTGTATAACCTTCCAATATGTCCAGTATACATTGATGACGTGTCCTATAACCGTTTTTGGCCAGTTCGCCTAAAGTAAAGAGCCGTTCGGCTGTAAGCGCCGCCTAATATCTTAAATATGTTTCAATGGGTGGAATATCTAGCAACGTTTCCAGAGCCTTGGTTGAAGTAGTACACATGGCACCACTTATACCCAAGCAGCATGTACGCTGAACTCCCTGTAGTAGTTTGATATTACACTTTTTGTCCAAAGCAGTCCACCAGATTATTGAAGCATAAGCTAGAATTGGCCTCATTACACTTTTATAAAGCCAATTTGTCATAGTAGGACTAAGACCCATTTCATGCTTATGGTTCTCCTACATATCGCCCAGCACCGATGTGCCTTGTTGATCCTATCCTCTATGTGGTGTCTCCATTTTAATTTCCGGTCAAGTATTACACCTAAGTACTTAACTTTGTCTGTCACCGGTACCTTCTTGCACAGGAAGCAAGGTTTAGTATATGTAGAAATTTTTGTCTTTCTTGTGAAAAGACAGATTTCCGTCTTCGCCGGGTTAACATTGAGGCCCCTCGGTTGAGCCCAGCTCAAGGCCGTATTCAGAGCCTCCTCAGCTCTTCTACACAAGTAATTTGGATCCTTTCCCTTTAAAAGTATTACGACATCGTCTGCATAGCAGACAGGTCTAAGTCCTTTCTCGGTTAGGATCCTTAGGAGGTATACCACAGGAGCCACCCTGTGGTATACCGCGAAATACCTTTTTCATGATAGTTATATCGTACATCTCGCAGCTTATCCTTCTGTTCCTTAGCATGTAGTTGATCCAGTAACGGAGCACCCGGTCAACATAAAACTGGTCTAGGGATTGGATAAGGGTATCAGTGTGCACGTTATTGAAAGCGCTTTCGATGCCAATGCATACCACCAGTGTATACAGTTTGCTATCGAAAGATTCACCTATGTAATGGACGACTTCGTTTAAAGCGGTTTCCATCGATCGTCCCTTTACATAAGCATGATGCTTAATTTAAGGTCTTTGTATGGTATACTGCTTTTGACCATGCTATCGACTATTCGTTCCAAGGTTTTAAGTAGGAAGGACGTAAGACTTATCGGTCGATAGGACTTAGGTGTCTCATAGCTAGGTTTCCCTGGTTTGGGTATAAATATTACCCTTGCATCTTGCCATTTAACTGGGGTATATGCCAATTTTAAGCATGCAGTGAATATCTGTGACAGATGTACGGAAACCAGTCCCGCCTCCATCTGTAATAGTGCCGGGAAAATGCCATCCGGCCCTGCATCTTTATAGGGAGCAAAGCTCTTGATTGCCCCTTTAACCATGTCAGTTGTAATAACTATTTCCGTGTTACCCTCCCCTTCCTCCAATATCGGTTCATCTATGTTATTCGATATACCGGGTGGGAAATGAGAGTCCATTAGGAGTTTCATTGTCTCCTCCATATCCTCAAGCCTCCTGCTCGTGTCATCGATCATAGATTCCGGTTGGACATGAGTTTTGGATAGGAATTTTTTATCTTCGATACGTCATTTCTACCTGTTCACAGAAAAGTTTCCAGGAGTCCACAGTGGGGCAGAATAGAAATTTTTTGGAAATAAATCTGGCATTTCTATACGGCTGATCCGATCGGGATAAAATTTGGCGTGAGCGTAGCCAAGGAGTATTCGGCGGCTGAAAGTAGGGTACCTACGACATGTAAAATTTTTAAACTCGTGCCATTTTTTTGTTTTTCACCCAAATACAAATACCTTGGTCCGCCTTTTTTTGAATACCGGGCGTAATTTTGGACCAAATGGATTTTGGTATTAAATATGACAGAACATGTTTAAATCTTATATTTACCTATTTTATATTTGTTTGCTTATCCTTATAATTGAAAGGTCCTATTATGCTCAAATTTTCAGAAATTTATAACTATTTTTTACCAAAATTTTTTCGACAGATCATTTCGTTCTGTTTCGTTTAAGATCATGTAGGTAAAAATATACAGGTAATGATAATTTCGATTCATTCACTAATAAGAAATATCAATGACTGAATTACAGGTTATAGTAATATAGTCCTAAATGTTAATAGGTAGACAATTCGTAATTTTTTACTTTGGAATACCTGTATCGGAAATGACAAGAATTGGTATATCAGTAAACTTCTCAGATTTTAAGTACCATATTTAATAAATCTACAATGAAGATTACATTAAAGTACGAAGAGTTGTGTTCCGTTTTATGGAGTGTATCTTCAAAAGGGCCAGAAAGAATTGAAGACATTTCAAATTATATAAAAACTACATATAGTAGAAAAGTAGACAAAACAGGCATATCAAAAATTGAAAACCTTTTGATGTAAAAAGTAAGTCTGTGGATGGAAATCAAAAGAAATTTCGATTAAAATTTTGTAGTTGTATGGAAACTACTACGGAAATCTCAACTTATAACACATCAACAGGAGCGCCTTGCAAGTCATCCGAAGGTCAAAAAAAAAGAAGGTCACACAAAAACTTTTTTCAATCTCAAATGAAGAAATTGCTGATACATTTAACGAAATGCTGAAAAAGAAAAACCAACATATGGATGCCGTACATATTGTAACTATTCTTACTAATGCATCACCAAAACGACTTAAGCGAATTGTGGAAAGTATACCAACTCCAACATCACAATCAAATTTTACTGAAGAGGAAGCAATAGCGCTTATGTTGGAACTGGGTCTCAGTCGAAATAAGTACCAAATATTAAGGAAAGCTCTGCGTGGAAAAGGACACAATATATTACCATCATACAAGGCGATCCAGAAAAAAAAAACAAACTATCCTACCATCACCTATTGCTGTTAATGATGTGGAAGCTTGTATTGATATATCATCTTTGCTCGAAAACACAGCATCAAAAATTGTGTCAGACTTTTCAGAAGCCCAACTAAGGAAAATTCATAACTGTGATGTTGTCTTAATGTGTAAGGGGGGATGTGACGGTTTATCAGCACTTCCAGAATACAAACAAGCTTGTGGAAGTCGGACATTAGCAGACTACAAAAGTCTATTTATGTCATCATTAGTGCCATTACGAATTCGTTCATATTCCCTTAATCCATCATCGTCAAGCATCGGAAATTCATTTGAAGATATATGGATCAATACAACTCCGGGTTCAAAAAATTTTTGTAGACCCATTGGATTTGAATATATAAAGGAGTCAAAGAAAACAACAAAAGATATAGTGGAATATTTAAAAGATGAAATAAATGCACTGGAGCCCATTTGCATAAAAATAAAGGAATTCTCTATTAACGTATCATATCAGCTAAGCTAAACAATGATTGATGGAAAGGTCAGCAATGCCATAACAGAAACTTCTTCCTTCTGGAGATGCTCAATATGCAATGAGAAAAAGTCGCAATTCTCAAATATAAACAAAAGCAGAAGTATTAATGAAGTAGTCCTGTCTTTCGGAATTTCACCACTTCATGCCAGAATACGATTTTTGGATTACTTTTTACACATAGCATACCATATATCTCTATATCAAATATAGAAGTGTGCCAGAGAATCTTACTAAATCAACAAAAAATAATGAAGAATTGAAAGAACTGAGAGCTGCGGAAAAAAGCAGAATCCAAGAAGAATTTAAAGTTCAGATGGGATTAAACATCGACAAACCACTTCCAAGTTGCGGTAGTACAAATGACGGTAATACGGCGAGAAGGTTTTTTTCGTGATTTAGGGGGTGATTTAGGTGTTGTTGTGCGTGGCTGATAATAAATGTTATAGTCTTTAATAAAATAATTAACTAAATAATTTTTAAAAATTGTCCAAATATTTTATTCAACACCAAATGTATGTTCTGTCATACTTAATACTAAAATATGAAAAAGATGAAATTAAAGGACACAGATTTAAATGAACATATTTTTGAATGTAATTGAGATATTGGCTTGAAATTTTTTGTAAAGGGTCGAGAATTTCCATATCTAACTAAAAAATGATATTAAGGGATAAATATGGACTAAATTGTTGTAGCTATCTGCGACCCTATTAAAATTTTGATATAAATCATAGTTTTATAAATATAAGACAAAATCTTTATTTATGAACAAAACTCAATGAAATTTTCAACACTTGTTAAATTTGTCAGTTCAAATAAGAAAATGCAAACAAAAATTGAAAAGGTCAAAGGGCATCCCGCAATTCCCAAAAATAGGAATAAAAATCCCAAAAATGGGATTTTTTACATTTTTGCCCATAGGGTCCACATTTCTTTTAGGGCTGGGAAAATACTTTTGGAGTAAATATAAAACATATTGAGGTTTCCAAAACTGCTTTCAGTTTTCTGATCCCAGCTTTGGGATTTTAGAACATGTCGCCCAAAGTTGAAGTTTTGATAAAAAATAGGTCATATTCGGAAGGACGCAGTGGCAACATTTTCAAAAAATAGGACAAGTTTTTTACGCCAAAGCATTATGCGTAAAGATACCTTTTAGAAAACTATAAAATTGTTATATGTTCTTAAAGAAATTTTTATTTTATTAATAAAAGAGTTAAGACACATTTTTGGCAAAAAACGGCAAAAATCTAAAATTTTTTGAATTTTTAAATTAAAAAACGTATATTGTTGGATCTGTAAATGATAGTGATCTGAAATTTTTTGTATATTATTGGAAATTGTGTTGTCTAACTAACAAGAAAAAATTGAGTCGATTTGGTCCAAAATTACGCCCGGTATTCAAAAAAGGCGGACCAAGGCATGGTAAATTTTGTATCACTAAATTTTTAAATGCCTATAACTCGGATATTATAAGAGATAAGTATTATGTCCAAGCATGTTTTTTCAAGATCTCGTCGAGCGCTTTCAGAAAATAGAATCTTTGTATTTGGATGAAAAACAAAAAAAAAAATTACATGACGATTACTTGACGATTACTTCAGTTTTTTTCACAAAGTTTTGGCTCTTGGTATTTTTGAAAATGAAGAGTTTAATTAAAATTTATTATGGGGAATTTCAAAAAATCTCTTTGACTAGTTATTGAGATCTTGATCGATAATAGCAATTAGTCATTGAATAAGAAAATCGAACATATTTGTATTAACCTTAATTTTTTAAATTTCGTTCCCGAATCAAAATTCCAATTAAGGAGTATTTTTTAATAAACAAATTTTAGCTAAATACTATATTTTTTAAGACTGTGTAAAAATGTAATTTTAGCGCTTTTTAGTGCGTTTTGAGTGAATGGACGGCGCGTTTTATTATAAAATAGTTGACAACACTGGTTGTAAGTTGTATATGGAAAACAATAGGGGAGTTAATTTAAGCAGCGGGAAAAATTAAATATAAGAAATATATTTATAATCACTAGCTATACCCAGTGTGCTTCGCTAGCCTCATCGTAATGAAATAAAATAAAAATTATTGTAAATTTTCAGTCAGTTTAATTTACATTTAGGTATATCTGCAATATCAAATAGATTTCATAGATTTTCATACTGGTTCCTACGTTCAATCTATATACATAAAATTCTAACGTTACTGAATCACTGACTGACTGACTGATTCATTATCGCACAGCCTAAACGGTTGTATTTCATAAATTTCCAATCAATAATGATTGATTCTAGTCTCAATATTACAGGAAATTCAAAAAATATCAAGTAGGTTAGGTTAGGTTGATAGGAGGATGTATACTACATCAAATCCGAAGAAATACACCTATGAATAATACATTCAGTGAACAATTTTTTTTTTCATGAATTGGAGCGCACCACAGGCCCGATAGTGGGGCCTGTGGTGCGCTCCAATTCATGAAAAAAAAAATTGTTCACTGAATGTATTATTTTTCCATGTTCAGAAACTCAGTTTCCAGGACGTAAAATCTAAGAATCTTCCAATCAGTGTTGGTTAAGAATGTTATTTCCGGAATAACATCACTTCCAAGATACTTGGATCTAATTTCGACGAATGCCTGACAATGGCAAAGAAAGTGCTCCAGAGTTTCACTGTCCTCTCCACATGCTCTACATTCGTCTGAATCCGCACGTCCAATTTTGTATAGATGTGCACGTAATCCTGTGTGTCCACTCAGAATACGTACCATCAGACTATTCTCAGACTTGCTCATTTTGAGGAGATTTCTCGTCTTGCTCTCATCAGGGTCACCCATAGAATCTTTGTGGTTCTACCCACCGTTTCATTATTCCAAGAGGGCTTATGGGATTCTCTCATCCATATTTTTAATTCAGCTTTTGTTGCGTCTAATGGTTTTGCGTTTGTCAGGTTAACTACATCGAGCTCCCTTCCCTTTAAAGCTATTACATTCGCCCTTTCGTTGCCGACTACTCCCGAGTGGCCTTTTACCCATATGATGTGAACCTTACCTCTGGGAGAGCATTCAGTTAAAGCTTTCTTAGAATCCAATACGGTCTTAGATTTAGTTCTATCACCTGATATCGCCCTAATTGCCTTCTGGCTGTCGGTAAATATATTAAGCCCTGTGGGCGCCATATTTATTCTAATCCAATTTACACATTCCGTTATTGCTCGTACTTCTGCCTGGAAGCTTGTGTTATGGTGGTAACGGTGGTATATTTCTGTTTCTGGGTCTTCAATATATAACCCCAGGCCCACTTTGTCCCCTAATTTAGAGCCATCCGTGTAGCAACGGATTCCTACTGGTATTTGCTCTAATGTTCCGCTTGACCAAGACATTCTATCTGGGATTAGCGTTTCAAAGTTTCCGACATATTCTGTGTCTGGTATGCGATCAGGCACGTCCGATGAATGTGTATAACCTTCCAATATGTCCAGTATACATTGATGACGTGTCCTATAACCGTTTTTGGCCAGTTCGCCTAAAGTAAAGAGCCGTTCGGCTGTAAGCGCCGCCTAATATCTTAAATATGTTTCAATGGGTGGAATATCTAGCAACGTTTCCAGAGCCTTGGTTGAAGTAGTACACATGGCACCACTTATACCCAAGCAGCATGTACGCTGAACTCCCTGTAGTAGTTTGATATTACACTTTTTGTCCAAAGCAGTCCACCAGATTATTGAAGCATAAGCTAGAATTGGCCTCATTACACTTTTATAAAGCCAATTTGTCATAGTAGGACTAAGACCCATTTCATGCTTATGGTTCTCCTACATATCGCCCAGCACCGATGTGCCTTGTTGATCCTATCCTCTATGTGGTGTCTCCATTTTAATTTCCGGTCAAGTATTACACCTAAGTACTTAACTTTGTCTGTCACCGGTACCTTCTTGCACAGGAAGCAAGGTTTAGTATATGTAGAAATTTTTGTCTTTCTTGTGAAAAGACAGATTTCCGTCTTCGCCGGGTTAACATTGAGGCCCCTCGGTTGAGCCCAGCTCAAGGCCGTATTCAGAGCCTCCTCAGCTCTTCTACACAAGTAATTTGGATCCTTTCCCTTTAAAAGTATTACGACATCGTCTGCATAGCAGACAGGTCTAAGTCCTTTCTCGGTTAGGATCCTTAGGAGGTATACCACAGGAGCCACCCTGTGGTATACCGCGAAATACCTTTTTCATGATAGTTATATCGTACATCTCGCAGCTTATCCTTCTGTTCCTTAGCATGTAGTTGATCCAGTAACGGAGCACCCGGTCAACATAAAACTGGTCTAGGGATTGGATAAGGGTATCAGTGTGCACGTTATTGAAAGCGCTTTCGATGCCAATGCATACCACCAGTGTATACAGTTTGCTATCGAAAGATTCACCTATGTAATGGACGACTTCGTTTAAAGCGGTTTCCATCGATCGTCCCTTTACATAAGCATGATGCTTAATTTAAGGTCTTTGTATGGTATACTGCTTTTGACCATGCTATCGACTATTCGTTCCAAGGTTTTAAGTAGGAAGGACGTAAGACTTATCGGTCGATAGGACTTAGGTGTCTCATAGCTAGGTTTCCCTGGTTTGGGTATAAATATTACCCTTGCATCTTGCCATTTAACTGGGGTATATGCCAATTTTAAGCATGCAGTGAATATCTGTGACAGATGTACGGAAACCAGTCCCGCCTCCATCTGTAATAGTGCCGGGAAAATGCCATCCGGCCCTGCATCTTTATAGGGAGCAAAGCTCTTGATTGCCCCTTTAACCATGTCAGTTGTAATAACTATTTCCGTGTTACCCTCCCCTTCCTCCAATATCGGTTCATCTATGTTATTCGATATACCGGGTGGGAAATGAGAGTCCATTAGGAGTTTCATTGTCTCCTCCATATCCTCAAGCCTCCTGCTCGTGTCATCGATCATAGATTCCGGTTGGACATGAGTTTTGGATAGGAATTTTTTATCTTCGATACGTCATTTCTACCTGTTCACAGAAAAGTTTCCAGGAGTCCACAGTGGGGCAGAATAGAAATTTTTTGGAAATAAATCTGGCATTTCTATACGGCTGATCCGATCGGGATAAAATTTGGCGTGAGCGTAGCCAAGGAGTATTCGGCGGCTGAAAGTAGGGTACCTACGACATGTAAAATTTTTAAACTCGTGCCATTTTTTTGTTTTTCACCCAAATACAAATACCTTGGTCCGCCTTTTTTTGAATACCGGGCGTAATTTTGGACCAAATGGATTTTGGTATTAAATATGACAGAACATGTTTAAATCTTATATTTACCTATTTTATATTTGTTTGCTTATCCTTATAATTGAAAGGTCCTATTATGCTCAAATTTTCAGAAATTTATAACTATTTTTTACCAAAATTTTTTCGACAGATCATTTCGTTCTGTTTCGTTTAAGATCATGTAGGTAAAAATATACAGGTAATGATAATTTCGATTCATTCACTAATAAGAAATATCAATGACTGAATTACAGGTTATAGTAATATAGTCCTAAATGTTAATAGGTAGACAATTCGTAATTTTTTACTTTGGAATACCTGTATCGGAAATGACAAGAATTGGTATATCAGTAAACTTCTCAGATTTTAAGTACCATATTTAATAAATCTACAATGAAGATTACATTAAAGTACGAAGAGTTGTGTTCCGTTTTATGGAGTGTATCTTCAAAAGGGCCAGAAAGAATTGAAGACATTTCAAATTATATAAAAACTACATATAGTAGAAAAGTAGACAAAACAGGCATATCAAAAATTGAAAACCTTTTGATGTAAAAAGTAAGTCTGTGGATGGAAATCAAAAGAAATTTCGATTAAAATTTTGTAGTTGTATGGAAACTACTACGGAAATCTCAACTTATAACACATCAACAGGAGCGCCTTGCAAGTCATCCGAAGGTCAAAAAAAAAGAAGGTCACACAAAAACTTTTTTCAATCTCAAATGAAGAAATTGCTGATACATTTAACGAAATGCTGAAAAAGAAAAACCAACATATGGATGCCGTACATATTGTAACTATTCTTACTAATGCATCACCAAAACGACTTAAGCGAATTGTGGAAAGTATACCAACTCCAACATCACAATCAAATTTTACTGAAGAGGAAGCAATAGCGCTTATGTTGGAACTGGGTCTCAGTCGAAATAAGTACCAAATATTAAGGAAAGCTCTGCGTGGAAAAGGACACAATATATTACCATCATACAAGGCGATCCAGGAAAAAAAACAAACTATCCTACCATCACCTATTGCTGTTAATGATGTGGAAGCTTGTATTGATATATCATCTTTGCTCGAAAACACAGCATCAAAAATTGTGTCAGACTTTTCAGAAGCCCAACTAAGGAAAATTCATAACTGTGATGTTGTCTTAATGTGTAAGGGGGGATGTGACGGTTTATCAGCACTTCCAGAATACAAACAAGCTTGTGGAAGTCGGACATTAGCAGACTACAAAAGTCTATTTATGTCATCATTAGTGCCATTACGAATTCGTTCATATTCCCTTAATCCATCATCGTCAAGCATCGGAAATTCATTTGAAGATATATGGATCAATACAACTCCGGGTTCAAAAAATTTTTGTAGACCCATTGGATTTGAATATATAAAGGAGTCAAAGAAAACAACAAAAGATATAGTGGAATATTTAAAAGATGAAATAAATGCACTGGAGCCCATTTGCATAAAAATAAAGGAATTCTCTATTAACGTATCATATCAGCTAAGCTAAACAATGATTGATGGAAAGGTCAGCAATGCCATAACAGAAACTTCTTCCTTCTGGAGATGCTCAATATGCAATGAGAAAAAGTCGCAATTCTCAAATATAAACAAAAGCAGAAGTATTAATGAAGTAGTCCTGTCTTTCGGAATTTCACCACTTCATGCCAGAATACGATTTTTGGATTACTTTTTACACATAGCATACCATATATCTCTATATCAAATATAGAAGTGTGCCAGAGAATCTTACTAAATCAACAAAAAATAATGAAGAATTGAAAGAACTGAGAGCTGCGGAAAAAAGCAGAATCCAAGAAGAATTTAAAGTTCAGATGGGATTAAACATCGACAAACCACTTCCAAGTTGCGGTAGTACAAATGACGGTAATACGGCGAGAAGGTTTTTTTCGTGATTTAGGGGGTGATTTAGGTGTTGTTGTGCGTGGCTGATAATAAATGTTATAGTCTTTAATAAAATAATTAACTAAATAATTTTTAAAAATTGTCCAAATATTTTATTCAACACCAAATGTATGTTCTGTCATACTTAATACTAAAATATGAAAAAGATGAAATTAAAGGACACAGATTTAAATGAACATATTTTTGAATGTAATTGAGATATTGGCTTGAAATTTTTTGTAAAGGGTCGAGAATTTCCATATCTAACTAAAAAATGATATTAAGGGATAAATATGGACTAAATTGTTGTAGCTATCTGCGACCCTATTAAAATTTTGATATAAATCATAGTTTTATAAATATAAGACAAAATCTTTATTTATGAACAAAACTCAATGAAATTTTCAACACTTGTTAAATTTGTCAGTTCAAATAAGAAAATGCAAACAAAAATTGAAAAGGTCAAAGGGCATCCCGCAATTCCCAAAAATAGGAATAAAAATCCCAAAAATGGGATTTTTTACATTTTTGCCCATAGGGTCCACATTTCTTTTAGGGCTGGGAAAATACTTTTGGAGTAAATATAAAACATATTGAGGTTTCCAAAACTGCTTTCAGTTTTCTGATCCCAGCTTTGGGATTTTAGAACATGTCGCCCAAAGTTGAAGTTTTGATAAAAAATAGGTCATATTCGGAAGGACGCAGTGGCAACATTTTCAAAAAATAGGACAAGTTTTTTACGCCAAAGCATTATGCGTAAAGATACCTTTTAGAAAACTATAAAATTGTTATATGTTCTTAAAGAAATTTTTATTTTATTAATAAAAGAGTTAAGACACATTTTTGGCAAAAAACGGCAAAAATCTAAAATTTTTTGAATTTTTAAATTAAAAAACGTATATTGTTGGATCTGTAAATGATAGTGATCTGAAATTTTTTGTATATTATTGGAAATTGTGTTGTCTAACTAACAAGAAAAAATTGAGTCGATTTGGTCCAAAATTACGCCCGGTATTCAAAAAAGGCGGACCAAGGCATGGTAAATTTTGTATCACTAAATTTTTAAATGCCTATAACTCGGATATTATAAGAGATAAGTATTATGTCCAAGCATGTTTTTTCAAGATCTCGTCGAGCGCTTTCAGAAAATAGAATCTTTGTATTTGGATGAAAAACAAAAAAAAATTTACATGTCGTAGGTACCCTACTTTGAGCCGCCACAGCTCCGTTCATGCGGGGTTCATCTTCAAAACTTAAACTCGAATACTCCTTGGCTACGCTCACGCCAAATTTTATACCGATCGGATCAGCCGTTTAGAAATGCCAGATTTATTTCCAAAAAATTTCGATTCTGCCCCACTGTGGAGTCTCGTTTGGCTTTTCGAACGATTTTCTTATATTCACCAAGTTTATTACGATACTCATCCCAGTATACTGCGGTCTTTTTACGCCGTGCCCGGTTAAATAGTTTGCGAAGAGTCTTCCCAAGGTTCCGGATCTCCCCAGTTACAAAGGATTTTTCCTGGGCAGATCTCCGCTCTCGCAGAGGGCAGCTGTCCTCGAACGATTCAACTAGGGCCTTAGTATTTTGAATCTTATGTACCGATGATCAGAAAAGCAGTGCTCGTCCGAAACTCTCCAATCCTGAATTTCGTTTATAAGCTCTTCTGAACATATAGTTATATCTAATACTTCTTCTCTGATTCTATTGACGAAGGTAGCTTTATTACCTAAGTTCAATGTTATCAAGTCTTTAGTATTAAGAAATCCATGAGGGCTTGTCCCCTGCGAAAATATCAATTGGAGAACGAAACTGTAAGAGGAAGTCCCTTTTTATAAATTTTAGTTAAATAATGTTAAATTTTTAACCACAAATTCCTTTCATACATGTTTTTAGGTTCAAATATATAGAAAATTCAAAAGTAATACATACTAAAAGACCAAAAAGTACCAGAAAGCCTCTTTTTATAAATTTTCGTTCAATGTTTATATATTCAATATTTTACAAATATCAAAAAGTATCAGTTGAAGTACGAAAATATACCAAAATACATCTTTTATTTATTTTTGGGTTTGTAAGTTCAATAGTTTCAATGTTTCTAGGTTCAATATTATAGAAAATTCAAAAAGTACCGTTAAAGAGTGAAAAAGTACAAAAAAGTCCCCTTTCATGAGTTCTCATTTACTCCATTCTACATGCTTAATTTCATGTTTCTAGGTACAATATTATAGAAAATTAAAAAAGTACCTTTTGAAGAACAAAAAGTACAAAAAAGTCCCATTTTATAGATTCTCATTAACTCTGGGCTCTACATTCTTATTTTCATGTTTCTAGGTTGAAGAACGAAAAAGTACCAAAAAGTCCCCTTTATACGTTCTCACTTACTTGGGGCTCTACATGCTTAATTTCATGTTTCTAGGTACAATATTACAGGAAATTCAAAAAGTACCTTTTGAAGAACGAAAAAGTACCAAAAATTTCCCATTTTTTAGATTCTCATTCACTCTGGCCTCTACATTCTTAATTTCATATTTCTAGGTTCAATATTATAGAAAATTCAGAAAGTACCTTTTGAAGAACGAAAAAGTAACAAAAAGAAAAAAGTACCCCTTTTATTGGTTCTCACTTACTCGAGGCACTACATGTTTAATTTCACGTTTCTAGTTTAATATTATAGAAAATTCAAAAATTACTCTTTAAAGTACGAAAAAGTACCAAAAAGTCCCCTTTTATTGGTTCTCATTAACTCCGGACTCCACATCCTTATTATCATGTTTCTAGGATCATATTAGACCTGGTCCACACTAGGAAACTTTTGTTGAGAAACTTTTTCTTAATTCTCTTTTGAAGTTTCCTTAATGTCCACACATAGAAACTTTTGTTTCAGAAACTACGTATTAATTGCATTGATTTGTTGTTGTACGAATGAGAAGAGAACAAAACAAGTTTCCGAGTACGAAAAACTCCGTACCGCGAGAGCACTGTTGCCAACTTTTTTCCCAAAAATATCGCTAAAGTCGACTGAAAAATAGCTAGAAAATAGCTAAATTCAAGACATTTTGAAAAATTTAGCGATAAATCGTCAAAATAATATTTATTATATGATTCTGAAAAGAAATAGCTAAAAAAACTAGCTAAATTTTTCAGATTTTTTATATTATTCTAAAAAGTCAGCGATTTATCGCTAAAATCTATATACATTCGTAGGAATGGGATGGTGATACAAACACATCTTATAACAAACACATAAGAGAATCTTTTTTTATGTTAAATATTTTCACTTTGGGTTAGGAAAAATGTCAAGTTGAGGTTAATTTCGATATGCGACCCTATACAGATTGCTTTAGAAATGTTGTAAAGATGAATTGAATTTCGAAATGCTGGCCTTTATGGATCGATCCTTTATTTTCGGCATAAGAGTATTATTTATTTTTCCATTACAATACAATTACAAATTATATTCTAACCTAATATACCGAGCAGGGTGACGATAACCATACGACCGTTGTAGTGTAGCAGACCAGGATCTCTGCTGGGAATCGAACCCACAACTCCCAGACTGACAGGCTAGCACACTACCAACTAGCCTACCGGGGCACCCAAGATTATTATTATACACTCCTTTTGTGGGAAGTTTATCTGCAATATCGATATGCGGCCCTATACGCCTTAGAAATGTTGTAAATTTTTAGGACTTTATGGATCGATCCTTTCGTCACTTATTTCTAATGTTCACTAATTTTTAGAATTATGGTAAATTTTATTATCATATCACTCATTTACTAAAAGACTAGAATAATTAAATATTCGTTTTTTAATTGAGTACAACAAAATATACCCCTTTTAAAGTTTTTCGTATAACTTTACCTGTACGCACAAATATGTGCTCCTAATTATGTTCTTCAGAACATTCAAAATAAGTATAATACACACAGCTAAAACTCAAATAATTTACATTGAATGCATATTTTTATATACATACATATATGTAAATATCGCCATTCGTAGCAACTTTTAAGCGATATTATCAAAATATAAATGAATAAAAAATGTCTTAAAATCTAAAGAAAAATCGCTAGTTTTCCCGCTAATAGCTAAATCATATTTTTCCCCGCAAAATGGGATTAAAAATCGCTAGATTTGACGAGAAAATAGCTAAATTGGCAACAGTGCGCGATAGAGGTGAATGATAATCTTTCTCTCTCACGCAAAATCAAAAGTTTCCCAAAAAAAGTTTCCTAGTGTGGACCGGCAGCAGTGATGCCAGGAGATTTTTTTCAGAAATCCCTACGCTTATGAGAAAAAATCCCTTTTTTTCCCTACATCCACTTTTTATTTTCCCTACATTTTTCCCTACACTACTTTTTTCCATTTTTTTCAAAGTTTATCTTAAAAAAATACAAAAATAACATCAAAAACTAAAATATTAGCTCCGTTTTATAATATACATATATGTATGTATTTTTTTTTTAATTTTTAGGAATGAAATTTCTAGAATTTAAATTTTAATTTTTTTTCTTTCAATTTTACATCATACAAATCTTCCAACCCTGACTCTTCAGTTAAGATTAAAAAAAAACAATTGAAAGATTTATGGCAGTATATCGAATCGTGATAAAAATTTATTTTATGTGCCTCCATCAAAAAAATTTTCATAAAATAATTATTTTAAATAAGGTTTACTTTTTGCGGTTTACTTTTATAAATTTTCAGAACATTAAATTCATTTTTTCAATCCTGAGTTACTGCATTAAGCCCCCGACTACTCTATCTATAAGGAGTCAGAATATATCGCCCTACAGGATTGGCATAATCCAAAAAGTCGTTTCAAGAAAAATGGATATGAATATTTAATGACATTTAACTATTTTTGTAATAACTTTTAAACAAATCAAGGGGTTTTAAAAATCCAGATTCAGATAGTTGAGGTTAATATGTTTCTCATCTAAATTGAAATTAAATTTTTAGTTGTCTAATATTCACAAAAACGTGGGTTTTAGTTTTTACGTTTACAAAAAATTTGAAATTTCATAAATCTATATGAAAGATTTTAGTATGTCGCATGTTTTGAAGACCTTAGTTCAAGAATGCCGAATTTTGGATTATGCCAGTCTTGTAGCGATATGTAGGTACATATATTGTAGAAATTACAAGCGGAATTTTTACTAACGCTACACTTAAAACTGATTTCATTTTTAATTTAAAAGTTTAATACATGAAAGAGTATATTTTTAGTTGTTAAAAACTATGAAATTGAAAAATCCCTACAATTTGACAATAGTAAGAAATCTTTCCCTTTTTCCCTACACGTGAAATTTTTGAAAAAAATCCCTACAAAAAGGGAAAAATCCCTACACTTGGCATCACTGACCGGCAGTTATAAAAAAACACAAAAAGTACCAGTTAAAAAACGAAAAAGTTCCAAAAAATAGTCCTTTGTACCGGAGTTCCAAGTAGTGTTTATAAACCGGTTAACCGAAAACCCGGTTTTAATTGCATATTTCGGATTTTCGCAAACCGGTTTTTTTAAAACATTGGTTTTCGGTTAACAGGGTTAGTCTCGGTTAACAGGATTCAAAAAATTTAATTTTTAGTTCAAAATTGTATGTTTTCTTTGATTTTTTATTGTGATTTTTAAAAATTTTGGATAGATAATTCTTCACATTATTTTCCGTTTGTGCATATGAAAACAGACCTAAGATTGTTAAACAAATGTTAGGAAATGATAAACATACATTATGTATATAAAATGGAGATTTACAATTTCAGACAATCAGGAAATTAGTAAAAAGTTTACATTTAAACCAATAAAAAATTAACTATTTAAAAAAATTCCAACCATTACATGAAGAAATTTGTTATTTATTAAGACGAATAAATAACTTTGTTGATAAAATTCAGGATGCACTTACTTGTTTACCGCGTGAGTATAATAAAATTCGAGAAGTTTCTCTAACGTTCTCAAAACGGACTTTATTTATTGAAACGTAATGGGTGTTGTCGCTGTCCGAGAATTTACGCTGCTAGGGTTTTCACAAACTGTAACTTCCATATACCTAACGAATCAATAATCTCTTTAGATCTGTATAAGTTTATTTTCTTATGATATATTAATGTACATATCTATACTTAAAAGTGCAAATATCTTATTAAGTAATTCATAATATTTCGCAAAATGACATTTTTCAACTAAATATTATAATATTTTAAAGATTTCCAAACATTTCGGTTAACCGGTTTAACTGGTTTTTTTATACTCGATTAACGGACAAACCGGTTTTTCCAAAAGTCGGTTTTTATAAACACTAGTTCCAAGTAACACCCCATTGGTATATTTAGTGTTACTTAATCTATAAATTTCTCCAATTTTATTAAAATTTGGTCAGTGAGTTTGAATAAAATCAAATTTTCCGTTTTCCCCCTTTTGGCACTTTTTTCTCCCTATTGAAGTAATAAACATTTTATTACAAAAAGTTTCAATATCGTAGTGGGAGCCCATAATTAAGTATCCATTCACATGTTAATACAAATCAATACATAGAAAACAATGTTTTATGCAAAAAGTACAAAAAATAGTGGATCTTTTTGGTGGGAGACCAATCTCCTGTCCAAATTTCAGCTCTTTAGCTTCAACCGTTTAGGCTGTGCGATGATAAATCAGTCAGTCAGTTAGTGAGTCATCAATGTTAGAATTTTATATATATAGATTAAAGTTTTTCAAGAAATTGTAATTTCTACACATGAAACTTATTTGGAAACAAAGCTCTATAAGAATTCATTCCCTAATTCTTTTTTTTTTAATTGAGTTATATTTTAAAGAATTAACAATTCTTCAAACTCATTCAATTTGATTTAATTCATAGAATTAATTCTTAAAGCTTTCCATGTAGTTGAATTAATTCTCTACTAAATTAATTCCTATAGAATGTTAAATTCCGTCTGAGTGAATTAATTTTGTTTGCATTCAATCTGTTACAAATTGAATTAAAATAAATTTCAACAATTCCTATTGATTTTTAAATTCCCTCTGAATGATATAAATTTTGTTTGAATTCAATCTATTACAAATTGAATTTAAAAATTTTTCAACCATTCAATTTGAAATAGATTGAATGAAAGTTTTGTTTTATATTTTAAAAGCATTCTGTATATTAAAAATTGAATTAATTTTTTTTCTTTCATTCAATTTGTAATAGAAGGAATTAAACAAATATGATTATCATTCATTTGAATTCATTCCTATAAAGAATGAATTCTCTTAGGAATTAATTCAATGGAATATAAAGCCAAAGAATTCAGCTTTAGAATTTAAATTTAAAGAATGGTACATTCAAAAATTTAAAGCCGAATTAAAAATATAAGGGAATTAATTCCAAATGGAATTCATTCTTTCCAAGCTTTGTTTGGAAACATTTAAAAGGGAACAACTACGTCATCTAGATAAATCATGCTCAAGGCATAATCTTTAGATTAATATTCTTGGGTAGCATCAAAGTCAATGTACATATATAAAACTAACTTCTACCAAATTTCAGCCTAATTAACATTTTTATAGTTTAAAATACATTGCATGGGTTCACTTGTTTGAGGGATATCGTAAACGTGATTCGATATTGCCCATTTGCATTACCAAAGAAACCTTATCTGTAGGAAATATTTGTGGAAAGTTTTAGCCTTCTACCTCTTTCCGTTCAGACCCTATCATGCTTTCAAGGCAGATGGACGGACACCGCAAGATCATCTTAGAATTTAATAATGATAAAGTTTATATCGTCACCTGAAATGCAAACGGCCCTAACTAACCAAAAATTCAAAATCGATTTTATTGTTGATTCTAATGTTTTGTATTAAAACAAATGTCCTCCGGCCAAAATTAGATTTTACTTACAAAACACAAAAGACCCTATCTACAAAAACATTTAAATATTAAAGGTAAAAATTCCAATTTATTCATTTTGTATACGCCATTGTCATAACTATCATAAAAATGTTAATTAGGCTGAAATTTGGTAGAAGTTAGTTTTATATATGTACATTGACTTTGATGCTACCCAAGAAACTATTAACTACTAGCTGCGTGTAACCGGTGTTGCTCGGGTTTCTTTGAAAAGTAAAGAAAATATTTTTCTATCTGTAATGACTTTATATATATTTCATTAAGCTTATAACGATAAAATAGTTATTATATTTTTGTGTCTTTTTTTAATCCTTAAAGTCAGTTTCTTTAAAAATTTAGAAATTGAAAATGAGCTTAAATTAGAAAATCTTGACTAATTTGTAGAAAAATTTAAGAAACTTTTTTCGAGAAATTATACTGAAATCAGCATTTTCAATCACTGGTAGGAAACAAAGTACATTTTCAAATTATTTGTTTTATTTTTTCCACGTGCAGTAGATTTAAATAAGTGTTCAGTTTAAATTAGGTCACACCCTACTTTGAATTGTAGTGCCCCTGGTGTAAAGAGACAAAAGTCTTCGGAGCATTTTATTATCTTCAAAAATACTTACATACCATTAACCGTACAAAATTTCAAGCGATTTTTTTGCTGTTTGAAAAAGTGCATGCAATTGAAAAAACTCTGAAACGATTATGAGAAATTCTGCACAAAATCATGAAAAATTTGGGCTCATTGATTTCAAATTCTGTTAAAAAGAAAAAATTATGTTTTTTTTCTGTCCGAAGGAAATATGAAGAATCGTTGAATATTGACAGAGAAAACAAAACTACTTTTAATTTGACAAACAATTTTGAGTTGTTCATTAAAGAGTAAAACCACCGTTTTTTCGTCATTGTTTCTAAAAAATACATCCATTTATAAAAAAAGTTTGTTTAGAAATATTATTATACCCTCCACCACCATCAGTGGTGATATAGGGTATATATAAGTTTGTCGTTCCGTGTGTAACACCAAGAAATATTCATCTAAGACCCAACAAAGTATATATATTCTGGGTCCTTATGAAATTCTGAGTCGATTTAGCTATGTCCGTCTGTCTGTCTGTGTAAAACACGCCCACGTTAAAACTAAGCAAAGGCAATCAACCAAATTCACCCAAAATATTTATTATTATCCTAAGCAGTTTGGTGTTGAAAATCAGCAAAATCGGTTCACAACGTAAAAAGTTATGAGTAAAAATTTCAGACTACCTCGAAAAAAATACGTTTTTTCATAATTCTTTTGAAATTTTCTCAGAAACTACCAAAGATATTTCGAAGAATTTTGTCATACGTTATTTTTTCAGGGCAGTGATCAATTATATTCAAAATCTTTACAATCGACGGGATATTTCCCATAGCCCCCATACAAAGGTATATATTCCCGGAAATTAGTTTATCGTTAATAACTCCCTCAAATATATCAGTATCAACACGAAATTTTGTACATGTAAATATAATATGAACAGAAATCATACTGTCAACGTAGATCTCAGTCGGTCCACAATTGGTCATAGCTCCCATATAAGGTCCACTTCCGAAAATCAGCTAAACTCCCATATTTCATTGATGAATAAAGCTATTGCGATAAAATTCGAGTTGGATATGTCTCGTGTACATACAAATCATTCTACTAAATTTTTTACGGATCGGTCCATTATTGGTCATAGCTCCCATATAAGGCCCACTTCCGAAAATCATTTAAAAGCTCATATTTCATTGTCAACTAAAGATATTTTGATGAAATTCGACACAAATATGTTTAGTCTAAATATAAATCACTCTACGGAATTTTTTCCGGATAGGCCCATAATTGGTCATAGCTCCCAAATAAGGTCCACTGCCGAAAATCACTTAAACGCATATATTTCATTGAATTATAAAGCTATCGGGATAAAATATGACACAAATCTGTTATGTATACATACAAATCATTCTACAAAATTTTTTACGGATCGGTCCCTAATTGGTCATAGATCCCATATAAGGACCACTTCCGAAAATCACTTAAAAGCACATATTTCAATACCAAGTAAAGCTATATTGATAAAATTCGACACAAATATGTTTTACCTAAACATGAATCATTCTACGAATTTTTTTCCGGATAGGTCATAGTCATTAGTCATAGCTCCCATATAAGGTCCACTTCCGAAAATCACTTAAACGCATATATTTCATTGAATTCTAAAGCTATCGGGATAAAATTCGACAGAAATATGTTTTGTGTGCATTCAAATCATTGCACTATTTTTTTACGGATCGGTCCCTTATTGGTCATAGCTCCCATATAAGGTCCACTTCCGAAAATCACTTAAAAGCACATATTTCAATGTCAAGTAAAGCTATCTTGACAAAATTCGACACAAATATGTTTTGCCTAAACATGAATAACTCTACCAAATTTTTTCCGGATAGGCCTATAATTGCTCATAGTTCCCATATAAGGTCCACTTCCGAAAATCACTTACACGCATATATTTCATTAAATTCTAAAGCTATAGGGGTAAAATTCGACTTGAATAAGTTTTGTGTACATATGAATCATTGTACCACTTTTTTCTCGGATCGGTCCATTATTGGTCATAGCTTCCATATAAGGTCCACACATATTTCATTGTCAAATAAAGTTAATTTGAGAAAATTCGACACAAATATGTTTTGTCTTTACATAAATCACTCTACGAAATTGCGGATAGGCATATAAAACATTGGATCTTCTTTTTTTTGGATCGGTCCATATTTGGTAATAGGTCCACTTCAAAAAATCCCTTAAACGCACATATTTAATTATCAAATAAAGATATATTGATAAAATATGATTTGTGCACATATGAGTCACTCTGCGAAATTTTTGCGGATAGGCCCTTAATTGCTCATAGCTCCTATATAAATTCCACTTCCTAAAGTCACCTAAATGCACATATTTCATTGATTAATAAAGCTATTGGAGTAAAATTAGACTTGATCTTTTTCTGCATATAAATCATTATACGAAATTGTTTCGCAATCAGTACATAATTGGTCACAACTCCCATATAAGGACCATATCTGAAAATTACTTAAACGCACATTTTATACATAGATATAAAATTTGACATAAATGTGTATTTTGTATATATGTATGTATATAAATCATTATACGGATTTTTTTCCGGACCGGTCCATAAGTTGTCTTAGCTCCCATATAAGGTTAACTTCTGAAAATCATTTAATAACACTTTTTAAATTATTATATCCGGATAAAATTCGACATGAGTATGTTCGGTGTATAGATAAATCATTCTATTAAAATGTTTTCGAACTGGCGTATTAATATAAATTTTTCTGGACCTAATCAAAATTAGTTCGACAAAAATTTTGGCAAGTTATCTAAAAATTAGATAGTTAGATGAGTTTCAATAATAAGTAGCTTGCTGGTGGAGGGTATTTAAGATTCGGCTTAGCCGAATATAGCACTCTAACTTGTTTTTATTCATTAGTTTTTATGCATCCACACAAAAGTTTGGATTTAGACACCAATTATTAAATCCGAAGAAATAAAGGTTTTAAGGTCAAATATTAGATATACAAAAAAGTTACCTAACTAATTTTACTTATTAAAATATCCACATCTTCCTCTAATTAAAAAATTTCGGAATTTGTTAATGGCAAATGGAAAATGTGTGCTGGAATTATTCAAAATAATTATTTAATTTGAAAAGCTTGGAATAAATACGGCGCTACATGCAGAATTTTGGGTATATCAAGATAATTTTTTGATGGTTTATTTAACTTATTGCAGATTTTTATTGTTATCTCGATTTAACAATAAATTAAATTTTATATTTTTGATATAAAATGAATGGAGTAATATATACGGATCTACAACAACATCATTTTGATAAAAAATTTCCATACTCTGATTTAAAATAGTTATTTTTTGAGGATATACAGCGGATTACAGGTTTTGAAATAAGAATAGTTTTCCGGTGGAAAATATAAGTGATGGGATATACAAATCTACAACCGATTTTACGCTTTAGATGAAAATCGATTTTTGACATTAAATTAAATTGATTACAGATTCTTATTTTACCTAATCGTAAAGTAAGTTAACTAAAAAAATTTTAACTACCTAAATAATAATTCTCATATACAATAAGAAGTATATATCATCTATATATATAAAAATGAAAGTGTGTTTGTATGTATGTATGTATGTATGTATGTATGTATGTATGTATGTATGTATGTATGTATGTATGTATGTATGTATGTATGTATGTATGTATGTATGTATGTATGTATGTATGTATGTATGTATGTATGTATGTATGTATGTATGTATGTATGTATGTATGTATGTATGTATGTATGTATGTATGTATGTATGTATGTATGTATGTATGTATGTATGTATGTATGTATGTATGTATGTATGTTTGTTTGTTTGTGCTTTATAGACTGCTAAACGGCTGAACCGATTTTCCTGAAATTTTCACAGTTTCTTCCTGTATGTCTGGAAGGAACTATAGGCTACTTTTTATGTTGAAATTTCATGTGGGCGACATGCCACGCCCATATTAAGAAAATATTAAATTAGTATATCTGAGATAATATAATAGTTAGAGTCTTCAATTTTGTGGGAGCAACTTTAGTATCAATATAATTATTTAAGACAAAAAGTGGGCGGATTAGCATTAGGGGGCGTGGCACCTACCATATAAATTAAATACACGAATTCGTTTATCTTGGAAACTATTACAGTTAGAATATGAAAAATTTGCACGAGTAACTTTAATATCCATGTAAACATTTTGGGAAATAAATTGGTGGGCTACCCATGAGGGGAGCAGTACCTCCCATATTAATAAAACACAAAAATTGGTTTATCTGGGAAACTAATAGAACTAAATTCTTCAAATTTTGCACTTAGAACTTAAATATTCATCTGAACATATTTTAGAAAAAAGAGCGGACTTTCGTCATGGGGAGCTTGGAGCCCCCATATAAATTTAATAGGAAAATTATTATATCTGAGAAACTATTAGAGCTAGAATCTATATCTATATATATAAAAATGAAAGTGTGTATGTATGTATGTATGTATGTATGTATGTATGTATGTATGTATGTATGTATGTATGTATGTATGTATGTATGTATGTATGTATGTATGTATGTATGTATGTATGTATGTATGTATGTATGTATGTATGTATGTATGTATGTATGTATGTATGTATGTATGTATGTATGTATGTATGTATATATGTATGTTTGTTTGTTTGTTTGTGCTTTATAGACTGCTAAACGGCTGGACCAATTTTCCTGAAATTTTCACAGTTTCTTCCTGTATTTCTGGAAGGAACTATAGGCTACTTCTTATGTTGAAACTAGCTAAAACCCGGCGTGCTTTGCTACTCCTGTCGATATAAAATAAAAAATTTTCAAAATATATTGATATGCATTTTTTGTTTATAAAAATTTTATTAATATTTGTTTTTCACTATTCAAAAACATAAATTAATAAGACAAAGAAAGTTCGATATTTAAAGTATTTTATTAATTAATGATATTTATGTACATATATTATTTCTTAATAATTATTTCTTACAAGGAGGATTTTATTTCATTGATGCGCCAGGAGGAACCGGAGAAACCTTTTTCATCTCGTTAATTTTAGCTAAAGTTCGATCGCAAAAGAATATTGCCTTAGCCATTGCGTCATCAGGTATTGCAGCAACACTTTTAGATTATGCACTCAAATTACCGTTGAAAACACAATTTTCTGAAGATTATACATGTAATGTTAAGAAAAATTCTTCAATGGGTAAAATCCTGCAAACATATAAAATAATAGTGTGGAATAAATGCACCATGGCCCACAAAAAATCCTTAGAAGCGCTTGATCGCACTTTAAAGGACATGAGAAGTAATTCTAATTTATTTGGAGGTGCATTAATTCTTTTAGCGGGTGATTTTCGCCAGACACTTCCTGTGATACCTGGTTCAACACCGGCTGATGAGCTCAATGCTTGCCTAAAATCATCATATCTCTGGCAACATGTTCACACGTTAAAATTAACAACAAAACAATTGCTGGATTTAGGAAATGGAAAAATGACAATTGAGCCAACCACAAATTGTGTAAAGTTTCCCTCTAACTTTTGTAGGATCACACAATCAAAGAAAGAGTTAATATATTGTGTTTTTCTAAATCTTCAACGTAATTTCAAAAATAGGCAGTGGTTATGTGAGCGTGCTTTACTGGCACCCAAAAACATTGACGTTAATTGTATCAATAATATTATTTTGAATAGAATCGATGGTAATTTAAAAACATATAAATCCATCGATACTGTTACAAATAATGATGATGTCATCAATGTATCCCCACGAATTGAAGTTGAAAATTGGCGTTCCAATTATTTTATTGCGAAATATTGATCCACCACGTCTTTGTAATGGTACTCGATTAACAGTTAAAAAATTAATGAACAACTTAATCGAAGCAACGATTACAACTGGCCAATATAAAGGAACGGATGTCTTACTACCTCGGATCTCAATGACAACATCGGAAATGCCATTCGAATTTAAACGGTTGCAATTTCCTACACGTTTGGCATTCGCGATGACAATAAACAAATTTCAGGGTCAATCCCTGCAAGTGTGTGGAATAAATCTCGAAAATCCATGCTTCTCACATGGTCAGCTTTATGTTGCATGCTCGCGAGTTGAGAAACCTTCAGATTTGTATATCTACGCGCCTGAGGGGAAAACGAAAAATATTGTATATCCCAAGGCTTTAGAATAGGAAATAATTATTAAGAAAAATTTTAATTGTAAATATTAAGTCAATTATATTTTCGTAATTTTGTAATATTTTGTAAATTTATGCTAATGAATAGGAATAAGAAATAATTATTAAGAAATAATATATGTACATAAATATCATTAATTAATAAAATACTTTAAATATCAAACTTTCTTTGTCTTATTACTTTATGGTTTTGGATAGTGACAAACAAATATTAATAAAATTTTTATAAACAAAAAATGTATATGAATATATTTTGAAAATTTTTTATTTTATATCGACAGGAGTAGCAAAGCACACCGGGTTTTAGCTAGTGAGTATTATAAATGTAACAAAAAATGGACGGAAAAAGGTCATTGCATATAGGTGTATTTATTTGGATTGTATTAAACATTCTCTTCCTCAAACTAACCAACCTTCCACGATAGAACTATTGGCATGCAAAATTTCATGAAGCATAAAATCCAGATCAAAAAGTCGATTCCAAAAATGCACTGTCTGTTGCCAAATTTCTTGAAAATTGGTTCATTCTTTTTTATATTTAGCCTAGAAGTTTTGTGTTATAGCTGTTATTCTAAAAGTGATCATAAAAATGTGCGTGTGGCCTCCGGTAGGTTAATGGTTTGTTTTCTAGTCTGGTAGACTGGAGGTGGTGGGTTCGATTCCCACCTGAGGCACTGGTTAAGGAGCGCACAACAGGCCCGATAGAGGCCTAGGTGTATTTCTTCGGATTTGATGTATATACATCCCCTTTCAAACTAACTAACTAACTAAACATGTGCGTAGCATCCAATTAATATCATATAGAGTCATTTTTAACTTCTGAGGTTAGACCTATTAATATGCCGAATTTTATGTAAATCTGTTGAGTAATTATGTAGTGAAAGAGTAAAAAAAGAGTCTCGTATACACTATCGGACAAAATAAAGTGCAAAAGTGCCGAATATGCCGAATTTTATGTAAATCGGTTTAGTAATTATGTAGTGAAAGAGTAAAAAAAGAGTCTCGTACACACTATCGGACAAAATAAAGTGCAAAAGTGCTCATGCTATGTTCAGCGAAAAATCTGTTAAAGCCCCCTTCACACGAGCACACAAGTAATATGATCTGTCAAAATTATTTGTGGAAGAAAACGGATGGGATCGTCTAAACGCAATATGTAATGAAATATCAGGGATGTATTTTAATGTAAACACATACAAAAAAGTGTTTACATCTTACTTTGTTATTATTTTATACCAATCGTGTTAACACGAAAAATATAAATCAAACGACTTTTATTCTCTTTTTTGTCATACGACTGGAATTTCATTAGACTTGTCCTACGTAAAGTGTGTTCGTCTGAAGGGCCCTTAAATAATTATTGAATATGGAAACATTTTTTTCATTTAGTTTATATACAATGCTACAAAAATAACAATAAAACAAAATTATTCTACCTAAAATTTTTTGTATAAAGGTACAGGGCCAATGAACGCGGCATGCGGACGTATGCGGCAATCAGCTGCTCGGCTTACCGCTTAACAATTTTGGTGAAGGCTGACTCATTAAAAAATGAGTCAGAACTGATCAGAAGTGGGGCTCATAAAATACTCGTTTAGAAGGGTCGCGGGTAGGGTACCATTTTCTCCCGACGAATGTATCATTTATGATCAGAAAATGAGCGCATATATGATAATTTTAATTGTACAGAAGAGTCATAAATGACTTGAATGTGATCAAAAATTTCAAAAAATGCTAGCTGGGATACTACCAAAGTTGCACTTGTATAAGTGTAAGAGCGAAAAAAACAAGAAATGAGAAATTGTTTACTCCCATCTTCACAACAAGGCATGCTTGGAAAACTGAAATTTTGAAATTATATTAATCTAAAACAAAACTAATATTTTTTTACACATCCTTATTTTAAATATTGAAATAGAAATATGAGCTTTTTAACTATGTTTTTAATAAAATATATAACTATTAAGGGAAATGATTTAACATAATTGCATATATATTTTGGTAAATTATTGCAATTTGCTACTTAAGTTCATAGATGGGCACTTTGCAGTACCAGTAAAATTGCAGTAAAAATAAGTTTTTACTGTTTACTGAAAAAATGTTCAGTATTCAGTAAAGTTTTACTGATTACTGAAAAAAAAAATTCAGTATTCAGTAAGTTTTTACTGGTTACTGAAAAAATTTTCAGTATTCAGTAAATTTTACTGATTACTGCAAAAAATTGCAATAAATTTACTGGTTACTGCAAAAAAATGCAGTATTTTACTTATTACTGAAAGTGTGCTTACACTATTCCGTACAATCTAATAATTTACTGAAAATTCTATTTTCAACATATTTTTGAACATAATACATATTTATCATCACAAGTAGCTATAGTGCGATAAATTTTACTGAAATGTGTAATGCAGTAAAATTATACTGCAGTGTGCCAATGTATGCTTAAGTTGTAAGAAAAAAACATTTAAAAAAGTTTATAATTCTAAAAACTACTTAATATGTAGTGTAGATGCTAAAAAGTACAACAATAAGTAGAATTATCTATCCCTGAATTAATATATTTTCGTTCATTTTCATTGCAAAAGCAAGAAACGAGCGACAAAACAACCTCCTTCAATGACAGCTCGTATGAGACTGAATTGTGTTTTCTATGCGTGTGAGTAGTCTGTGTAAATTTAGTAACGGCCAAAATACACAGTGTATAGGAGTTGCCGATCGTGGGTTTACTCCATTCGAATAATGTACCAATGTTAAATAATGTACTCCAGTTGAATAATGTACCAATACCCATAGCCCTCCAACATAATATTTAAAACCTGGGGTATTGTTTTTAAAATTTTGTATTTTTGTATATTGAAGGGCTTACCTCCACTCATTTTAAAATTTTCGATACAAATTGGCACTCATCTGACCAACTACGCAAATTTGAGCTAAAAAATACAAAATTAAATACTAAAGTCGAAAAAAAATTTCCATGCTTTTAAATATGTTGGAGAAAGATTGAATGTATGGATCAGTTGACTCTTCGTAGGCATAAAATTTGTAACGTTAGGTGTGGGGAACCTAGGGGAAATTTGTTCAATAAGCTCTAGTGGACACTATGTGAGCATATTACAGTCAAATCTTAAAATCAGTGCCTCCGAAATGGACTTGGGCAATTTTATATATCAGCAAGATAGAAACAACAGAAAACTTAGAATAAGTTGCTCAGAGTACCGCCCTAAATCCAATAGATTGATTTTGGACCACAATTGATTAAAGAATTCCTATAAAATAGTGATCAAAAACGGATTTCTTTCATCTGGGGAAAGTAAGGGGAAGTGAAGGCGATTGCGAATAATAATTTTGAAAAAAATTATCAGAATGGCTTAAGTAGATCCAAATATTCAAATCAGAACCAAAATAGATAAAAACTTTTGATATACAAGAAATTTAAATAATGATATATAAAATTTACACTTTATTTTGTCCAATAAAAAAGTTAATTTAGTTTAATTTTAGATGTTATACAGAAACATTTTAAGTACAATATTTTTGTTTTATTGTTATTTTTGTAGCATTGTATAGTAACTAAATGATTTTGAAACTGAAAGAATATAGAATGACAAAATAAAGTGCAAAAGTACTTTATTTTGTCCGATAGTGTATATTTATCCTATATACAGTGCGAGAAAATGTGTAAATGATGGTCAAATATTTAAACTTTCGGTCATATTTATTAAACTAAAAACGATATTAAAAAAAGATTTATGTTGTTTTAAAACTGTAATTATTGAAGATATTTTTAAACTAAAATAAATAAAAGTCCACTTAAGGTATTTTCAGACTACAATACTGAGTATTAATACTTGTCAAAAATGTTTGTATCATAATACAATTTACTAGTCTAAATATAATTTGTAATTTGATTTTCAGAAATATTACTGATTTTTTTTTGGCATACGGTCGGTATTCATAAATTTTTTAAAACAATTCAAAAACGTTTTATTTTCCAACGTATTCGGTATGTATTTTATAAATACAATAAAAAAACAAACAAAAAGTGTAAAATACATTAAAAATAAGAACGAAAAGTGCATAAATAATTGAAAATTGGATAAAATATATTACAAATATTATAGTGTAAACATAAAATGTATTTTTCGGATTGATTTTTTGAAAATGCGAATTATTTTCATAATATTTTTAATTTGAAGTGTGTTAATACTCAGTATTGTAGTCTGAAAATACCTTTAATTATACTTCAGAAAAATAAAAAAAAAATAAATTTAACTCATTTACACATATTTGGCGCGTAGTACTAAAGGAAAATTTTTATTATAAATTAACATTTTCTAGTGACAAATTTTTAGTACTTCTGTTTGGGTTCATGGCAGATTCAACTCTAAAAGTCATAATCTCGATCAGTTTGCCCCACATTTTTTGCGTTATGAACATCCATTCTTCGTGGCAACTCTCCCACAGGTCAATTGTGTTTTTACATGAGTGTTCGTAATTGTTAACCCGATTTTACCATGTATTCTTAATTGGGTTCAAGTCTCTCGACTGTAGGGGCCACTGTAGCAATAAAATTTTAATAGTTTTTGGAAGAAATCGAGTGGTTATACCTTATTTCTGGGGTCATTATCCAGTTGCATCATAGTATTTTCAACGGTTCGACCCCAATCATTAAAAATATACAAATTAAATGGCTTGATAATATCAATAGAAATTTCGAAAACACTATAATGCAACTAACTATAATGACTCCAAATATAAGGCTTAAAACAATAGATTTTTCAAAAAAGTGTTAAAATTTTATAGCTATATTGGCTCCTAAAGTCGCCAGAGTTAAACCCGATTGAAAATTTATGTTAAAATAGGGTTTACAATTACGAACACCCATGTAAAAACTCGACTGACCTCTGAGAGAGCTGGATGATTATAACGCAGGAAGAGTGTGGCAAACTGATAGAGATTCTGTCTTTCAGAGTTGAAACTGTCGTGAACCCAAATGGAAGATACAAAATACTGAAAATTTTGCACTAGAAAATGTTAATTTATAATAAAAGTGTTCCTTTAGTACTACGCGCCAAATATGTGTAAATACCCTTTTAAAAAACATAAAACTTTTTAAATATCGTTTTTAGTTTAAATATTAGATCAAAAGATTAGATATTTTACTATCATTTACACATTTCTGTCTCGCACTGTATACATATGTATATAAAACAGACTGTTTGTTTGTGTGTTTGTTACGCTTTCACGGCAAAACTACTGAACCGATTTACATGACATTTGGACCGCTAATATGTCTAACCCCAAAAGGGACAATAGGCTATATAAGATCTTGATCGGATGCCACGCCCACTTTTTTGTAAAACTATTATTACACCAATTTTGCAATCACAATATGCAAAAACTACTAAACGGATTTACCTGAAATTTTGCATACCGATAGGTATAAGCTTGGAAAGAACTATAAACTATACATAAGATATTGATTCGATGCCACGACCCTTTTTATAAAACTATCCTTATCTATATCTTTTCCTATAATTATATGAAAGAGAATGTCTGTTTACATGAAATTTCGAACACTAATAGTTCTATTCTAAAGTGGAACAATAGGCTATATAAAATCATAATTGGGCGTCATGATTCTTCTTATTTTCACTTTTTTATATAATTATTATACAAAATTTTCATTCGAGAGTTACAGAAAACTTCTGAACCGATTTACATAAAATTTGGTACACCGATAGGTCTGACCTCAGGATCTGGATCGGACACCACGCCGCTTTTTACGGCAACTTTTTGTAAAACAATTATTATACCAAATTTACAAAAAACTACTTATCCGGTTTTCCTGAAATCTGTTATAATGAATGTTGTGGAATGAACCGTACAACACATTACATTTTCAAAACGTATAATATATAGTAATAAATATATATATGAGACTCTTTTTTTTACACTTTCACTACATAACTACTTAACATGACAATAGTTCTATCGTGGAAGGTTAGGTTAGTTTGAGGAAGAGAATGTTTAATACATCAAATCCGAATAAAAACACCTATACCACTAATTTCAGGCCTGTTGTGATCTTAATGAAATTCAATGACCTTTTTCCGTCCACTGTTTGTAACATTTATAATGAGAATTATTATTTAGTAAAATTTTTAATCAAAAATTAATTTTTATATGAAAACTCTAAAATGTTTGTAGATCCTCAACCAACTTTACGATTAGGTCAAATAAAAATCTGTATTGAATTTACTTTATTATCAAAAATCGATTTTTATCTAGATCTAGATACGGTTTTAGATCCGTATATAATACTTTTGTATACCCTCAAAAATTAACTATTTTAAAAATGAATCGGATGTAGTTTACTACGATCGAGAAAATAGCATATGAAAAAAATTATATTGTTGTAAATTTATTGTTAAATCGAGATAACAATAAAAATCTGTGATCAGTTAAATAAACCATCAAAAAATTATCTTGATATAAATTCGGTTGCCATTTTTTAAACGAAGTTCAAATCTAAAAACCATGAAGATATGTATTTAATTACTCATTAGAGTGTCCCGAAAGACAGCACTTTTGCAAATCTTATATACATAGGTAGACCTCTCAAACGATACATATAAAGCATTGTTCATATAAAATTTGGATAAATTCATCTTTCGATATCTTTTTAACTTTTAGAAAATTATCCACCAAAAATTCTGCACAACTTTTTCTGTATGTAGCGCCGTATTTATTCCAAGCTTTTCAAATTAAATAATGATTTTAAATAACTCCAGCACACATTTTCCATTTACCTTTTAAAAATTCCGAATTTTTTTAATTACAGGAAGACGTGGATATTTTAATAAGCAAAAATATTTGAGTATATTTCATAATTGTTTCAGAGTTTCTTCAATTTCATGTACTTTTTCAAATAGCAAGAAAATCGCTTGAAATTTTGTACGGTTAATGGTACGTATTTTTGTAGTTAACAAAATGCCCCGAAGCCTTTTGTCTCTTTACACCAGGCGCACTACAATTCAAAGTACAGTGTGACCAAATTTAAACTGAAAAGTTCTTTAAATTTACTGCACATATGAAAATTAGGTTAGGTTGATAGGATGATGTGTACTACATCAAATCCGAAGAAATACACCTAGGCCGCTATCGGGCCTGCTGTGCGCTCCAATTCATGAAAAAAAAAATTGTTCACTGAATGTATTATTTTTCCATGTTCAGAAACTAAGTTTCCTGGACGTAATTTCTAAGAATTTTCCAATCAGTGTTGGTTAAGAATGTTATTTCCGGAATAACATCACTTCCAAGATACTTGGATCTAACTTCGACGAATGCCTGACAGTGGCAAAGAAAGTGCTCCAGAGTTTCACTGTCCTCTCCACATGCTCTACATTCGTCTGAATCCGCACGTACCATCATACTAACCTCAGACTTGCTCATTTTGAGGAGATTTTTCGTCTTGCTCTCATCAGGGTCACCCCATAGAATCTTTGTGGTTCTACCCACCGTTTCATTATTCCAAGAGGGCTTATGGGATTCTCTCATCCATATTTTTAATTCAGCTTTTGTTGCGTCGAATGGTTTTGCGTTTGTCAGGTTAACTACATCGAGCTCCCTGTCCTTTAAAGCTATTACATTCGCCCTTTCGTTGCCGACTACTCCCGAGTGGCCTGGTACCCATATGATTTAAACCTTACCTCTGGGAGAGTATTCAGTTAAAGCTTTCTTACAATCCAATACGGTCTTAGATTTAATTCTATCACCTGATATCATCCTAATTGCCTTCTGGCTGTCGGTAAATATATTAAGCCCTGTGGGCGCCATATTTATTCTAATCCAATTTACACATTTCGTTATTGCTCGGACTTCTGCCTGGAAGCTTGTGTTATGATTAGGTAAACGGTGGTATATTTCTGTTTCTGGGTCTTCAATATAGAACCCACTTTGTCCCCTAATTTAGAGCCATCCGTGTAACAACGGATTCCTACTGGTATTTGCTCCAAAGTTCCGCTTGACCAAGACATTCTATCTGGGATTAGCGTTTCAAAGTTTCCGACATATTCTGTGTCTCATATGCGATCAGGCATGTCTGATGAATGTGTATAACCTTCCAATGTATCCAGTATACATTGATGACGTGTCCTATAACCGTTTTTGGCCAGTTCGCCTAAAGTAAAGAGCCGTTCGGCATCTCGTACATCTCGCAGCTTATCCATCTATTCCTTAGCATGTAGTTGATCCAGTTACGGAGCACCCGGCCCTTGTTAGCCTCCCCTTCCTCAAATATCGGTTCATCTATGTTATTTGATATACCGGGTGGGAAATGAGAATCCATTAGGAGTTTCATTGTCTCCTCCATATCCTCAAGCCTCTTGCCCGTGTCATCGATCATAGATTCCGGTTGGACATGAGTTTTGGATAGGAATTTTTTTTATCTTCAATACGTCATTTACGCTATCTACCTGTTCACAGAAAAGTTTCCAGGAGTCTCGTTTGGCTTTTCGAACGATTTTTTTATATTCACCAAGTTTATTACGATACTCACCCCAGTATACTGCGGTCTTTTTACGCCGTGCCCGGTTAAATAGTTTGCGAAGAGTCTTCCCAAGGTTCCGGATGTCCCCAGTTACTCAGGGTTTTTCCTGGGCAGATCTCTCTCTCGCAGAGGGCAGCTGTCCTCGAACGATTCAACCAGGGCACTTGTGAACGTTTCCACTTTGGCATCTATATCCTCTTTATTTCGACATTGAAAAGTGTCCTGACCTAAACGGTTCTTTAGTAAGGTCCCGAACATTGTCCAATTAGTTTTAGACTTATTCCGAAACTTTATCGGCTTTGGTGGTGGCCTTAGTATTTTGAATCTTATGTACCGATGATCAGAAAAGGAGTGCTCGTCCGAAACTCTCCAATCCTGAATTTCGTTTATAATCTCTTCTGAAGATATAGTTATATCTAATGCTTTTTCTCTGATTCTATTGACGAAGGAAGCTTTATTACCTAAGTTCAATGTTATCAAGTCTTTAGTATTAAGGAAATCCATGAGGGCTTGTCCCCTGCGATTGGTGTTTGTACTATCCCAAGCTACATGGTGGGAGTTGGCATCACAACCTATTACAATATTCTTATTTTTCCTTTGTGCTTCTTCAACCAGTTTCATCAGATCCGACGTTGGTGGTAGTGTCAGAGAATCGAAGGGCAGGTAAACAGATGAAAGGAATATGTTGCCACGACCTTGCTTCAGCGCCGTTGAATCCGATGTTGATAATCCTGTTGAGAGGAGAAAACATAAGATTTTACGTGATTTAATCCAGAAACCTTGTTGCGAATCGTCCAAGGTTCCTGGATTAAAGCTATATGTATTTTACCTGTGTTAATTTTAGCCATCAGAGCGTTGGTAGCTGTCTTGCTCCGATGGAGGTTTATTTGGATAACCTCAATCATGGTCAACCATTAAACTGTCTTCCAGCGAGTTGGTGGTCACCTCCTCGCTCTTTGGATTTGACTCCTCCGGGTAGCCTGAATTGGCTATTAATGCAGTGGGTACTGTTGATGGCTCTGCGGTGTCCTTATCAGGCATAGGAATAGACACATTCCCAATTCTGGAGAGCACTGCTGTTCTGTCTGGCGGGTGAGTGATTTCCTCCTCGCTTTTAGGATTTAACTCCTCAACATTGCCAGTACTTGCTAATGATGCTTTGGGTACTGTCTTAGGTGTTTTAGTGTCCTTGTCGGGGCCGGTTTTGACAGCCCTTTCAATCGGCGCCTTTCCAATTTTAGAAAGGGCAACTACACTTTCTTCTGGCGAGTTAATGCTAACTTCCTCGATTTTAGGATTTGACTCTTCAACGTTATCAGTAGTGGATACTGATGCTGTGGTCTTAGGTTTTTTAGTGCCCTTTTCGAGGCTTGTTGTAACAGCCCTTCCAATCGGCACCTTCCCAATTTTGAATATGACGGCTTTAGAGGCCTTATTCTTGGCAAGACTAGCCATGGATTTCTGGTCGATACCTATTGCAAATAAAGTTCCCTCAGGTTCTTCTTTCCTGTAAAAGACATCCCATTTTTCCACGGCCAGCTCAGTATTTTGACCTCCAAGAATTTCCAGTATACGTTCATTAGCCAGTTTACTGCCCCATCCTTTTATGTAGACAGTGGACTTTAAGAGCACCGGAAGCTCGCTCTTCTTTGTCAGTCCCAGCCTAGCGCCGTCCCAGGGAGGAGGGATACTTTCCACCAAGTTCTTTAGGGTGCTAACACATTGGTGAGATGCCAACCTCATCAACATCAACACCCATGCTGAACTCGCACCTCTCGCTCTCTATTGGTTGTTTGCCCTTTGAAGCGATTGCATGGTCCACTATCTTATTGTTGACCAGGTCTTCTATTTTAACTTGTTGGTCTGTTGTAATTTTGCCTGTCGGATTACCGGCATCGTAAACTGCATAGCAGAGATCGTCCCGGTGTCTTCTTCTGGCAACTTTGGCGTAAGATGGCGGCTCTTTTCCTTTTTCTCCGTCTAGCTTCACCTTCCTCGTTTTCGGGGGTTCTTTTGAGATACCCTTACCTTCGAGGTTGATTTCGCCGACGTGTTCGTCTTCGGAATATCTGGATTGGCATTGTCACCCTTACTCGCAGGATTTTCACTTGAGGTACCTTTGAGTGAAGTATGGCTTGACTTCGGCTGAGTATTAGAAGACGGGGAGCTCTATTTCTTCTTAGGTTTGTTCTCAACTCCTCGGGAGACCTGATCCTTTTTGCCTCAGATCTTGTGAGAGAGTCCGATTTTTCCTTTGGAGTGTCGTGGGATTGACTAACTATGATTTCCTGAAGCATCTTTTTCAACTTCCTCATCTGTGCTCCAGAAAGTCTTTTCCAAGTAATAGGTAGTTTAGCTATGCTATCACCTCTTTCACCATTTGCTCTACTTCATCCTTTTTGGGATTTGCTATAATGGTGTTATTATTATTATTATCATCTGAGGATTCAGAGTCGGAGCCCTCACCTATATTTAAATGCTGAGGTAGCTTAGAGCTCTCTCCGAGTACATCCTTAACTTTCACCCCTATGTTTTTGCCAATGGCATGCTGAACACTACCCACCTCCGTAGTAGTATTTTGCTCACGATTGCAGGATGACGACGACACGTGACTCGCGAGTAGATCAACACTTGCCGCCGGTACTGGGTTATTTAGACCCTGCACCGTAACTTTTATCTTTTTATTTTCCATATTTTTTTTTCCAGTTTTTTGGTCCGCGGGGAATATAATATTCACAGGTTGTGGACAATCTGCCCTCCCCCAGCTTAAGTGAATTTAAAGCTGGGAGAGGACAGATGGTCCATCACCACCCCCTATCCGCCACCCGGGGACGCGCTCGGTAGGAAAAGCGGTAAAACTCCCCCGAGTAGGAAAATTAAAGCAACTAATTTGAAAGTGTCCTTAGTTCCCTACCAGTAATTGAAAATGCTAATTTCAGTATAATTTCTCAAAATTTCCTAATTTAAGCTCATTTTCAATTTGTAAATTTTTAAGGGACTTTATATAGCGCTGATAGAAACAAAATTATCAATTTAAATAGTTTTTTGCTTCTCCTATAAAATTCAAAAGGTGACGATATACTTAACTTTCTATTTTTAAAACAGCTCCGTATTTTGTCCCACTAAAAACGAGATTGCACTATAGTTCAAACTACCAGTTTTCCTATGCGAAATTCAAATTTTGGAACGGTGAATATAATTTATTTTTTGATATCATCCTATTACCAATAAACCAATATATTCAAATTCGCAATAAATTTTTGCGAAATGCTAAACTCTGATCTGCTGCACGCAAAGTCATCATTTTAAAATATTTAAAAAATTTCTTAATTCTGGAAAGTGTGTTAATAATTTCAATAACTGTCAAATGGCACTTAGAGGCGTCAGTAGTTTATATATACATATTCTTGTAAATGGTTGGAAATAATATTCCTGCACTTCGAAAAAGAGAATATTTAAAATAACCTTGAAAAAATTTAATTTGATTTTAAAATGTTAGCTTCATGAAAGCTTTCTAGAAAATGTTAACGTTTGTTAAACCTGAAATAAGAAGAAATGAATAAGCTGAAATGTTGTGAATTAGTTTCACTTTACCCGAAATTGCGCATTTCTGTGCGTTTCGAGTAATTTAATATTTTCTAGGGTTCTACTTTATAAGCATTTTCAAGTTTGATTAAAGGACTACGCAAAGGATGATGTCCTTATCAGACATGTGTTTTTGTCATCCTGTTATCCATGGTGTTTGCAAGGAATTACTGTATTTAAAGGTCCGAATTTTCGTAATTTCTTAGCAACAAAATGGAAAATTGCAATAGGAAGGAAGACAAAAATTTTGTATTAAAACTGATTTATTATTTCGGGCAGTACCGACCGCTGCTTGGAAGCAAAGACAGCTAGAAATTAGTTCTAAAAAATTTTCGCGCGTACGAAAAGTCCTTCCAAATCACCAAAGGGTTAATTTTCGCATAAATTTGTTCTAATATACCTATTTATGCCTATACTCCATCTTAGACTTTAAAGAGTTTCATTATTTTGTCGATCTAAATTTCGCACTGAAAAAGTGATGATTTGAACCAATGTGCATTGGTTAAAATTTTAAGAAGATAATTAAAGATCAATTAAAAATTTAAAGTAGTTTAAAAAATGTTTCAAATTTCGTAAAAAATCCACCAAATGTGTAAAAAACTTGCGAATTTAAAAAAAAACAAGTAAGAGTGCTATATTCGGCTGTGCCGAATCTTATATACCCTTCACCATAGTGTATTTAAAAAATAAAAATTTTATAAAATTTAAATTTATGTACCTACTTAATTTTCCCGATTATATCATTATTATAGCAATAGCAAAACAAAATGAACAACAACAACGCTAAACGAAATAAACACTCAAAAAACAAAATACACAAGGCAGTAAAACCTACAGACATCAAACATACGAAACTGTACACCAACAAACAAAAACAATATACACAAGGCAATGAAACACACAGCCATCCAAACATACAAAACTGAATACACCAAGAAACAAAAACAATATGCACAAGGCACTGAAACACACAGCCATCCAAACATACGAAACGAAATACTCGAAAAAAAAAACAAAATACACAACGCAACCAACAGACATCCAAACATACGAAACTGAATACACCAAGAAACAAAAACAATATACACATGCCAATGAAACACACAGCCATCCAAACATGTGAAACGAAATACTCAATGAATAAGCAGTGTTGTTGAAAAAATTGTCTTTTTTAATGAAATTTTCAGAGGTTGTCTCGGATTTTCGCTTATATCTCCGTCATTTATGGACCGATTTTGCTGATTTTAAATAGCGATCTTCTCGAAAGCATGTCTAACAGAATTATTGAAGATTCGGATCTCGCCGATATCTGGGGTCCTCTAAAAACTGATTTCAACAGACAGACGGACAGACAGACAGACGGACATGGCTTAATCGACTCCGCTATCTATAAGGATCCAGAATATATATACTTTATAGGGTCGGAAAATTATATTATAGAAATTACAAACGGAATGACAAACTTATATATACCCTTCTCACGAAGGTGAAGGGTATAAAAATAATTTCGAAAATATTATTGATCGACTTATATCATGCTAAGATGTTAGAAGCGAAGCACACTCAAAATTGGTAACATTAAACATCAACCGGTAGCCGACAATGATGCTTGTACGAAAATTGATAACTGCCGGTCCACACTAGGAAACTTTTTTTGGGAAACTTTTGATTGTGCGTGAGAGAGAAAGAGAAAGAATATCATTCATCTCTCTCGCGGTACGGAGTTTCTCGTAATCGGAAACTTGTTTTGTTTTGTTATTCTTCTCATTCGTACAACAAACATTTGTACGTATTTGGAGTTAAACAAATTTAACTCCAAATACATTTAAACATTTTCAAACACTATGTATTGGTATCCTTCCCCATGTAACTCGCATGCTAGATATTTTACTTTTCTTTTGCATCTTATTTCAGTCTCACGTTTTTTTTATATGTGCGTAACATTGTGTATCAAATCATACATGTTACCAAATATTAATCTCATTTTTTATGCATAAATACTTTTGTCTTCTTTCAACAAACGTAAATGCAATTGCATTTTTTGTATTAATTGCTCATTGGAAACTTAATATTTTGTCACATTTAATTCATTCTCAAGTCGAAAGTGGACAGTGCAAGTTGTGTTTAAAAGTAAAAAATTATTAAAAAGTGGTAATTATAAGAAACAAATTTTCCATGTGGTATAGTGAATGTTATATAACATACGACCATTGTTCCAGAAATATTTAATATATATAACCAGAAATATCCTGATTCCACGTAAGTCTCTCTAAGATTATAGGATTTTAGTTTATAAATATTTCATTTGTAAATTTTGGTGTTATTCAGGGAAATTTTCATCCGAAAACAATATTTTTATAAAATTGGAGAATTATTCTCCAAACCCCACTCGGAATCAAATAAGTCCACGTGTGTCCACTTAACATCAGCCAAATCTAGGGATAGTAATAATACTCAACTAGTAATCATCAAGGGAAAAGAACTATTAATAATCTCGTTGCCGTATAAATCAGAAAATTTCATCTCTACGGGTATCGGAGTGATACAGGTTTTACCAAAACCCTTCATGAACCACGTTCCCCATTATATAATCCAACATATAGGTCATAACTCCAAAAGTCAACTGTTGGATAATTGCAAATTCTGAAGAAAATTCAATTTTTGGTGATTATTTCAAATACCATATTATCTACATTAGATTCATAATCAAAATTAAACTAATTGTCAAAATTCCAAATTTTCTATAATATTCATTAATATAAAATAATCTTGAGCAGAATTAGAAAACTCACTGTAAAATAGTTCACATCATAGAAACACGCCTAGATTTGTGTAAAAACCATGCCCTAAACAACTAAAATTTTCTAAATCCAGTGAAAAATTCTTTAAATTTTAAAATTTTGCTAACCAAATTAAATACTTTATAAAATTTTAGAATTTGTCCAGAAAAATTTACTAAAATATGTTAACAATTATTGCACTTAGAAATTTCTTAAAAACAGTAAAAATATCTTAAAAATCTAAGTTAAAATTGGCTAAAATATGTACATTAAACTACCTTAAATCTATATTGCACTCAAAACCTAATATTATTGCACCTAAAATTTGTTAAAATCTATAAAAATTCTTAAATTTATATTGCACATTATGATTGATTAATAACTTATTAAACTAAAAATATTCAAACTTAAAATATTGCCTAAAAGTCTATTAAATCCAAATTTATATTGAAATTATTGAATTTTTCTACATGATTACTAAAACTTAATAAAATTTATATGCAGTTTATATTATGCCTAATTTGTATTTAGTATAACTTTTCTTCAAATATATTACTTAAACTTAATTAATATCTAATGTAAATATTTAAAATTATAATTATTTTAATTTCATTGAACTAAGGAATCAATTGTAATCAGATTTAATTGTATTATTAAAGTAGTATTTAAATATGTTAAAATTTTAAAAACTTTTATCTGAACTATATTTCTTATTGGTCTAAATTTAAAAGCATAATGTAAATATTAAATTTAAATTAATCCAAATTTTCATATACATATATTTTATATTTTTTTATACAAATTATTACCATTGGAAAAAATGTTAAATTCAATTTACTATTATTTTACTATTAGTGTATTAAAATATCTTTTGCTTATTTTTATCGTTCTCTATTTTTTTTACTTTTTTTTGTTACTTTAATTATTTCATTCATGTTTATTATACCCTTCACCTTCGTGAGAAGGGTATATATAAGTTTGTCATTCCGTTTGTAATTTCTATAATATAATTTTCCGACCCTATAAAGTATATATATTCTGGATCCTTATAGATAGCGGAGTCGATTAAACCATGTCCGTCTGTCTGTCCGTCTGTCTGTTTGTCTGTCTGTCTGTTGAAATCAGTTTTTAGAGGACCCCAGATATCGGCGAGATCCGAATCTTCAATAATTCTGTTAGACATGTTTTCGAGAAGATCGCTATTTAAAATCAGCAAAATCGGTCCATAAATGACGGAGATATAAGCAAAAATTCGAGACAACCTCTGAAAATTTCATTAAAAAAGACAATTTTTTCATGCTTTGATTAATAAGCAACAACAACAACACTGCTTATTCATTGAGTATTTCGTTTCACATGTTTGGATGGCTGTGTGTTTCATTGGCATGTGTATATTGTTTTTGTTTCTTGGTGTATTCAGTTTCGTATGTTTGGATGTCTGTTGGTTTGATTGCGTTGTGTATTTTGTTTTTTTTTTGTTTTTTTCGAGTATTTCGTTTCGTATGTTTGGATGGCTGTGTGTTTCATTGCCTTGTGTATATTGTTTTTGTTTCTTGGTGTATTCAGTTTTGTATGTTTGGATGGCTGTGTGTTTCATTGCCTTGTGTATATTGTTTTTGTTTGTTGGTGTACAGTTTCGTATGTTTGATGTCTGTTGGTTTTACTGCCTTGTGTATTTTGTTTTTTGAGTGTTTATTTCGTTTAGGGTTGTTGTTGTTCATTTTGTTTTGCTATTGCTATAATAATGATATAATCGGGAAAATTAAATAGGTACATAAATTTAAATTTTATAAAATTTATATTTTTTAAATACACTATGGTGAAGGGTATATAAGATTCGGCACAGCCGAATATAGCACTCTTACTTGTTTTTCATTCATAATCTCAAAATCATTGTCATGTATTTTTAAATAATTAATAACAACAACAACTTCATCGTGTACTCCTGATTGCTGGGCCCAACATCAAGGAACAACATGAATTGCAACATATCATCATAATGATTTTGTGAGTAATAAGAAAAATTATTATTTAAAAGTATCAATTATTATTATTTTATCTGTCTGTCGGTCCGTTTCAACTTTGTCCCAATGCATATCAATTAGTAAGTAGTATTAATTTCTTATCATTCTTTATTAAGATCATTTCTCTTTTTGGAGTAATGATTTTACATGCTTACATATATACGCTTGTATTTATAAAAAAATCTTATTTTGCTTTTAATGCACTCAATAGTTAAAGCACACTTTAGCCTTAAAAACCATTAATAAAATTGTGATATTCATAAACAAATAATAAACGTATATTAACTATTGTGCTGATTTATGTTTAAGTTGGCAGCACTGTACAATATGGCTGTCATTTTATGTGTTAGTGTTGCGTACAATTAGGATAAAATATTCGTTGATTCGGTTTTCTTAATTTCATATTTTTGTTTATAATAGATTTTTGACAATAAAAACAAACTTTTAAGAAAAATATATATATGTATGGCTTTAATAAATGTCTATTTAGTTCAGATGTATAAATATAACATATAATTTCTAATTATTATTAAAAGTATCCGAATAACGGATATTTTGCGACAAAATATACATCACTATGACACATTTTCTTATTTTTACTTATTTTCCTTGTAATTTTTGATAAATTTTTGCAAATATTGATAAATTTCTTTGATATTTGACTAATTTTAATGCCGGCGAATATATTTTGCATTAGTATAACACTAATCAATATAATTTACATTTATGGCATTATATTTAACCAACAAACTTTGAAATCAAGTTATTGTTGGCTTAAAGAAGGGTCGAGCCTGCAATAAAATTCTTCTAATTGTCAATGGTTTATTGAAGGTGTTATAAGCTATTTCACGTTTATAAATACGATTTTCCTGAATTTTGCCTAAAATTGTTTAATAAACCTAAAATAAGTTTTTATAAATACAGCCGATAGTATTTATGATTGCGTAGAATATCATTATTTATTTTTGTTTTCTGCTTTACTTTTTTTTCAATAAATTAAATATTTTGAATTGCGTAAAATGAATCATCATTAATTTCTTTTTTTTAAATGGGAAGGATAGCCAAAACAAATTGTAAATATATGTAAGTAAAAGTCATGTTTGTTAGGGACAGAATTTAAATTAAGGGTAACCTTTCTGTCAAGGTGTTTACAAATTGGGTGGGAGAATTGTACCCTACATGACACGTCATCTCGTCATGGTTTAGTCTGTTCAATTTAAATTTATTTTATTTCTTTTACTAAGTAGTTAGATTTCCATAAGATTTTTGCATACTCTGTGGTATTTTTTTAAGGCATGGCATGAGTATATTATATGCTTACGCTTTCGGGATATGGGTTAAGAGTTACTTCTACCAAATAGCTAGCAGGGAACATCATCTTCATGCCACTTAACCACTATTGTCCATTTCGGTTAAAAAACGTAAAAGCCAACAATTTTTATTATTATTGAAAATACTAGCCGAGCGTAACATATATGGCGCCCAACGAAAAGGCCCTCGATAAGGCTCAACGTTAAGCTTATATAAGCTTAACGTAAAGGCCAAGTTAAGGGTACAGTAGAAAATAATCTAATCAAAAATTACTTAGAACATATATTTCTCTTAGGTCTAGTAGAAGAGAATAGGAAAATTTGAAATTGAACATATTAAGCGTATAATTTATTAGGTTAAACAATTTATTTACATTTACAAATTAACACCTTTTATATGTATTACTTTCTTAGAAGTCTTAGCATTCTTAAGAACACAATAGTTCCGAATCTAAATGCGCTATGGAAAGTGCATATAAAATATGTATCTTTAACCTATTTTAAATCTTGTTTTCCATTTAACAGTCCTAATTCTGAATCATTAATTAAGTTCAGTCTAAGTTGCATTAAATGAGGACAAGAACTATGTGTTATTAATTTCTTTCAAGTCCATTATTGAGATTATAATAAAAAAATTTCTTGATGTTGTAGATAGAAATTTCTGATACATTTTTATATTTTGTATGTATATAAAAAGGAAGTAGTCCGATATTTTTTAATATAAATACGAAGCACTTCTGATTTATTTTAAACATGACTTATATTTACGAAAATTTTACATTTGTTGAGGTATATTCTTCCCAGGATTAACATAAATTGATCTTTGAATACTTTTACATATCGTTTTTGCCTGTTTTGCTTATTTACAAAATAAAATTATATCGCTTATTTTAGAAAGATAAATAGATTTACACAAAAAGTTTTTCATTTTACTAGATTTCGTCAAGCAATTTTTAATTTCTGAGATTTGTGTTAGATATTTTTTCATTTGTTATGGAAACTAGAAATTCTTCAAGAGGTAATAGAAATAGTTCATTTGGACAAGGTCGAGGTTCTTCTGCTACAAGAAATAATGTATCTGCAGAATTACAGTCTAGTGCAAGTAGTCCGAAACCCAGAGTAGTTCATTCTCCAGCAAATAGACAACCACCTACACAGCAGATTCATAGGCCACAAAGTTCAAATAGCTTAACGTCATCGACATTATTTCAAGACATACAATTTCTTAGTAATCAAAACTCAGCTTCAGAACCACACGTTAATATTTCTAGTAGTGAAAGAGCTCCCGTTGATCCAACAATGAATCCGGTTAATGAACAGTTTTCTCTTCCAAGCAATAACGTTCCTTTAGTTTCTAATAATTCCGCATCTTCACTTGACTCATTAATTGCCTTAATGCAGCAAACAATGAGAAATACTCAAGAGGAATTTAGGAAAGAATTAACGTCAATAAGAGCTAGTATAGCTCAAATTGGTAGTGTCCCTATATCAAATGTCAATAGACAACCAGAATTTTTCACAAATTTTACGGAGTCAAATACTCCTGTTTCCAATAGTAATCGTCCTTCGGATAACCAGAGCAGATATTCTGCGAATAGTGAAGCTAACATAAAACTTGAGAAGTGGAAGATAACTTATAATGGATCTGGATCTGTTTCAGACTTCTTGTTTAAAGTAGAAACACTTTGTGCCAGATCCAGATGCCCTGATGACCATCTCCTATCGAACTTTCATGTTCTGTTGGAGGGCAAAGCAGAGGAGTGGTATTGGCTTTTTACAAAGCAAAATAGAAATGTAACTTATCCACTTTTAAGACAAGCCCTTACTAAAGAGTTCGGTCATTTGGAATCAGACCATGATGTGTTATTAAAGATTTCGTTGCGTAAACAACAATTTAAGGAAAGCTACGACGATTTCCATTCGGCTATAGTTTCCATGAATCTGCGTTTGTAGAATCCATTACCAGATGTAACTTTAATTGAGATAATGAAAAGAAACATAAACTCAAATCTTAGATTTTTACTATTTGATACAGAAACGCAGAATCTGAATGAGTTTAGAGACACTGCTCGCAAAGCTGAGAAAGTTATTAGGGAGACTAAGTTTCAAAACCCAAATACAGCGAATTCTCGTAATGTTAACGAAATAAATCTTCCGCTCTCTGATGAAGAGGATTCGGAAGGCACAGATCCACAAATTGATGCGATTCAAGTTTCTAATAAAAGAATTAGATATGATTATTCTAACATAAAGTGTTGGAATTGCATGTCACTTGGCCACTCGTATATTTATTGTACCCAAGAAATTAAACAGCCCTTTTGCTTTAAATGTGGTCACAAAGGTGTATTTACACCTAATTGTCCAAATAAGCACAATTTACAGGGAAATCGCAAAGTGGGCGAACTGGCGACCGGGGACACTCGTCCACCCCCTCAAACCCCGAGTTTGATTTAAGCTCGAATAGGAGTAGTAACCTTGATCTCTCTGATATTTCTAAAACCTTACCTGCTAATTCAAAAACAAACTTAATTTCAACAAATACTATTTCTACACAAACTAACACGTCTCTTTCTGCAGTAATAATTTGCCCTTTATTCCCTCAAATAAAACATTTCTTAATAAACCAAGCCTTAAGATAATGAAATGTAGAATACGCTATAAAAAGCGTCGTTATTTTCGTAAAATGTTAGAGTCATCAATAATTCACGGCTCCGATGATAGGCCTTTTGTCAGGGTTAGAATACTGGATGAAACATTAGTTGGTCTCCTAGACTCTGGGGCCAACGTCTCAGTTTTGGGCAAAGATTGCTTATCATTTTTGGAAAGAAATAACATTTCCTATAGGAATCTAGATTCTACACTTCGCACTGCCAATGGTGCCAGGCAAAATGTAATCGGTTTTTGTAAATTGCCAGTTATTTTTAAGGGTGTCAAGAAAGATATTTCATTCTACTTAGTACCAACATTAAGTCAAGAGGCATATTTTGGTGTAAATTTTTGGCGAGATTTCGCACTTGCCCCTGACATAATTCCTGTTTCTTCCACTAGTCCAAATATTTCGGAAGTTGTATGTGATTCAGAATCGAATGATAATTTTCACGATATCACACCAGAACAGAAATTGATCTTAGAGAAAACAATATCAAAATTTCCATCATTTGAGGTTCTTGGCTTGGGTTGTACCGATTTGCTCGAACACCATATTGATACTGGTGACGCCACACCAATAAAATGTAAACATTACCCCTTGTCTCCACCAAGACAAGAGGAAGCGTACGCAGAAATCGAAAGATTACTCAATATGGGTGTTATCGAAGAATCAAACTCTCCCTGGTGTTCTCCTGCAGTTCTCGTAAGGAAACCAGGGAAGATAAGACTCTGCATTGACTCTAGGAAGCTTAACGCTGTTACCAAGAAAGATTTCTACCCCTTACCCCACATTAATGGTTTGCTCAGTAGGCTTAAAGACACTTTTTACATAAGCGGTATAGATTTAAAGGACGCATTTCTACAAATCCGGCTGTCTGAGACCTCAAAAGAGAAAACTGCGTTTGTTATTCCCGGCAAGGCTTTGTATCATTACAAATATATGCCGTTTGGTCTATGTAATGGTCCACAGACAATGAGTCGTCTCATGGACAAGGTAATACCTTCACGGTTGCGGGAAAATGTTTTTATTTACCTGGACGACTTATTGGTCTGCAGCACGGATTTTTCATCGCATATTGAACTCTTATCCGAAGTGGCTTTGTGTCTTAAAAAGGCTAAACTAACCATTAATGTCTCCAAGAGCAAATTTTGCCAAAAACATATACGTTATTTGGGTTACATTGTAGGTGAAGGATGTCTTAAAGTAGACCCAGAAAAAGTTGAGGCGATTAAGAACTTCCCATTACCAAAAACGCCAAAACAACTGAGAAGATTTGTGGGAATGGCTAATTGGTATAGGAGCTTTATAAATAACTTTGCAGATATATCAGGTCCCTTGACTGATTGCTTAAAAAAGTCACAAAAACCATTTTGCTTAACAGAAGCCGCAAAAACGTCATTTGAAAATCTAAAGCTAGCTCTTTCCACTGCCCCTGTCCTTGCACAATCAGACTTTAACAGGGAGTTTGTCATCCAGTGTGATGCGTCGAAAATAGGCGTTGGCGGTGTGCTATTCCAATGCGATGATCAGGGTATGGAACATCCCATCTCGTAATGTGTCCCAGAAATTGAATGGTGCACAAAAGAATTACACGGTGATGGAGCTTGAATGCTTGGCGGCCATTGTGTGTGTGAATAGGTTTAGGGCTTATATTGAGGGGCTACCATTCCGTATAACTACGGACCATTCTTCCCTTAAGTGGCTAATGTCACAAAAAGACCTTAGCGGAAGATTGGCCCGTTGGAGCTTAAAGCTACAACGTTATGATTTCAGGATTGAGCATAGGAAGGGAAATCTAAATACCGTGCCAGATTTTAGATTCAACAAAAGGTTTTAGTGAAATTGACTTAACATCAGCAGAATTTGATGATAGCGATTATCAAGATATTAAGAAAACCATTACTTAAAATAAAGAGTCTTTGCCTGATCTTCGTATATCAGATAATGTTGTTTTAAAACGTGTACATTTTAGACATGGTGTAGAAAACGAAGAAGACACTCTTTGGCGAATATGGGTCCCAAAATCTCTCACTCAGAAAGTAATAGAGTTAGTACATAATTCAGATTCCTCTTGCCATGGTGGTTTTGTAAAAACCTTATCTAGGATTCGCAATAAGTACTTTTGGCCATCGATGTCAAATGACATTAAGCAATATGTCAATAACTGTGACGTGTGTAAGAGCATTAAGTCCACAAACCAAGTCTCTAGGCCAACCATGGGCAATCAGTTTATCTCCAATAGACCATTCGAGAGATGGTATTGTGATTTTCTCGGCCCATATCCGTTTACCAAAGTCAAGAATTCGGTTATATTCATATGTGTAGACCATTTAACGAAATTCGTTTTTCTTAAACCTATGAAATCCGCCACTTCCGCAAATGTAATTTTGTTTTTCCAAACGGAAATGTTTCCCACATTCGGAGTGCCTAGATATGTTCATAGTGACAATGGCAAGCGATTTGTGTCCAAAGATATGAGAGAGTTTTTTGATATGTACGATATTAATCATGTAACCACAGGCTTTTATGCTCCCCATTCGAATGCGTCCGAACGTGTAAATCGTGAAATCGTTACGAAGATTAGATGTTTTCTACAGGATCACAAGGACCATAGGGATTGGGATAGATATATTCCACAAATTTTAAGCATATTACGTAGTGATTTTCACACCTCGATTCAGTGTTCTCCCTATTTTGCCGTATTCGGACAAAATATGATCCAGCACGGATCCACATATAAAATTTTGGATAAACTTGGTTGCATACCCGGTGAGGATTTCAATGTCATTGATCGATCTGATAAGCTAGCAAAACTTAGAGGAAAATTGCGTGAAAATTTGAATATCGCACATACGAAGGCAATGAAAACCTACAATCTTAGAAGTAGGCCCATCGAATTTGAAAAAGACGAAATCGTATTCAGAAAAAACCACATATTAAGCGATATGTCGAAGCATATTAATAGAAAATTCTTGCCCAAGTTTGTTAAATGTAGGATTAAGAGGAAAATTGGAAATAATTTGTACGATATTGAAGATTTAAATGGTAAATATGTTGGAAAGTATCACACATCGGATTTAAAGCGTTAAACTATATTTGCCCGGCTTACGTGGGTCGTGCCACACGTTGTCTTAATTATTGTTAATAAAAATTGTTGTAACAAATTTAAAATATACCAATATGATCATTCTTAATCCCAATTACAGAAACAGGAAAAATTTAATCTAAATTAAGATAAATCGGATTCCTGTTCGTTTATCAAATGAATTTTCAAACGAAACAGTTTTGTTACGATTTTTGTTCAACAATATTTATCAAAACATTTATACAAATTTAACTCCAAATACATTTAAACATTTTCAAACACTATGTATTGGTATCCTTCCCCATGTAACTCGCATGCTAGATATTTTACTTTTCTTTTGCATCTTATTTCAGTCTCACGTTTTTTTATTTATTTATTTTTATTTAGTCTATGGAAATTATCCTTACAGACTGAGTATTAAATAAATTATACAATTTTCTTAATGTAAAGACTATTAATTGTTCAACTTTAACGTTGGGGATCATTTAATAATATCTTACTTAAAAGAAAATCGGATGATACATTTCCATTTAAAAGATTTAAAAGAAATGAAACATTTAGCATAATTCTTCGGCTTTTTATTGTTGGCAATCGAATTAAAGCAAGTCGTGAAGAATATGATGGAAGCGTAGAATATCCTCGATATACATCTCTTAAACAAAATAGCAAAAATTGTTTCTGGACAGATTCGATACGATCAATGTAAATATTATAATAGGGGTCCCACACAATTGAGCCATATTCTAAAATTGGTCTTACCAGTGACGTAAATAATGTTTTAGTGATGAAGGGATCATTAAATTCCTTTGCCCATCGTTTAATAAAAGCTAAGATTCCTCGAGCTTTGTTAACAGTCATCGTAATATGTTGTATGAAGTTTAACTTTTCATCCAACAAAATACCGAGATCCATAATTACTTTTACCGACTCTAGTTTATAACCACCGATGTAGTAGTGATCAAAAGTATCGCACCTTCTCGAAAAAGTCATGTGCTTGCATTTTTCCAGATTTAGTTCCATTAAATTATGGTTGCACCATTTATAAAAATTATACAAATCCTTTTGAAGATAAATATGGTCTGGTGAATGTTTGAGGCTTAAAAATATTTTGACATCATCTGCGAACATAAGTACATGTGAATATTTTATTGCTTCTGGCAAATCATTGATGAAAAGTAAAAATAAAATAGGGCCTAGGTGACTTCCCTGCGGAACACCGGATTTTACCAAAATATTTCTCGATATTGTAGAATTGAATTTTACGGACTGTGTTCTGCATAAAAGATATGACGTTAGCCAGCTTATATAAGTATTATTGAAACCCATTGTATCCAGTTTTTTTAGCAGAAGTTTATGATTAACTTTGTCAAACGCTTTACTAAAATCAGTATAAATGACATCAGTATGTTGACCAATAGTGAATCCTTCATTAACCAATGTTGATAATTGTAGAATATTAGTCATTGCTGAGGATCCCTTGCGAAAACCGTGTTGACAAGTCGATAGTAAGGGAGATACTTGATGGACGAGAGAGTCAGTAATACATTTTTCAAAAAGTTTTGGGATAGCGCTTAGTTTGGCTATGCCTCTGTAATTTATTATATTTGACCGATTGCCTGATTTGAATAAAGGAATAAGGAACGATTCTTTCCAAATTTTAGGGAAGTAACCAAATTTTAATGATGTATTAAATATAATTGATAAAGGTTCAAAAATTGATAAATTGCAATAGCCGTAGAACAATTTTTCAAAATACAACTTGGTATGCGATCTGGTCCACATGACAATGAGGATTTGAAGCAATTTAAACATTTTATAATGTGTGTAGTGTTTAGTAATGGGAATGATATTGTTTGAGTAGGGTGAACATTAAATGGATAGGTTTTATAATTATCATATTCGGCATTAGAGTAAGTAGAGGAAAAAAAATCAGCGAATAAGTTGGCAATTTCCGATTCATCACTTGACTCTGTACTTAAATAATTCAATACTTTCGGGGTGACACAAATCTTTCTTTTTGAGTTAACAAAAGTAAAGAACGACCTCGGATTATGTTTGAAATTACGTTTCATTTTGGTTAAGTAGTTTTTGTACAGTTTAGCACTCAACAAATTGTATTCAGCACGAAGAATAGAATATTTCCCATAATCGAGTGTATGACCAGATATCTTGTATTTTTTATAATACTTATTTTTTGAATTTTTTAGGGAAGACAGTCGTTGGGAGTTCCATGGTGGGCCAGTCTGAGAACGTGGCAAATGTTTTGGAATACATTCCTCCATATATTGATACATGGTGTCATAAAAAATTTTAATCATTTTGTCAATAGAATAAGGCATACCATTTGGGATGGATAATAGTTGAAGCCAATTAGTATTATATAAAAGGTTATTAAAGTCAGCATAGTTTGTACGTTGGAAGCAAAACACTTTTTCCTTTTTTGAAACATTTTTAACGCAATAACAACCTTGAATATTATAGTTTATTTCAATTGTGGGGTGGTAACGATCTTCGGGCAGTGTAACTGGATCAACTCGATTTACTGTACATTCATTAGGTACATTTACAAATACTATATCAAGCAATTTTCCAAAAATGTTGTATGATCCGTTGATTTGGTGTAGACATAAATTTGAAATCTCATTAAATACATCATCGCCATTTCCATTAGATCTTATGGGTATGTAATTGTTATTCTCAGTGGAGAACTGCCAGGTAATTTGAGGTAAATTAAAATCGCCAAGAACGAAAATTAGATCGTCGGGTTTTGTCTTTAAAGACACAATTTTAATTAAAGCAATGTGCTGCTGATAAATCAATAAATCCGATTGAGGAGGAATGCACGAGCAGGTAATAAAAACATTCATCCGATTTATTTTCATAACCACAGCAATAAATTCGATATTGTAGGCTGCGTCAAATTTTAATTCCTCAGCCGAAAATTGATTAGAGATCGCTATTAATACACCACCCCCAGTCGTATTTGTAATTCTATCTCGACGGAAGACTTGAAAACTGTTGCAAAAAATTTCCATATTTAAAAAAGTATTGTTAAGCCAGGTCTCGGTGAAGCAAATAACATGATGATTCAAATTACAACTATCTTGATACAGTTTAGAGCATTTACTTTTCAGACCTCGAACATTTTGGTATAATATATTAAGTTGAATATCACTAGTATTAATTAGTTTTTTGGCTTGTTGGTTGACGAGGCGGAAGATGTACAGTATTGTTTACACGTTGATTTATATTGTATTCATATTCTCGAACTATAACATGATTTGGCCAGAATGACGGGTCAACAACACGGTCAAAAATATTAAATGGAACAGTAATTTAAAAGACGTTATACGTTATACTGGATTACTAAATGGATTATCATGTACTGTCGTGGTAGTGTTTCGTGATGAGGTTGTAGTAGAATTACTTAAAGCAAAACAGTTGACAGAAGAAGAAGCAGCATCGACTTCAACATAATTTAAATTAGGGTTAGAGTTAATAGCAGAATTAGAGACAACTGGATTAATTAATGAGGCATCAGAAGAAACAGCAGCATCAGGAGCAGCAACAGGGTTTAATGGTGTAAGTGAAGCAGTATTAGAATTTGTGTGAGGATCGTCTTGTTTTTCTTTATTGATTTTTCTGAATGATTTACGTCTTTTGGGAGAAGACTGGATAGGAGATTTTATTGAGTCCAGACATTTAAAATCATCAAAAAGTTTACCATAATTAGAAATTCTGTCCGATAGCTTATTGGCCTCATCTTGAATTTCTAAAAAATGGTTCTTTGTTCCTTGGAAAAAATGGTAAAAAGTTACACTAATTTTCATACAAGAATTACAGCACCAGAGAAGTCCAATATTCTTTGCAAGAGAATCGGCAACAAGTACAGATAGACCACTACATTTTACGTGACAGAGACCATGACATAACCAACAAATAATCATCCTCTCCTCATCATTAGTAATGGCGCACTTTTTATTTACACAATTCATAATTATAAAACAAAATTGTTTATTGGGTAATACAAAATTTTAAAATTAACGGCAGAAATTTAATGAATTTTAAATATGCAACAGCAGTGACTTCCAAACTATATTGCAAATTCAACAGTATACAATTATTTTTCCATTCAAAACAAATTAATTTGTAATTATTATAAAGAGCGGTTTAGTAACACGACCGAACAAAACCAGAGTTGGAACTCTTGTTATATGTGCGTAACATTGTGTATCAAATCATACATGTTACCAAATATTAATCTCATTTTTTATGCATAAACAAACGTAAATGCAATTGCATTTTTTTTATTAATTGCTCATTGGAAATTAATTACGCAGTTATTGAATTCTTTAATCACGCATTTTACTTAGCAACTTAATATTTTGTCACATTTAATTCATTCTCAAGTCGAAAGTGGACAGTGCAAGTTGTGTTTAAAAGTAAAAAAATTATTAAAAAGTGGTAATTATAAGAAAAAAATTTTCCATGTGGTATAGTGAATGTTATATAACATACGACCATTGTTCCAGAAATATTTAATATATATAACCAGAAATATCCTGATTCCACGTAAGTCTCTCTAAGATTATAGGATTTTAGTTTATAAATATTTCATTTGTAAATTTTGGTGTTATTCAGGGAAATTTTCATCCGAAAACAATATTTTTATAAAATTGGAGAATTATTCTCCAAACCCCACTCGGAATCAAATAAGTCCACGTGTGTCCACTTAACATCAGCCAAATCTAGGGATAGTAATAATACTCAACTAGGAATCATCAAGGGAAAAGAACTATTAATAATCTCGTTGCCGTATAAATCAGAAAATTTCATCTCTACGGGTATCGGAGTGATACAGGTTGTACCAAAACCCTTCATGAACCACGTGCCCAGTTATATAATCCAACATATAGGTCATAACTCCAAAAGTCAACTGTTGGATAATTGCAAATTCTGAAGAAAATTCAATTTTTGGTGATTATTTCAAATACCATATTACCTACATTAGATTCATAATCAAAATTAAACTAATTGTCAAAATTCCAAATTTTCTATAATATTCATTAATATAAAATAATCTTGAGCAGAATTAGAAAACTCACTGTAAAATAGTTCACATCATAGAAACACGCCTAGATTTGTGTAAAAACCATGCCCTAAACAACTAAAATTTTCTAAAGCCAGTGAAAAATTCTTTAAATTTTAAAATTTTGCTAACCAAATTAAATACTTTATAAAATTTTAGAATTTGTCCAGAAAAATTTACTAAAATATGTTAACAATTATTGCACTTAGAAATTTCTTAAAAACAGTAAAAATATCTTTAAAATCTAAGTTAAAATTGGCTAAAATATGTACATTAAACTACCTTAAATCTATATTGCACTCAAAACCTAATATTATTGCACCTAAAATTTGTTAAAATCTATAAAAATTCTTAAATTTATATTGCACATTATGATTGATTAATAACTTATTAAACTAAAAATATTCAAACTTAAAATATTGCCTAAAAGTCTATTAAATCCAAATTTATATTGAAATTATTGAATTTTTCTACATGATTACTAAAACTTAATAAAATTTATATGCAGTTTATATTATGCCTAATTTGTATTTAGTATAACTTTTCTTCAAATGTATTACTTAAACTTAATTAAGATCTAATGTAAATATTTAAAATTATAATTATTTTAATTTCATTGAACTAAGGAATCAATTGTAATCAGATTTAATTGTATTATTAAAGTAGTATTTAAATATGTTAAAATTTTAAAAACTTTTATCTGAACTATATTTCTTATTGGTCTAAATTTAAAATCATAATGTAAATATTAAATTTAAATTAATCCAAATTTTCATATACATATATTTTATATTTTTTTATAAAAATTATTACCATTGGAAAAAAATGTTAAATTCAATTTACTATTATTTTACTATTAGTGTATTAAAATATCTTTTGCTTATTTTTATCGTTCTCTATTTTTTTTACTTTTTTTTTGTTACTTTAATTATTTCATTCATGTTTATTATACCCTTCACCTTCGTGAGAAGGGTATATATAAGTTTGTCATTCCGTTTGTAATTTCTATAATATAATTTTCCGACCCTATAAAGTATATATATTCTGGATCCTTATAGATAGCGGAGTCGATTAAGCCATGTCCGTCTGTCTGTCTGTCCGTCTGTCTGTCTGTTTGTCTGTCTGTTGAAATCAGTTTTTAGAGGACCCCAGATATCGGCGAGATCCGAATCTTCAATAATTCTGTTAGACATGCTTTCGAGAAGATCGCTATTTAAAATCAGCAAAATCGGCCCATAAATGACGGAGATATAAGCAAAAATCCGAGACAACCTCTGAAAATTTCATTAAAAAAGACAATTTTTTCATGCTTTGATTAATAAGCAACAACAACAACACTGCTTATTCATTGAGTATTTCGTTTCACATGTTTGGATGGCTGTGTGTTTCATTGGCATGTGTATATTGTTTTTGTTTCTTGGTGTATTCAGTTTCGTATGTTTGGATGTCTGTTGGTTTGATTGCGTTGTGTATTTTGTTTTTTTTTTTGTTTTTTTCGAGTATTTCGTTTCGTATGTTTGGATGGCTGTGTGTTTCATTGCCTTGTGTATATTGTTTTTGTTTCTTGGTGTATTCAGTTTTGTATGTTTGGATGGCTGTGTGTTTCATTGCCTTGTGTATATTGTTTTTGTTTGTTGGTGTACAGTTTCGTATGTTTGATGTCTGTTGGTTTTACTGCCTTGTGTATTTTGTTTTTTGAGTGTTTATTTCGTTTAGGGTTGTTGTTGTTCATTTTGTTTTGCTATTGCTATAATAATGATATAATCGGGAAAATTAAATAGGTACATAAATTTAAATTTTATAAAATTTATATTTTTTAAATACACTATGGTGAAGGGTATATAAGATTCGGCACAGCCGAATATAGCACTCTTACTTGTTTTTCATTCATAATCTCAAAATCATTGTCATGTATTTTTAAATAATTAATAACAACAACAACTTCATCGTGTACTCCTGATTGCTGGGCCCAACATCAAGGAACAACATGAATTGCAACATATCATCATAATGATTTTGTGAGTAATAAGAAAAATTATTATTTAAAAGTATCAATTATTATTATTTTATCTGTCTGTCGGTCCGTTTCAACTTTGTCCCAATGCATATCAATTAGTAAGTAGTATTAATTTCTTCTCATTCTTTATTAAGATCATTTCTCTTTTTGGAGTAATGATTTTACATGCTTACATATATACGCTTGTATTTATAAAAAAATCTTATTTTGCTTTTAATGCACTCAATAGTTAAAGCACACTTTAGCCTTAAAAACCATTAATAAAATTGTGATATTCATAAACAAATAATAAACGTATATTAACTATTGTGCTGATTTATGTTTAAGTTGGCAGCACTGTACAATATGGCTGTCATTTTATGTGTTAGTGTTGCGTACAATTAGGATAAAATATTCGTTGATTCGGTTTTCTTAATTTCATATTTTTGTTTATAATAGATTTTTGACAATAAAAACAAACTTTTAAGAAAAATAAATATATGTATGGCTTTAATAAATGTCTATTTAGTTCAGATGTATAAATATAACATATAATTTCTAATTATTATTAAAAGTATCCGAATAACGGATATTTTGCGACAAAATATACATCACTATGACACATTTTCTTATTTTTACTTATTTTCCTTGTAATTTTTGATAAATTTTTGCAAATATTGATAAATTTCTTTGATATTTGACTAATTTTAATGCCGGCGAATATATTTTGCATTAGTATAACACTAATCAATATAATTTACATGGTTAATTACTTTATGGCATTATATTTAACCAACAAACTTTGAAAAAGCCAAATCAAATGATTTTGTCCATCATTTGGTTGACAGACGGGCATTTCCAAATTGCCTAAAAATAGTGCTGGACAATTGGAATATTGTCAAATATTCATGCATTAATCCAATAATGCCTAGATTTGAGTTTTTTCCCCAAAATATAATCGTTTAAAAATTATCTGGGATTTTATTTACAAATTTGTAAACGTTAAAAGTAGAATTTTTAGATTTTACTTTAAAAGAAACCATAATTACTTTTCGCAATCAACCTAAAATTTCCGGAAAAATCTTTATCTAGAAAAAAATTGTTAAAAATCAAGTTATTGTTGGCTTAAAGAAGAGTCGAGCCTGCAATAAAATTCTTCTAATTGTCAATGGTTTATTGAAGGTGTTTTAAGCTATTTCACGTTTATAAATACGATTTTCCTGAATTTTGCCTAAAATTGTTTAATAAACCTAAAATAAGTTTTAATAAATACAGCCGATAGTATTTATGATTGCGTAGAATATCATTATTTATTTTTGTTTTCTGCTTTACTTTTTTTTTCAATAAATTAAATATTTTGAATTGCGTAAAATGAATCATCATTAACTTCTTTTTTTTAAATGGGAAGGATAGCCAAAACAAATTGTAAATATATGTAAGTAAAAGTCATGTTTGTTAGGGACAGAATTTAAATTAAGGGTAACCTTTCTGTCAAGGTGTTTACAAATTGGGTGGGAGAATTGTACCCTACATGACACGTCATCTCGTCATGGTTTAGTCTGTTCAATTTAAATTTATTTTATTTCTTTTACTAAGTAGTTAGATTTCTATTAGATTTTTGCATACTCTGTGGTATTTTTTTTAAGGCATGGCATGAGTATGTTATATGCTTACGCTTTCGGGATATGGGTTAAGAGTTACTTCTACCAAATAGCTAGCAGGGAACATCATCTTCATGCCACTTAACCACTATTGTCCATTTCGGTTAAAAAACGTAAAAGCCAACAATTTTTATTATTATTGAAAATACTAGCCGAGCGTAACAATATATATAAATTGTTAAACAAATTGTTTATTTCATAAAATTATATAGCGCTGATAGAAACAAAATTATCAATTTAAATAATTTTTTGCTTCTCCTATAAAATTCAAAAGGTGACAATATAATTAACTTAACTTTCTATTTTTAAAACTGCTCCGTATTTTGTCCCACTATAAACGAGATTGCACTATAGCTCAAACTACCAGTTTTCCTATGCGAAATTCAAATTTTGGAACGGTGAATATAATTTATATTTTGATATCATCCTATTACCAATAAACCAATATATTCAAATTCGCAATAAATTTTTGCGAAATGCTAAACTCTGATCTACTGCACGCAAAGTCATCATTTTAAAATATTTAAAAAATTTCTTAATTCTGGAAAGTGTGTAAATAATTTCAATAACTGTCAAATGGCACTTAGAGGCGTCAGTAGTTTATATGTACATATTCTTGTAAATGGTTGGAAATAATATTCCTGCACTTCGAAAAAGAGAATATTTAAAATAACCTTGAAAAAATTTAATTTGATTTTTAAATGTTAGCTTAAGAAAATGTTAACGTTTGTTAAACCTGAAATAAGAAGAAATGAATAACCTGAAATGTTGTGAATTAGTTTCACTTTACCCGAAATTGCGCATTTCTGTGCGTTTCGAGTAATTTAATATTTTCTAGGGTTCTACTTTATAAGCATTTTCAAATTTGATTAAAGGACTACGGAAAGGATGATGTGCTTATCAGACATGTGTTTTTGTCATCCTGTTATCCATGGTGTTTGCAAGGAATTACTGTATTTAAAGGTCCGAATTTTCGTAATTTCTTAGCAACAAAATGGAAAATTGCAATAGGAAGGAAGACAAAAATTTTGTATTAAAACTGATTTATTATTTCGGGCAGTACCGACCGCTGCTTGGAAGCAAAGACAGCTGGAAATTAGTTCTAAAGAATTTTCGCTCGTATGAAAAGTCCTTCCAAAATGAAACAACTTGTGTTATATAAGTCATCTTAAATGTAGACATTGGGTTAATAACCACCAAAGGGTTAATTTTCGCTTAAATTTGTTCTAATATACCTATTTATGCCTATGCTCCATCTTAGACTTTAAAGAGTTTCATTATTTTGCCGATCTATATTTCGCACTGAAAAAGTGATGATTTGAACCAATGTGCATTGGTTAAAATTTTAAGAAAATAAATGAAGATCAATTAGAAATTTAAAGTAGTTTAAAAAATGTTTCAAATTTCGTAAAAAATCCACCAAATGTGTAAAAAACTTGCGAATTAAAAAAAAAATAATTTCGAAAATATTATTGATCGATTTATATCATACTAAGATGTTAGAAGCGAAGCACACTCAAAATTGAACCGAACAGGTTTTCATTTTAACGGTTTTTTTGAATAATAATTCATTTAAATTTAGACGTGAAAAAATCAGTTAATTGTAGATAAGCAGGGATATGTTAACTGTAAATAATGTCATCAAAATCTCTCTCATCTCTTTTGCCGAAAACTCTGTGTTTCTCGTGTTACAAGATAATTCGACGAAGCACACCTAAACCGCTAATTAAAATTGGTAACACCAAACATTAATCGGTAGTTGACAATGAAGCTAATACCAAGATCGATAAGCCGTTAGAAAAAAGTACGATTAAGCATTAAGTGCATTAAAAAAAGTACGATCATGTGTATGAAATTAATTTACGAACTTTATAGATTTTTATTTTAACGGTTTTTATATTATTTATTCATTTAAATTAAGAAATTGAAGCAGCACATAATTATAAACAATCTGTTATTGGCTACCCACAAAAGAATTTTCATGAAAGTTCCACATGCGCAGAAAACGCAGTTTTTTCTTTCAAGAAAAATTGACGAAGCTAACCCAACCCGCTAATTAAAATTAATGAGGTTTATAGCAAAATCTATAAGCTGTTCTAAAAAATATAACCATTTCGGATTAAATGCAATTCCGAATCGATTATGACGAAATTTGCACCAAGTAAGTACTATTGGATAGTAGGCCAGACACAAATTTTCAGCTCTATAGGACAAGAACTGCGGACTTAGAGGGAGTCAAAGTTGGACATTTTGGTCATACACAGAGGGAAAAGGAAATATACACGCCTGGTACCAAATTGACTTCAAAGAGTTTATAATTTTTCAATAACATCCGTTGTCAAAGTATATACATACGTACGACAACACTATGTAATGTTGACAACGCAACGTTGGTATTGAAAAATTATAAACAGTTTGGTGTCAATTTGGTACCAGGCGTGTATATTTATTTTTCCCTCTGTGTACAGGGTTTTATTTAAATGAGTGTCCTAACAAAAACTGTCCAAAGGAGTTCAGATTGCTATTTCTAAATTGTTTCCAAAAAATTTTTTTTATTTTTTTTTTGTCAAAAATGGGTCAAAAACTCTTAAAGGAAATGGTCACAGCTTTATTTTGAGTAAAAAAAACGTCAATTTTGGAAAAATAGGGAAAAGATTAAAATTAAGTGCCAAATATTTAAAAAAATATATCCCACTCGCATCCCATTATTGGACTATAAAGCTCTTTAAGAAAATTGTATAAGCTGCCTTTAAAAAAATATTTAAAATCAAAAAAATAAAAAAATAAAATGTGTTTAATGTGTTTTTTTCAAAAATATTTTTTGAAGAGGTTGAATTTATCCACAAATATTTAAAATATTTGGATTAATTCCATTTGTAGTTTTGGCTCCTTTTATAGGGGAGCCAATATATGAAAATAATTGCAAACCCAATCATGTTTGAATTTTAATAATTATTTGTTTGGCCTTGTTTTGCAATGTAACTTTTAATGTGCACGAATGCTTCAAGGGGAGGCAAAGTGCTTATGGAATATCTTCTGAGAGAAGGCAATGAGAAGGATTAAAAATCGAAGTCATAGCATTTTTTTCCGCTGGGGAGTTTTTATTACAGCGATCCGACAAAACGCCTTTTTTTCGGGCTAAGTGAGTAGTCAGTGAGTCCGAGTCAAGAAAAAAAAAACAGCTGATTGAATAACAACACTTTATGGATATTCACCTTATTACAACATTTCGTAGCATCTTCAAATATGCATTGTGAAAATGTAACGAACTATGTGTTCATGAATGATTATCAGTATTCGGAGAACCCACAAATGTAAAGTAGTCACAAATCGTTTTTATGTTTAAGCAATTTGTTTGGTAGAAAGGTCCTTATTATTGTTCACAAAACAGTGTTAAAACCGTTTTAAAATAAAAAAATATACTTTGGAACTTAAAATTCTGATTACCATTTTGAATTAAAACTTAAATAAAAATAACCATGTAAGTTTTTATATGTGTTTATATGATAATACAAATTAATAAATTAAGCACGAAGTTAAGTTTTTGTGTTATATCGATTATTGTGTGAAGAATGGTACTGCGCAGAATCGCAAATAAATTGTGATTTCATTATATTGTTAATATTTTCAAAATTTATATTTAAGATATATATGTATATATATGACTTATGCATCCGGGATAAAATTTAGTTCGAACGAAATCAAATATTTACTAATATTTCGTTTGTTTGTTATTTAACTATCAGTACTTTTGAATTAATATACCCTATTACAATTATCGATTTATTTATTATTTTGAATTAAATTTTGTTTTGCTAAATACACATGAGAGGATTGTCCAGTTTAAACACAACTACATACATACTTTTAATGAACATTAAATTTGAGAAATAATATAACAATAATATGTAAGGGGGCTACCCCCAAATCAGACCAAAAATACTCCTTGGATAAATAATGGGAATACATGATTCTATGGAATGCAGGTTATGGACTATGTTGTTTTCAAAAATAATGAACATAGTCCATGCCTATATTACATAGGACTACAAAACGAACCATATTCTCTAATAATGTTTGCAGTGGAGTAGTGTTGGAATTACCTAAATGTTTCCTGTACTCCATTATAAGCTCTAAAGCTATACTTTATCCCGGTTGTATGTGCCGTGATTCAGACATTTCCAATAGGCTTCGTTAGTGATGATTATTCATTAAATGGTATATATTAAGAACGGAAGATATTGATTATCTTTGATTTTTGGTTTATTCTAAACGATTTATTAACAAGGATTTTCAGTAAGAAGTATTAATTGGACTGATATATCGGTCACTGCGCAAAGTTATTCATTTTCATACATTCATTGGACAAAAATAGAAGGATTTATTATAGGGTTTCGAAATTTTGGCTCAATGTTGTAAAATGGAATAGTTAGAAAAATTCGAAGTTTAGAAAAAATTGGTCGAAGGATTCATATACCTCCCATATATCCCTAAATGGAAAATAGCGATATTTTGCACAAAGTTTTCAATAAAACTCTGAAACTTTGTAATAATAATATGCATATAATTAATCAGGATTCAACATGTTGGTTTTTTCATAATTTGGAGCAAGGACTCTTATAGCTCTCATATATCCTTTTAAAACGCGTTAAAATCTTTAAAACCTAAAATATTTGTATGTAATTATGTTTATGTATTTGTCCAACATACTGAAATATCCATACCAAAATTTATTGAATTCGACAAAGTAACAGATTAATTATAATTGGAACCGCTGTCGACAAACCACACAAAAAGAGCGAGTGACGAATTAAAATTAAGCGATTGTCGACAGACCACAAAGAATCAATGCAAAATGATGTTTTTTTTAAATTATAATTACTTTTTAAGAAATAAATAGGAATGATTAAAAAATTATTCACAACAAAATACGGGATCAAATATAATATGTTTTCTCATTTTAATTTATATTTATTTCATGCAATATCTTCGGTTAAAAAAACAACATTAAAACAACCCTGTTTTTGCAATTTTGCATGATTTTTAGCAAAATATTATGAACATATGGCAACTCTACAACATAAAAATAAGAGAACAATAAGAGGATCGCTAGAGAGCGCAATAAAAGTAAAATAGAATCTATCTCAAGCACAATATCGCCAACCACAAGACGATATTTTGCTCTCCATACAAAATGTATGAAAACTCATTGTCGACAGCAGTTGTGGTTCCAATTGTAATTAAGCCGTAATACTGAAGTTTTCGCAAAATCTGTTTTCTCAATGTATACTATACAAGAGCAGAATTACTAGCTGCTCAAGTTTAGTGTACAAATAATATGTAATTGTTTCCACAACTATTCGATTTTTTTAATAATTGTCATTGCATGTGTTAATTCGCTATTTTAATGAAAAAATATTTCTTTTCAATTGGTCAGAAACGCGTTTTTTTGCAAAAAAAATATTTTTCGCAAAAACGTATTTTCTTAACAACTTTATTTGTGCAAAAATGTTGTAGAAATCATGCGATAAAGAATGAAAAAAATAATTTATAAATAGAATTTCATAATAGAAATTTATAAATAGAAATTTTCATTAACATATGTATAAATATAAACAAATAATGATTTCTAGGATTAAAATATATAAATATTTGTATTTAGCTGAGCCTAATTATTTGAAAATAGTCTTAATAAAACGCTTCAAATTAAAAAAAAAAATTAATAAGTATTTATAACTCTGTTTGCAAAAATTAAAATTTTGCAAAATATAGGAAAATATTGTTTTTTTTTTAACGTTTCTCATAAAATACACTTTAGGCTATAATAAAATCTAAAAATTTTAAAAAAATATTTACTAACTTTTTCAATTTATTTCATCAAACTTTCTGAATTTTATGTATTTTGTCTGCTCAAAATATTTTGAGTATAAAATCAATTTCAACAAAATAGAAATTACAAAAAATATATAATTATAAAATTTATGTTAAAAACATCATCATGAATTATTGAAATCATAATTTGTTAGAAAAACGCGATTTGAAATAAGTATATTTTTCTTTTAATTTTTCCTTAAAATATATTCACTAATATGCTGTTACAAAATTTATGATTTTGCAAAATGTAGGAAAAAGTTGGTTCTGTTCTCTCTTGTTATCAATTAACAACCCAGCGGTAAAAATACACATTATGTACTCGCTTATCTAAGTGATATTTCGTGGCAGTCAGTGGTGATGCTTTCACTTATTCTTCCACTTAGATTTAACATAAAAGTGTCCTAGGCTGCCTCATCGATGTGCTCTCGCTTAGAATGTAAGCCACAATATCATTAACACAAATTAAAATTAACTTACATAATGTGTGGAGTTCTAAGCGAAGAAAATGAGGCGCATATAAACGCTTGCAAATAAGAATGTAATGTATGTAGATTACAATCCTATTTACATTTGTAAGTTAAAATACCATGTCTTACGATTTTGTTATAGAAAAAATATATATTTTTTTATATTTATTTTAAAATTATGCAAGTTTATTTAAAAACAAGTAAGAGTGCTATATTCGGCTGTGCCGAATCTTATATACCCTTCACCATAGTGTATTTAAAAAATATAAATTTTATAAAATTTAAATTTATGTACCTACTAGCTAAAACCCGGCGTGCTTTGCTACTCCTGTCGATATAAAATAAAAAATGTTCAAAATATATTGATATACATTTTTTGTTTATAAAAATTTTATTAATATTTGTTTGTCACTATCCAAAACCATAAAGTAATAAGACAAATAAAGTTTGATATTTAAAGTATTTTATTATTAATGATATTTATGTACATATATTATTTCTTATTCCTATTCATTAGCATAAATTTACAAAATATTACAAAATTACTAAAATATAATTGACTTAATATTTACAATTAAAATTTTTCTTAATAATTATTTCCTATTCTAAAGCCTTGGGATATACAATATTTTTCGTTTTCCCCTCAGGCGCGTAGATAAAGCTGACCATGTGAGAAGCATGGATTTTCGAGATTTATTCCACACACTTGCAGGGATTGACCCTGAAATTTGTTTATTGTCATCGCGAATGCCAAACGTATAGGAAATTGCAACCGTTTAATGCACCTCCAAATAAATTAAAATTACTTCTCATGTCCTTTAAAGTGCGATCAAGCACTTCTAAGGATTTTTTGTGAGCCATGGTGCATTTATCCCACACTATTATTTTATATGTTTGCAGGATTTTACCCATTGAAGAATTTTTCTTAACATTACATGTATAATCTTCAGAAAATTATGTTTTCAACGGTAATTTGAGTGCATAATCTAAAAGTGTTGCTGCAATACCTGATGACGCAATGGCTAAGGCAATAAATATTCTTTTGCGATCGAACTTTAGCTAAAATTAATGAGATGAGAAAGGTTTCTCCGGTAAAATCCTCCTTGTAAGAAACAATTATTAAGAAATAATATATGTACATAAATATCATTAATTAAAAATTATAAAAAATTAATTATAAAAATAAAATGTTTATAAACAAAAAATGTATATCAATATATTAATAATATATTTTTTATTTTATATCGACAGGAGTAGCAAAGCACGCCGGGTTTTTGCTAGTTTTTATATATATAGAAGATAGATAGATTCATATGGGAGGTGCCAAGCCCCGGTTATGAAAGTCCGCATATTTTTCTCGCAAATATTCATAAGGACGTTAAAGGTCTTCGTGCAAAATTTTAAGATTATAACTCAAATAGTTTTCCAGATAAACGAATTTTGGTATTTAATTCATATGGGAGATGCCACGCCCCCTATTGGTATTCCATCCTAAATATTCATGTCGATACTACAGTGGCTCCGAAAAAATTTGAGGACTCTAGCTGTTATATTTTCTCAGATATACTAATTTAAGTTTTTCTTTATACGGGAGGTGCCACGCCCACTGTATCTATGCTGCCCATTTTGTCAACATGTGTTCATATGAATGTCAAAGTTGTTCATACAAAATTTGAGGACTCTAGCTGTTGCAATTTCTGAGATATGCGACTTTTACTATTTATTTTGTAGGTGGGCGTGGCATCTCGCCTACTTGAAATTCCAAAGCAAAAGGTAGCCTATAGTTCCTTCCGGACATAGCTGAAGACACTCTGAAAATTTCAAGGAAATCGCTTCAGCCGTTTAGCTGTCTATAAAGCACAAACAAACAAACAAACATACATACATACATACATACATACATACATACATACATACATACATACATACATACAAACACACATTCATTTTTATATATATAGGTTAATATGGGAGGTACTGCTCCCCTCATGGGTAGTCCGCCAATTTATTTCCCAAAATGTTTAAATGGATGTTAAAGTTACTCGTGGAAATTTTTAATATTCTAACTATAATAGTTTCCAAGATAAACGAATTTTTGAATTTAATTTATATGGGAGGTGCCACGCCGCCTAATGCTAATCCGCCCACTTTTTGTCTTAAATAATTATATTGATACTAAAGTTGCTCCGACAAAATATGAAGACTATAACTATTATATTATCTCAGATATACTAATTTAATATTTTCTTAATATGGGCGTGGCACATCGCCCACATGAAATTTCAACATAAAAAGTAGCCTATAGTTCCATCCAGACATACAGGAAGAAACTGTGAAAATTTCAGGAAAATCGGTCCAGCCGTTTAGCAGTCTATAAAGCACAAACAAACAAACAACAAACAAACAAACATACATACAACATACATACATACTACATTCATACATACATACATACATACATACATACATACATACATACATACATACATACATACATACATACATACATTCATACATATACATACATACATACATACATACATACATACATACATACATACATACATACATACATACATACATACATACATACATACATACATACATACATACATACATACATACATACATACAGACATACATACATACATACATACATACATACATACATACATACATACATACATACATACATACATACATACATACATACATACATACATACATACATACATACATACATACATACATACATACATACATACTACATACATACATACATACATACATACATACATACATACATACATACATACATACATACATACATACATACATACATACATACATACCATACATACATACATACATACATACATACATACTACATACATACATAAATACATACCTACATACATACATACATACATACATACATACATACATACATACATACATACATACATACATACATACATACATCCATACATACATACATACATACATACATACATACATACATCATACATACATACATACATACATACATACATACATACATACATACAAACACACTTTCATTTTTATATATACCCAACAAACCAAAAAGCTTTAAAATTCGTTTATAACAAACTTACTACCATAAGCGTTAGGTTTGCAAAACTATTATGATAATTATTGTAAAATGCTTGTTAACAATTATTTTATCAAGAAAATTGAACCCTTGTGATAATATTCCTAGTTGCAGTTTACAACAAGCTTAGAATCGCAATTATGAAATAAGCTTACTGAAAAATAGTTTTTGAAACATGATTGAAGTAAGCTTATTTTCGTAACATTTTTATAAGCTTGTTAATTCAATTAAAACAATATTTTTTTTTTTTTTTTGTTTCATACATATTTTTTATTTTTCATTACTTTACTGATATTTTTCAATTATACTTTCTACAATTTTGCACTTTTCTATATATATTTTACGTATTAGTCTATTATTGGTAAATGGAAAAGACTTGTTTATACTTTTTATGAACTCGTCCTCCCTCAATCCTATAGAAAAAGCGGCATCTATAAAATAAAAAAGCACATTGTTTTATTATGTGGCATTTTTTATATATTAATTAAATTACCATTTTTAAACACAAATTTTATATTACTTTATTTTATAAAATTACACTCTTAAACACTTAAAAACACTGCCTTTGCCAAACTAAACAAGAAGACTGAAATGAAGAAGAATAATAATAAGAAAAACACGCAATAAAATAACGGGATATCTTATAGGAAAACAATTACAAAACTATTGCGATCATTAGTCTTTTACAATCACATTTGTAAAACTTGTTATCCTAACTAAGTGTACAGCAAGTATTATTGCAAATATTGTTGCTATACGAAGCGTTTTTTAAGCATTATTTTAAAAGTATTTATAATTTCCATTAAAATAAACCTATCATAAGTATCCTTATGAAATGTTGTAGAAAATTCTTTATTATAAGTTTATTTTAAAATGTAGTTATATTTTGATTATGGCTTGGTTTGTTGGGTAGGTAATATTGTGAAATACACAAAAAATATTTCTTTCCAATGTTTGTTATTTTTCAATTGTAGGAATTTCATTTTGACAAAACCCAACTCTAGGCAACAAAAAAATATTGTGTTTGTTGTGTTTGTTGCCGAAACGCTCTCACCTTACTTATTACATCATGGTGTTTGCTAACGTGATTTTGACATTCAAAGGTCAAAAATATCAATTATTGACAAATATTTGACTTATTCAGGGACCCTAAATAAGACAAAAAAAAAAATAAATAATTATGTTTGAAAATAAAATTTTCCAAATACATAATTATTATTAATGAGAGAAATTATTAAAAATTGAATAACAATTAATATTTTTAAACTTTGTTAAATCGGCCTTCAACCTACAATAAGCGATTGCGTCTTGTTCTCAAGTATAAAAGCAGTAATACATAGTGGAAAAGATGAAAACGCTCTTTTATTTTTGTGATTAAATAAAAAATGAATTATTACAAAATAAAAATTTCATTCGTTTTTGCATTCGCTAAATCTGAGCGAATGTTTTACCGAATACTATTTCTAAGAAAACAAAACGAAAAATTAATTAACTTTTAAAGTGTGTGAAGTTAAATTCGTCAGCTAAATACGTCCCACACCACATTTGTCAAATACGTTCCACATACTGTAAAATTCTTTTTCAAATTAATTAAATTCATTTTTTAATTGCAATTCTAAAAAATTCATTTTAATTTTTTAATTGCAATTCCAGCTCTGTATAATTTTGACGATTTTTTTAAACATCAAATTTTGGAAGAAATGAAGGCATTTTCAAGTGGATCCAACGGGCATTTGAGAAGACATGAATCGGGAGACCGAAAGAGTGGAAGTAGCCCAGGACTAGCTCCTCCCGATTCATGTCATCTCCAAATGCCCATTGGATCAACTTGAAAATTAATAAATGCTTTGCAAAATTTGATGTTTTTTAAAAAAATCGACAAAATTATCCAGATAATTTTAGTTTTTTTTTTTTGTGTTTTATTCCGTTTAGCGTTCTTGTTATACCCTCCACCACCATCAGTGGTGATAGAGGGTATATATAAGTTTGTCGTTCCGTGTGTAACACCAAGAAATATTCATCTAAGACCTAATAAAGTATATATATTCTGGGTCCTTATGAAATTCTAAGTCGATTTAGCTATGTCCGTCTGTCTGTGTAAAACACGCTCACGTTAAAACTAAGCAAAGGAAATCAACCAAATTCACCCAAAATATTTATTATTATCCTAAGCAGTTTGGTATATTATGAGTAAAAATTTCAGACTACCTCTAAAAAAATTAAGTGTTTTTCATAATTCTTTTGAAATTTTCTCATAAACTACCAGAGATATTTCGATGAATTTTGTCACACATTATTTTTTCAGGGCAGTGATCAATTATGTTCAAAATCTTTACAATCTATCCAATATTTTCCATAGCCCCCATACAAAGATATATATTCCCGGAAATTAGTTTATCGTTAATAACTCCCTCAAATATATCAGTATCAACACAAAATGCAAATATAATATGCAAATATAATATGAACAGAAATCATACTATCAACGTAGATCTCAGTCTGTCCACAATTGGTCATAGCTCCCATATAAGGTCCACTTCCGAAAATCACCTAAACGCACATATTTCAGTGATAAATAAAGCTATTGTGATAAAATTCGAGTTAAATATGTTTTGTGTACATACAAATCATTGTACTAAATTTTTTACGGATCGGTCCATTATTGTTCATAGCTCCCATAAAGACCCACTTCCGAAAATCATTAAAAGCTCATATTTCATTGTTAAATAAAGCTATCATGATAAAACATGACACAAATATGTTTAGTCTAAATATGAATCACTCTACGAAATTTTTTCCGGATAGGCCCATAATTGGTCATAGCTCCCATATAAAGTCCACTTCCAAAAATCACGTAAATGCATATATTTCATTGAATAATAAAGCTATCAGGATAAAATTCGACACAAATATGTTTTGTATACATACAAATCATTCTACAAATTTTTTTACGCATCGGTCCATTATTCGCCCACTTCCGAAAATCACTTAAAAACAGAAATTTCGTTGTCAAATAAAGCTATCGTGATAAAATTAGACATAAATATATTTTGTCAAAATATGAATTACTCTACTAAATTTTTTCCGGATAGGCCCATAATTGGTCATAGCTCCCATATAAGGTCCATTTCCGAAAATCACTTAATCGCATTTATTTCGTTAAATTCTAAAACTATAAGGGTAAAATTCGACTTGAATATATTTTGTGTACATATAAATCATTCTAATATAATAATCATCCAATATTGCACAGTGGTATAGGAAAAAAAAAGAGGGAAATAATTCGGTAACTTCTAAACGGTTAATCCGATTTTAATGAAATTTGGTATGCACAAAGAGGAGCTGTTGTCGAGTTTAGGTTTTGAATTAGGACACCTCGGCTATGTTAAATTTTTAAAACGATCCTATTTCTTCATTTGAGTTCCGATTTAAAAAAAATTTCGTATATAGAATCTCCTCATCGAGCACTATGTCGTCGTAGCAGTAAATTATCTCTTATAGTTTAGGAGATATTCGCATTTGAAAATTAAAATTTTAAAATTTTTACCGTCCTTACTTTAGTTTTTTGATAATAGCAGGTCCAAATATTCCCGATTTTCGCCAAAACCTAATGTTTTTTAAGTGACAAATTAATTAGGGAAAACTCAACATCTTTTAGAAAATTTACCTAGCACTATTATTTTCATCCATATATGTAACAAATTTAAGAGTTAACCTTATGGATGAAAATAATAGTGCTAGGTAAATTTTCTAAAAGATGTTGAGTTTTCCCTAATTAATTTGTCACTTAAAAAACATTAGGTAGGCATGTTATATATCAATGGAAAGGTAATTTTGTCTATTTTTCAAAACTGTATATAATTTAAAAAATTAAAAAATGTTTTTTATTCAGTTTTTGCGAAGATACAAATTTTTCAAATTGCAATAAAAATTTTATTTATGAATATTTTTTGATGAAATTTTACAGTTAGGTAGATTTTTTTACTCAAAATCCGAAATTAAATAAAAATTTCGAATTTTCTTATTAGAAATCCCGGAATTCCCAAAAAAGTTTTAAAAAATCCCAAAAATGGGATTTTTTGGTTTTTTGCCTATTATATCCATACCAGGGGCGGGGTTATCGAAACCCGTTACAAAATGATTAAGAACATATTGGGTCATATAAAACAGGTCACTATAATTTGATATCGACTATGCGATTTGAGAATTTTTGCTCAAAATTGAATTTTCCATAAAAAATAGGGTTTATTTGGATGGACCTGGTCCCCTCGGTATCAAAAATTTTAAGGTTTTGTTTCATTTATCGTATTTTATGTAAAGTCAGCTTTCCAAAAAGTATAAATTCTATATACATCTTCTTAGAAACTTTTTAGATAACTTAAAAAGAAAAATATACTTTTTTCCCAAAAGAATGACAAAAAATCGCCTTTTTTTAATTTTTTAAATTAAAATGCCTATAACTCTGGACTCAGTCATGATTTTTACATAATTCTTTCACTGCTTGATATATAAACTTGTTGTTAAGCGAATAAAAAAATGGCGAAAATCGGTAATATTTGGACCCGCTATTATCAAAAAAATAAAGTAAGGACGGTAAAAATTTTAAAATTTTAATTTTCAAATGCGAATATCTCCTAAACTATAAGAGATAATTTACTTAAAATATCTCCTAAACTATAAGAGATAATTTACTGCTACGACGACATTTTTATAGTGCTCGATGAGGAGATTCTATATACGAAATTTTTTTTAAATCTATATACGAAATTTTTTTTAAATCAAATGAAGAAATAGGATCGTTTTAAAAATTTAACATAGCCGAGGTGTCCTAATTTGAGGACCCCCCGCCGGGCCTATAAGGTCCAAATTCAAAACCTAAACTCGACAACGCCTCCTCTTTGTGCATACCAAATTTCATTAAAATCGGATTAACCGTTTAGAAGTTACCGAATTATTTCCCTCTTTTTTTTTTCCTATACCACTGTGTATTGGTCATAGCTCCCATATAAAGCCCACTTCCGAAAATCACTTAAAAGCACATATTTCATTGTCAAATAAAGCTATCGTGATAAAATTCGACACAAATATGTTTTGTCTTTATATGAGTCACTCCACGAAATTTTTTCCGAATAGGCTCATAATTGGTCATAGCTCCCATATAAAATCCATTTCCGAAAATCACTTAAACGCATTTATTTCGTTAAATTCTAAAACTATAAGGATCAAATTCGACTTGAATATATTTTGTGTAAATATAAATCATTCTACCACTTTTTTCCCGGATTGGTCCATTATAGGTTATAGCTCCCATATATACAATTTCCACTTCCGAAAATCACTTAAACGCACATATTTACCTAATTGTCAAATAAAGTTATCTAGATAAAATTCGACACAAATATGTTTTGTCTTTATATGAATCACTCTACGAAATTTTTTCCGAAAAGGCTCCCATATAAAGTCGACTTCTTTCAATAATAAAGCTATTGGGATAAAGTACGACTTGAATATAAATAATTATACCAAATTTTTTCCGGATTGGTCCATATATGGTAATAGCTCCTATATCCACTTCAAAAAATCACTTAAACGCACATATTTCATTATCAAATAAACATATCTTGATAAAATTCGACAAAAATAGGTTTGGTGTAAGGTCATAGCTGCTATACATATAAAGCACTTCCTAAACGTACATATTTCATTAATTAGTAAATCTATTATAGTAAAATTTGACTTACATTTTTTTTTGGCATATAAATTATTATACGAAATTTTTTCCTTATCGGTCGATAATTGGTCACAACTCCCATATAAGGACAATTTCCGAAATGCACATTGACAATCAAAATTATTGGGATAAAATTCGACATAAATGTGTATTTTGTATATATAAATCATTCTACGGAATTAATATACATTTTTCTCGACCTAATTAAAATTAGTTTGACACATGCATAAATGTTAGTACCCTCAATAAAAAATTTTGCCAAGTTATCTGAAAATTAGATAGTTAAATGAGTTTTAATAATAAGTAGCTTGCTGGTGGAGGGTATTTAAGATTCGGCATAGCCGAATATAGCACACTAACTTGTTGTTTCTTTTGTTTTGCTATTTCAAAAGTAATGATAGAGTAGGGAAAATTAAATAAATTTAAATTTTATAAAATTAATATTTTTGAAATACACTATGGTAAAGATTCGGCAAAGGCGACTTAGTCTTCTTACTTGTTTTATTCTAAAACTAGGTCTCTGTTCAAAATTTCACATGCTATTTTTTAAAAGTTCATACAAAAGAATTTTGATGACAATTTTATGGAATAATGTTGCTGGTGTAGTTAGTACTATGTTTGTATTCTTGAAAAACATGTGACATCTATCTAACAACATTCCAGAAATTTTTTTCAATTGTATGAAATAGTTAGTTCTCATGAAATTTTAAATAAAAGTTTATTGACAAGACCTTAATTATTGGAGACCGTGGTCCAATAACTATTATTAATTAGCTGATATTTCATAATTAAGATACATTTTTCACTCATAGAAATTGTGTTTTCAAAAAATAAATGTTATTTTTAATTTATTTTGCAATTTTCAAACAAAATATAAACATTTGGTTTGGTAAATATAAGCGATAAAAATCGACAAATTCTATTAAATCCCTAGGTACATATCACTGGTATCTGTTAAATATGAAATCGAATATTTCCTATAGTTCTTAACATTTTTAACAAATTATTTTTTATGTGTCACACATGTCCTTCTAGGATCACTATTGCGTATAAATTTTTTTTCTTTTCAAAGTACATCCCAAAAAAAAATCTGGACATACATTTAGCACAAAATAAAAAAAATCATTAAACAAATTTAAATAAAGCAAAGCTACCGGACATAAATTTAGCACAAAAAAAAATTATTAAAACATTAAAAATAAAATAAAACAAGCGGCTATATTTATCTAATTTCACTTATATTTTGTAGAATAGTTGCATATTTTGATAATATACGAATTTCCGTCACTTGGTATATGTATGTTGCATATAACATCAAGTATTTCCTATAGTTCATAATTTTTTAACAAATTCTTTTTTATGCGTAACACATGTCCTTCGAGTATCTTGACACATTACATTTTGTTCCACTACTTTGTTGCCTATAGATTTTTTATTTCCAAAGTACATCTACCCAGAAAAAATCTGGACATAAGTTTAGCAAAATATGTATTAAAAAATCATTAAAAAATAAAACAAAACAACCGGCTATATTTAACTAATTTCACTTAAAATTGTATATTTTGTAGAATAGTTGCATATTTTGATAATATAATTTCTTCTCCTGGACATAATTTTTACCAGAACCCACTTGAAAATTCATGACATCAATCTTAACTTTCAGCTCATAATTGACAAAATTCTTAGGAATTTCAGTTTTATTTGTTGCTCCATATCATTTCATATGTTCTCTATTGGATTGGGGTCTAGAAATTATTCTGGGCACTGCAAACATGTCAATCCCGCTCGTTTCCAAGAAGCTTCTCTGTACTTTTAACATATTTTGTGTCGTTCTCGATTCCAATTTAATAGAGAACATATAAAATGATATGGGTAAACAAATAAAAGCAGAAATCCCCAAGAATTTTGCCAATTTATGGCCTGAAAGTTTAAATTTATGTCATGAAATTTCTAGAGAATTCTGGTGAAAATTATGTCCAGGAGAAGGAATGATATTATCAAAATATGTAACTATTCTCCAAAATATAAAATTTTAAGTGAACTTAGATAAATATAGCCGGTTGTTTTGTTTTATTTTTTAATGATTTTTTAATACATATTTTGCTAAACTTATGTCCAGATTTTTTGGGGGTAGATGTACTTTGTAATGTAATTTCTATAATATAATTTTCCGACCCCATAAAGTATATATATTCTGGATCCTTATAGGTAGCGGAGTTGATTAAGCTATGTCCGTCTGTCTGTCCGTCTGTGTGTTTGTTGAAATCAGTTTTTAGAGGACCCCAGATATCGGCGAGATCCAAATCTTCAATAATTCTGTTAGACATGCTTTCGAGAAGATCGCTATTTAAAATCAGCAAAATCGGTCCATAAATACCGGAGATATGAGCAAAAATCCGAGACAACCTCTGAAAATTTCGTAAAAAAGACAATTTTTTTCATGCTTTGATATACGCAACAACAACAACATTGTGTTTCATTGCCTTGTGTATATTGTTTTTGTTTCATGGTGCTTTCAGTTTCGTATGTTTGGATGTCTGTTGGTTTCATTGCGTTGTGTATTTTGTTTTTACTTTTTTTTTGAGTATTTCGTTTCGTATGTTTCATTGCCTTGTGTATATTGTTTTTGGTTTTTGGTGTATTCAGTTTCGTGTGTTTGGATGTCTGTTGGTTTCATTGCGTTGTCTATTTTGTTTTTTGTGTATTTCGTTTCGTATGTTTGGATGTCTGTTGGTTTTACTGCCTTGTGTATTTTGTTTTTTTGTGTGTTTATTTCGTTTAGCGTTGTTGTTGTTCGTTTTGTTATTGCTATAATAATGATATAAACGGGAAAATTAAATAAATTAAAATTTTATAGAATTGATATTTTTAAATACACTGTGGTGAAGGGTATATAAGATTCGGCACAGCCGAATATAGCACTCTTACTTGTTTTTTTTTTTTAATAATAAATTGACATTATTATCATGAGTTAATTGGATTTTGTGTAGAATAAGTTATCATAAAAGTAATGATACTCCTTTGGAATCACTTTTTTAAGTTCTTGGAGGTGTTTCCATTTTTTTAATTGTATAGGAAGTTGTTTCGAGTGCAACGGTTTTGGTTCTAGTTAGATTTCTTTTGTATTTTTAATTCGACAAGGCAAATCTGTATATCGATTGTTAAAATTGGTTTTATTAGTTCTTGGTCATCGAAATTTAAAAAAGTCGTAATTCTAATATATATCATCAAATGACATTATCTTTATTTTGTTATAATTTTTTACGGTTTTCCGGGCTTCTTTCGACTGGTTTTCAACTTTTTTTCTAATTTTGCATGAGCCATGTCACATTCCATTTGCGTGTGTCCTTTTTCTAAATATTTCTATAACTTTATTATGCCGAATTGAAAAATTTGATAAGGCATTAGCTAAAATGTTGTTTCTATTTTGATACGCATCTGAACAGTAAATCTCCAAATGATTTATAATGCATGTTACAAACGACGAAGAAGACAGGTCACCATGTATTTCGCTCCTCCTATAATTCGAACACTGGTGATTCCCAATATTGTAGATTATGAAGTTGTGAACTTGCAATCGTTGTTTATAATAAACGACGGACGCATTAATATTGAGACATAGTTCAACCGCCTGAGGTCCATAGTATAGACATGGCATAATTTATTTTGAGATTTTATCTTCTTTTTTGACTATATGACAATTATGCTCTTCTGAAGATATTTGTTTTGTTTTGAAACTCACGCATGTATCGCATGCATCCTTACGGGGCTTAACTACTGCATAATTTTCTTGAGAACATAAAATAGGACACTGAATTCACTTGGTGTACATCTGTCATTGCTTTAAAACATTCTGAAAAGTATAATTTTGTAGTTTTTTTGCGGCAATAGTGACTTTCTGTTTTGTCCAAGTTTTGCATATAAGTCTTTAGGAATAGTTTATATTACTGGATGCGAAATTTGCAAACTACCAACCACTTACCATACTACGATTTATACATAACGTGACCAGATGGTTTTTGAATAAAAGCGGGATCCGAGTGATTAAAAAGCGGGATTTTGAAGAAAATATTTTGAAAAAGCATGATTTTGAAAATTGCTATTCATTATATCGGGATTTAATAAAACTTAACATCAAAACAAGTAAAAGTGTTGAATTCCACTACGACGAATCTTATATACACACCATCAAAACCTTGTCATACATATATATATCGATATTAATATCAGATGCTCATATTAATATTGATATACTAGCTATACCCAGTGTGCTTTGCTAAAAGCAATATAAATAAAAAACAAGTAAGTGTTATATTCGGTTGTGCCGAATCTTGTATACCCACCATCAAAACATTGCCGAAAAGGAATGCTTCCTTATAAATAAACTTTGATATTTAAGAATCGATGATTTTGTTATTATCAAAACAATTTTCTCATTCATTACATGTATAATAATATGTATAACTTTACCATCATACATATTATGTATATCCATAGGATCAATTATGGATCCTCCTGAAATTTGGTAGAGAAATTTCTAACAAATTTTGTCGCTGTACTTGTATTTCTAAGGTAGTAAAAAGCGTTAAAGTCATTTTCTGAGAGGATCTTTTTTTTGGGGGGGGGGGGGTGTGTTTTGTGGTTTGGTCAATTATGGACCGATCCTCGTCAAATTTTCTAGAACGATTTTAGTTTAGGCTAGTAATGAGCGTTAAAGCCATCGCTATAGATGCTTCTTTTGGACAGTTATGAGCGTTAAAGTAATTTTCTGAAGGGGACCTTATATGGGGGATAGGGTCAGTTATGATCGATCCTTATAAAATTTTACAATGAAATTAAGGTTCCTATAAAATATGTTCATGTCGAATTTCATCGCTATAGATCCTTCTTTTGGACAGTTATGAGCGTTAAAGTCATTTTCTGAAGGGGACCTTATAGGGCGGCTAGGGCCAATTATGGACCGATCCTTATAAAATTCTACAAAGATTTTAAGGTTCTTATAAAATATGTTTATGTCGAATTTCATCGCTATAGGTGCTTCTTTTAGTCAGTTATGAGCGTTAAAGTCATTTTCTGAAGGGGACCTTATATGAGGGCTAGGCGAAATCGTGGACCGATATTGCCCATTTTTAATACCAAACGAACTGCATCTACTAAAAGTATCTATGCAAAATTTCAGTTCTCTAGCTACTTCCGTTTGGACTCTATCGTGTTTTCAACAGACAGACGGACGGACATGGCTAGATCGTCTTAGAATTTAATAAGGACCCCCATCTTTTTTGATGGTGGGTATAAAAACACTTTACGATTTTGAAGATTCTAACTATAATGGTTTTCCAGATATACATTTTTTACATATTGGGGATGCCACGCAAATTATTGTTCGCCAATTTTTCCAAACATTAATTTAGATTTTAATGTAACCTATGAACAATTTGAATATTATAATATTTTCCCAGATGGGAGATGCCTAGGTCCTATTGAAAGTCCGCCCATTTTCATGTTCACATGAATGTCAAAGTTTTTCATGTAAAATGTTTGTATTTAGTTCAATTTGCTAGTCCGCCAAATTATTACCAAAATGTTCACATTGATGTCAAAGTATTTTTGCTCTAATAGTTTCCCAGACATTTAATTCTATTTAATTCATATGGGAGTTTCAAACCCCTCTAATAAAGGTCCGCCCATTTTCCTCAATATCTTCAAATAAATGTTAAATTTCTTCGCTGAAAATTTGAAGATTTTAGGTCTAGTTTCCCAGACAAACAACAATGCCAAATTAAGGATTTTGCAATATTTAAGGATTTTAGCTTTAATAGTTTCTCAGATATACGAATTTATCTATTTAATTCATATGGGGCGTTCCAAGCCTCCTGATGAAATTCGCACTTTTCCCCCAAAATATTCATATGAATATTAAAGTTCTTCGTGCAAAATTTTAAGATGCTAGCTCTATTAGTTTCCCAGATAAACGAATTTTTGTATATTTTATTCATATAGGAGGAGCAATGTGCTCCCATTGGTAGTCCGCCAATTTATTACCTAAAATGTTTACATGAATGTTAAAGTTCTTCATGCAAAATTTGAAAATCTAACACTAATAGTTTCCCAGATAAGCGAATTTTTGTATTTAATTCATATGGGAGGTGCCACGCCCTCTACTTCTTAATAATATTGACACTATAGTGGTTCCGACAAAATTTGAAGACTCTATCTGTTATATTTTCTCAGATATACTTATTTAATATTTACTTCATATGGAAGGTGCCACGCCACTATAGGCTTTCTGCCCATTTTGTCCAAAAATATTCTTATGGATGTCAAAGTTGCCCATAAACGCCGCCCACTTGAAATTTTGAAGTAAAAAGTAGCCTATAGTTCCCTCAGACATATAGGAAGAAAATTTCACAAAAAATCGGTCCAGCCGTTTAGCTGTCTATAAAGTCCAAACAAACAAACATACCTACACATTCATTTTTATAGAAATAGATTGGGGTGCCATGCCCCCTATTGCTAGTCCTCCAATTTTTCACCAAATAATCATATGGATGTCAAAATTGTCAATAAAAAATTTGAGGACTCTAGTTGTACCATGTTATAGTTGTACCGATATATTCGACTTTTGAAGAAATGGGCGTGGCACCCCTCCCACTTGCAATTTCAAGATAAAAAATAGCCTATAGTTACTTCCATTGAAAATTTCAAGTAGATCGCTTCAATGGTTTAGCTTACCAGTAAAAATTGGAGCTTACATGCAAGCAGGTTTGTAAGGGAACGAAGCTATTTTCTCCCTTACAAACCTGCTTCGATAAGGCATGATTTTTATATAGCGAATTCCCACTTGGAAGCATTACTTTTTACAAAATGAAGCGTGTTATCACTCATTACATCCAGCTGTAACAGCTATAAGTAAGCACTTATTTCATGTTTCTATGGCATTACTTCATTCATTGTTTACAAAAAGCTCTTCCTTAATGCCTTTCCAGAAGACGTTAATTCATAGCTGATGTGAAGCTATTACAGTATTGCTTATATGAAACCCTTTCTTCATGGGATTCTACACTCAATGGTATTTCTGAATATCCACTATTTAAAATATGTAAAATGGCTGATCTACTTGCCACAGATGGGCGATATTTTATATACCATTCCCTTATATTTTCTCTTAATGTCCCGTTTTTATCATCAGCTGTTACATCTACTTCTGAATTCTCAAAATTAGAAACAATTTTGATATTTGGAATTTCTTCGGGACTATTTTCTGTTGCCTTCAAAAGATTAAATTTCCAACAACTTTCGGCATATTATTTAACAAAAACAGAAGAAAAAAAAAAAAACAAACACAAAACGCCGTTAACTTTTCTACAAATCAAAACATAAACAGAAAACAACACAAACTGTACATGGACAAAAGCAGAAATATTAAAAAACAGAAACAAGAAAAAACAAAAGCAAATAATTGAAAATATTTCGTACAAAAAATTATTTAAATTCTGCTCATACACTAAAATAAACACACACTTTAATAAATTTTAAAAAAGATATTTCTTGCATTGAATATGTATTAATTAATTAAAATCACTTTATAAATTTATATTTATAATAAAATCTTTTTATATTTTCTAAGAATTTTTGTTACACTTTTATTCACGTCTTATCTGCACAAATACAACTCGATGACTAAACATTTTATATTATGTAATTTAAAATGTGTTTTTTGTCGGTAAAGACTCGGTAAAACTGCCGATTTCAATAGTTTTGCAATACAACTTGCTTCCTTGTAAGGGACAAGAGTAAGCTTAAATATTATATATATATATATATATATATATATATATATATATATATGTTTCATTCCACGAGCAAACTAAACAAAAATATTTTTAAACTACCCAGCAAAAAAGAACTTCCAGGGAAGCGAAAAGAAGTAGAATTACTGAAACATTTTTACAGTAATTTTTGATCATTCGCCTTTGAATGCACTTTCCTTCACCTTAAAATTCAAAATGGCTCCTCAAAAGTATTTTTGCTATTAAAAGAAAAAAAATTTGGAAGATTTTAACAAATGTCAATCAGTGACACGTATTTCTTAAAAAATTAATATTTATCACACTATAATTTCGCAAATTATAGGCCACTTTCAATCATCAGGCTTATTGGCTGTAGTGGGGGAGACAGAAAAACCCCTCAAACGGGAGGACCAGTATCTAATTTGGATATTAAAAATGGTTATATTACAATAACAAGGTTCATGGCAATTCAATTACTATGAAATATTATGTCCAGAACTTTGCAGAGAAAAACACGGAGGGGGTAATATTGTGGGTCTTGGGATGTTTTCCATGTAATGTGATCGAAGAATTTCTATCAATATTAAGTAAATAAATGGAATAAAGGATCGTTTTATGCACAATATAAAGCTGTACTATACTGTGGAGATAATGCCTCTAAAATGGAGAGATCAACAGGAAATCGTTTTCCTCAGCGGCTTATAATTTGCAAAAAAGAAAAGAAAAACTTTTTAGGAGCCATTTGGATATTAAATTGCAGAAAAGTGCACTACGAAGGCTTATGATAAAAAAATACTATAATATCGTATAAATTTACTTTATATTACGTTAATTTACTCTTAAAATGTATTCAAGTGAAATGATTTACTAATTCAATATCAATTTTTGTTAACAGTTTCTAAAAATTCACTAAAATTTTATATATTCAAAGTAATGTGCTTTAGTTTTGTCTCTGAAATTTTACGCTAATTTATATTTTTTGATCAAAAACAGTGTATTTTCATTCTAAACAACATTATGTTTCATTGTTTTTATAATTTCTAGACTATATTCTATCTAAACTAATAATTTTAATTGCAAAATAACCTATTTCAATAATTTAATTGAGCTTTTTTCTAACAAGTAAAAGTTCGTGCTTTAGTTTTGACCGCTATCGGTCGGGGGCTTGGAAACCAACCCCCCCATTACGATTAAATAGAAAAATTCGTATATTTCAAAAACTATTAGAGCTAAAATCCTCAAAGTTTGTAAGAACAACTTTAACATTCATGTAAATAAATTGGCGTTGTCGTTTGTCTGAAAAACTAATAGACCCAAAATCGTAAAATTTAGCACGGAGAAATTTAACATAGGTTTGAACATTTTAGGGAAAATGGCCGGACATTCATTAGGAACCTCCCATATAAAATAAGTAGAAAATATCGTATGTCTGGGAAAATATGAGAGAAAAAATCCTTTGACATCAATGTGAACATTTGGGTAATAAATTGGCGAACTAGCAAATTGGAACCTCCCATATGAATTACATAAAAAATTCATATATCTGAGAAACTTTTAGAGCTAGCAAATTTTACATGAAAAACTTTGATATTTATGTGAATATTTAGAGAAAAATGGGCGGACTTTCAACGGGACCTTGTCATCTGCCATATGAATTGCTTTCCCCATATGATTATTTTCACAAGAAATCCGTTTTGATCACTATTTCATCGGAATTTTTTGATCAATTGTGGTCCAAAATTAATCTATTGGATTTATGGTGGTGAGCAACTTATTTCAATTTTTCAGTGATTTTTCCTATTATCTTGCCGAGATATAAAGGTGCCTTTTGGAATAAATTTCATGAACATTTTTTTTTTGATTTTAGTATTTAATTTTGTTTTTTTTAGCTCAAATTAAAGTAGTTGGTCAGATGAGTCCCAATTTGTACCGAAAATTTTAAAATGTCGACAATGAGTGTGAGTTAAGCCCTTCAATATACAAAATTTAAAAAAAAACAATACCCCAGGTTTTAAACCTTATGGTGGAGGGCTATCGGTATTGGTACATTATTCAACTTTAGGAGCGGGAATCTTAGTGAAAATCGAGTAAACAATAACAAATGAGCAATTCACGAGTTTATTTAATAAAAATTTTGAAATAAATGCGGTAAAAGAGGGTCTGGGAGACTTAATGCCTCAACAGATTCATGACTTCAAACACACGACAAAGGTTAAAAACATTATTGTAAAAAAAACACTAAAAAATTGGAATGGCCTGCTCAGAGCATCCCAACTAATCCAATAGATTAATTTTTGACCACAATTGATCAAAAAATTCCGCTGAAATAGCGAACAAAAACGGATTTCTTTTAAAAATAATCGAAGGGGGGAAAGCAAGGGGAAGGGAAGGTGATTGCGAATAATAATGTTAAAAAAATTGCAAAAATGGCTTGAGTAGATCCAATCAGAACCAAAAAAGTACCCCGTTTCTGTAACTTTTAGTGAGAAGTTCTTACATCGAGAAGTGTGAAACAAAAAATTCCATCGTTTCTCGATTTGCGAGTAAAAACTTTTTCTGACAAGTAAAAACTTTTGATAGACAAGAAATTTAAATAATGATATATAAAATTTACACTTTATTTTGTCCGACAAAAAAGTGAATATACTTTAATTTTAGATGTTATACAGAAAAATTTTAAGTACTATAATTTAGTTTTATTTTTATTTTTGTAGCATTGTATATTAAGTAAGTGATTTTGAAAAATTTTCCATATTCAATAATCATTTAACCGATTTTTCGGTGAAAGAATATAGCATGAGTACTTTTGCACTTTATTTTGTCCGATAGTGTATATCTGGAAAACTATTATAGTTAGAATCTTCAAAATCGTAAAGTGTTTTTATTATATACATTGATTTTAGGGTAGCAAAGCACACTGGGTATAGCTATTTAAATGTTGGAAAACAAAATCTAAAACAGGAAATCATCAGCAAACATAGTTAACATACACACAGACAGAGAGTTTTATAAAAATTAATATAATTTTATTTGTTTGAATTGTCAATAAAAAAATGTAACTCTGCTTTTAAATTAAAATGCTACCACAACAAAAAATAAATGTCAATAATAAATAAAGAGTAAATTTTTCGGTTTGCTCAAAATAAACGGAATTTTAAAGAACAAATTGAAATTTTGACGGTTAAAAATAACCTGATTTAGAAAATAGTGGCTAGTGTATTTTATTTTCTTCTGTTCTGTATTTTGCTGAAAAAAAAAAAAAAAAATATATATATATATATATATATATATATATATATATATATATATATATATATATATATATATATATATATATATATATATATATATATATATTCGTGTTTCATTCCACGAGCAAACTAAACAAAAATATTTTTAAACTACCCAGCAAAAAAGAACTTCCAGGGAAGCGAAAAAGAAGTAGAATTTACTCCATGGAAGTACTGAAAAACAGCTGAAATGGTGATGATATATTTGGAATTGAAATTGTAATATAGATACGGTGACCATATTTTTTTCAGCAAAATACAGAACAGGAGATTATATAATACACTAGCCACTATTTTCTAAATCAGGTTATTTTTAACCGTCAAAATTTCAATTTGTTCTTTAAAATTCCGTTTATTTTGAGCAAACCGAAAAATTTACTCTTTATTTATTATTGACATTTATTTTTTGTTGTGGTAGCATTTTAATTTACAAGCAGAGTTACATTTTTTTTATTGACAATTCAAACAAATAAAATTATATTAATTTTTATAAAACTCTCTGTCTGTGTGTATGTTAACTATGTTTGCTGATGATTTCCTGTTTTAGATTTTGTTTTCCAACATTTAAATAGCTATACCCAGTGTGCTTTGCTACCCTAAAATCAATGTATATAATAAAAACACTTTACGATTTTGAAGATTCTAACTATAATAGTTTTCCAGATATACACTATCGGACAAAATAAAGTGCAAAAGTACTCATGCTATATTCTTTCACCGAAAAATCGGTTAAATGATTATTGAATATGGAAAATTTTTCAAAATCACTTACTTCATATACAATAAATAAAACTAAATTATTGTACTTAAAATTTTTCTGTATAACATCTAAAATTAAAGTATATTCACTTTTTTGTCGGACAAAATAAAGTGTAAATTTTATATATCATTATTTAAATTTCTTGTCTATTAAAATTTTTTATCTGTGCCTTGTTTCTGTAACTCTCGCATCGAGAAGTTTCTCGCATGAAACAGTGAAATTAAAGAAAAAATAATGTGAATTGAAACAAAAAAATATCATTTCTCACATGCAGGTGTTTCTATAAGAAAATTTTGTGAGAACTATCTGTCATTTATGTTTTTTGACGTAAGTTATTAGAAATTTGTAAGTAAAAGTATTTCTGTAAGAAAATTTTGTGAGAAGTTTCTTACATGAACTGTCCAAAAAAACTCACATTTTAAAACGGTGCGGAAAGTAAAATTTTAAGTAAAAAAATTTAATTTAAACATGAAATTTATGAAATAATGAAAAAGTAATGCTAAATTTATAATTAATTAAGATTAAAATGCTCTGAGCAGGCCATTCCAATTTTTTAGTGTTTTTTTTACAATAATGTTTTTAACCTTTGTCGTGTGTTTGAAGTCATGAATCTGTTGAGGCATTAAGTCTCCCAGACCCTCTTTTACCGCATTTATTTCAAAATTTTTATTAAATAAACTCGTGAATTGCTCATTTGTTATTGTTTACTCGATTTTCACTAAGATTCCCGCTCCTAAAGTTGAATAATGTACCAATACCGATAGCCCTCCACCATAAGGTTTAAAACCTGGGGTATTGTTTTTTTTAAAATTTTGTATATTGAAGGGCTTAACTCACACTCATTGTCGACATTTTAAAATTTTCGGTACAAATTGGGACTCATCTGATCAACTACTTTAATTTGAGCTAAAAAAAACAAAATTAAATACTAAAATCAAAAAAAAAAATGTTCATGAAATTTATTCCAAAAGGCACCTTTATATCTCGGCAAGATAATAGGAAAAATCACTGAAAAATTGAAATAAGTTGCTCACCACCATAAATCCAATAGATTAATTTTGGACCACAATTGATCAAAAAATTCCGATGAAATAGTGATCAAAACGGATTTCTTGTGAAAATAATCATATGGGGAAAGCAATTCATATGGCAGATGACAAGGTTCCGTTGAAAGTCCGCCCATTTTTCTCTAAATATTCACATAAATATCAAAGTTTTTCATGTAAAATTTGCTAGCTCTAAAAGTTTCTCAGATATATGAATTTTTTATGTAATTCATATGGGAGGTTCCAATTTGCTAGTCCGCCAATTTATTACCCAAATGTTCACATTGATGTCAAAGGATTTTTTCTCTCATATTTTCCCAGACATACGATATTTTCTACTTATTTCATATGGGAATTTCCTAATGAATGTCCGGCCAATTTCCCTAAAATGTTCAAACATATGTTAAATTTCTCCGTGCTAAATTTTAAGATTTTGGGTCTATTAGTTTTTCAGACAAACGACAACGCCAATATATTTACATGAATGTTAAAGTTGTTCTTACAAACTTTGAGGATTTTAGCTCTAATAGTTTTTGAAATATACGAATTTTTCTATTTAATCGTAATGGGGGGGTTGGTTTCCAAGCCCCCGACCGATAGCGGTCAAAACTAAAGCACGAACTTTTACTTGTTAGAAAAAAGCTCAATTAAATTATTGAAATAGGTTATTTTGCAATTAAAATTATTAGTTTAGATAGAATATAGTCTAGAAATTATAAAAACAATGAAACATAATGTTGTTTAGAATGAAAATACACTGTTTTTGATCAAAAAATATAAATTAGCGTAAAATTTCAGAGACAAAACTAAAGCACATTACTTTGAATATATAAAATTTTAGTGAATTTTTAGAAACTGTTAACAAAAATTGATATTGAATTAGTAAATCATTTCACTTGAATACATTTTAAGAGTAAATTAACGTAATATAAAGTAAATTTATACGATATTATAGTATTTTTTTATCATTCGCCTTCGTAGTGCACTTTTCTGCAATTTAATATCCAAATGGCTCCTAAAAAGTTTTTTTTTTTCTTTTTTGCAAATTATAAGCCGCTGAGGAAAACGATTTCCTGTTGATCTCTCCATTTTAGAGGCATTATCTCCACAGTATAGTACAGCTTTATATTGTGCATAAAACGATCCTTTATTCCATTTATTTACTTAATATTGATAGAAATTCTTCGATCACATTACATGGAAAACATCCCAAGACCCACAATATAACCCCCTCCGTGTTTTTCTCTGCAAAGTTCTGGACATAATATTTCATAGTAATTGAATTGCCATGAACCTTGTTATTGTAATATAACCATTTTTAATATCCAAATTAGATACTGGTCCTCCCGTTTGAGGGGTTTTTCTGTGTCCCCCACTACAGCCAATAAGCCTGATGATTGAAAGTGGCCTATAATTTGCGAAATTATAGTGTGATAAATATTAATTTTTTAAAAAATACGTGTCACTGATTGACATTTCTTAAAATCTTCAAAATTTTTTTTCTTTTAATAGCAAAAATACTTTTGAGGAGCCATTTTGAATTTTAAGTTGAAGGAAAGTGCATTCGAAGGCGAATGATCAAAAATTACTGTAAAAATGTTATGAATTCACTTCATTTTACGTAAGTTTGCTCTTAAAATGTCTACAACAGATAGTATTTCCTTTTAACAGTAAATTTTGTTAACAGTTCCCTAAAATTTAATATATCGAAGGTTATGTGCTTTAGTTTTGTCGCTGCAATTTTTGGCTAATTTATGTAATTTATCCAAAAATAATGTATTTAAGTTTTAAACAACATTATTTTTCATTGTTTTTATAATTTCTAGACTATATTCTTTCTAAACTAGAATGGATTTTTTTGCAATTATTTCATAAATATCGTTGAAAAAAATAAAAATTCAAAAAAAATTACCGTCATGTACAAGTTTATACATTTTATGAACATTCTATATGTATTAATTTTTTCTGTGTTAGAAAAATAAAAATTTATTAATTGATAAAATACAAAAAGAAAGCAAATACTAACAGCCTTATGTATAATGAAAAATTAGCAACTGTTTATACACTACGTACAACGAGCTGCCAACTAGAATATCGATTAGTCTTAGCAACTTCTTGGCAAATTGTTTATGTATAATAAACTTTTAAGTCATTGTTTACTTCTAATAAATCAACTCTGAAAATTAACGATGCCACATTGCACAGTGGGGCAGAATGGAAATTTTTTGGAAATAAATCTGGCATTTCTAAACGGCTGATCCGATCGGGATAAAATTTGGCATGAGCGTAGCCAAGGAGTATTCGAGTTTAAGTTTTGAAGATGAACCCTGCAGATGCCCCAGGGACGGCGCTGTGGCGGCTCAAAGTGGGGTACCTACGACATGTAAAATTTTTAAACTCGTGCCATTTTTTCACCCAAATACAAAGATTTTTATATTTTGTGAAAGCGCTCGACGAGATCTTGAAAAAACATGCTTGGACATACTACTTATCTCTTATAATATCCGAGTTATAGGCATTTAAAAATTTAGTGATACAAAATTTACCATACCTTGGTCCGCCTTTTTTTGAATACCGGGCGTAATTTTGGACCAAATGGACTCAATTTTTTCTTGTTAGTTAGACAACAAAATTTCCAATAATATACAAAAAATTTCAGATCAATATCATTTACAGATCCAAAAATATACGTTTTTTAATTTAAAAATTCAAAAAATTTTAGATTTTTGGCGTTTTTTTGCCAAAAATGTGTCTTAACTCTTTTATTAATAAAATAAAATTTTCTTTAAGAACATATAACAATTTTATAGTTTTCTAAAAGGTATCTTTACGCAGAACGCTTTGGCGTAAAAAACTTGTCCTATTTTTTGAAAATGTTGCCACTGCGTCTTTCCGAATATGACCTATTTTTCATCAAAACTTCAACTTTGGGCGACATGTTCTAAAATCCCAAAGCTGGGATCAGAAAACTGAAAGCAGTTTTGGAAACCTCAATATGTTTTCTATTTACTCCAAAAGTATTTTCCCAGCCCTGAAAGAAATGTGGACCCTATGGGCAAAAAAGTAAAAAATCCCATTTTTGGGATTTTCATTCCTATTTTTGGGAATTGCGGGATGCCCTTTGACCTTTTCAATTTTTTTTTTCATATTCTTATTTGAAATGACAAATTTAACAAGCGTTGAAAATTTCATTGAGTTTTGTTCATAAATAAAGATTTTGTCATATATTACATATTTGTTTAATTTCTAAAACTATGATTTATATCAAAATTTTAATAGGATCGCAGATAGCTACAACAATTTAGTCCATATTTATCCCTTAATATCATTTTTTAGTTAGATATGGAAATTCTCGACCCTTTACAAAAAATTTCAAGCCAATATCTCAATTACATTCAAAAATATGTTCATTTAAACCTGTGTCCTTTAATTTCATCTTTTTCATATTTTTATGACAGAACATACATTTGGTGTTGAATAAAATATTTGGACAATTTTTAAAAATTATTTAGTTAAATATTTTATTATAATATTGTATATACAATAAAAAAATTATAATTTTATTATGAGCCACGCACAACAACACCTAAATCACCCCACACAAATTACCTTTCCCGCCCACCGAAATATAAAACACAATTTAATACAATTCATCAGTTAGTATAATAGCTTTTTTTATTTGAACTGTTTATCTTAAACATAATACAATTAATTCTTACAACCTACTTATATAGTTAATTCCTAACACTACTTATTTTCTATAAAATAATCTGTCATATCGGTATACATATCCAGAAGGTAATATAAGTCCTTTAAATCTTCCTTGTTTTGAGATGATAGAGTTTCATAACAAATCCATCTTTTTCGCATAGTTGAAAGAACAGGATCAGAAGATAAATGTAAACTATATATTCATTCTGTGATTGCCTGGAGCATTTTCTTGAGCTGAATAGTTGAACATGCTTAAAATCTCGATTCCTCGCTTCCTGGGCTTCTTCTGTTAACTCTCCAAGTGGAAGAATATTCGATTCAATTATTATTTGACCATGACACAATACTTTGTGTACTGTTGGTGTTAGTTCCCTCCATGGATACAGAGATACAAGTAATTTAGAAATTTCAGATGTGTATTCCCCAAATCGATTTCCATTAATTTTATGTTTACTATTCAGTGCCATTAAAATAGTGTTAACTCTTCGAAGCAACTCCTTGTCGATTCCAGTTATTTTTGAAGTAATTTCAAAATCACGAAAAAACCTTCTCGCCGTATTACCGTCATTTGTACTACCGCAACTTGAAAGTGGTTTGTCGATGTTTAATCCCATCTGAACTTTAAATTCTTCTTGGATTCTGCTTTTTTCCGCAGCTCTCAGTTCTTTCAATTCTTCATTATTTTTTGTTGATTTAGTAGGATAGTTTTTTTTTTTCCTGGATCGCCTTGTATATTTGGTACTTATTTCGACTGAGACCAGTTCCAACATAAGCGCTATTGCTTCCTCTTCAGTAAAATTTGATTATGATGTTGGAGTTGGTATACTTTCCACAATTCGCTTAAGTCGTCTTGGTGATGCATTAGGAAGAATAGTTGCAATATGTACGACATCCATAGGTTGGTTTTCCTTTTTCAGCATTTCGTTAAATGTATCAGCAATTTCCTCATTTGAGATTGAAAAAAGTTTTTGTGTGACCCTCTTTTTTTTGACCTGGAACATAAGTCTTCGTATGACTTTCAAGGCGCTCCTGTTGATGTGTTGTAAGTTGAGATTTCCGTAGTAGTTTCCATCCAACTACAAAATTTTAATCGAAATTTCTTTTGATTTCCATCCACAGACTTACTTTTTACATCAAAAAGTTTTCAATTTTTGATATGCCTGTTTTGTCTACTTTTCTACTATATGTAGTTTTTATATAATTTGAAATGTCTTCAATTCTTTCTGGCCCTTTTGAAGATATACTCCATAAAACGGAACACAACTCTTCGTACTTTAATGTAATCTTCATTGTAGATTTATTAAATATGGTACTTAAAATCTGAGAAGTTTACTTATATACCAATTCTTGTCATTTCCGATACAGGTATTCCAAAGTAAAAAATTACGAATTGTCGACCTATTAACATTTAGGACTATATTACTATAACCTGTAATTCAGTCCTTGATATTTCTTATTAGTGAATGAATCGAAATTATCATTACCTGTATATTTTTACCTACATGATCATAAACGAAACAGATCGAAATGATCTGTCGAAAAAATTTAGGTAAAAAATAGTTATAAATTTTTGAAAATTTAAGCATAATAGGACCTTTCAATTATAAGGATAAGCAAACAAATAGAAAATAGGTAAATATAAGATTTAAATATGTTCTGTCATACTTAATACTAAAATATGAAAAAGATGAAATTAAAGGACACAGGTTTAAATGAACATATTTTTGAATGTAATTGAGATATTGGCTTGAAATCTTTTGTAAAGGGTCGAGAATTTCCATATCTAACTAAAAAATGATATTAAGGGATAAATATGGACTAAATTGTTGTAGCTATCTGCGATCCTATTAAAATTTTGATATAAATCATAGTTTTAGAAATTAAACAAATATGTAATATATGACAAAATCTTTATTTATGAACAAAACTCAATGAAATTTTCAACGCTTGTTAAATTTGTCATTTCAAATAAGAATATGCAAAAAAAAAATTGAAAAGGTCAAAGGGCATCCCGCAATTCCCAAAAATAGGAATGAAAATCCCAAAAATGGGATTTTTTACTTTTTTGCCCATAGGGTCCACATTTCTTTCAGGGCTGGGAAAATACTTTTGGAGTAAATAGAAAACATATTGAGGTTTCCAAAAGTGCTTTCAGTTTTCTGATCCCAGCTTTGGGATTTTAGAACATGTCGCCCAAAGTTGAAGTTTTGATAACAAATAGGTCACATTCGGAAGGACGCAGTGGCAACATTTTCAAAAAATAGGACAAGTTTTTTACGCCAAAGCGTTCTGCGTAAAGATACCTTTTAGAAAACTATAAAATTGTTATATGTTCTTAAAGAAAATTTTATTTTATTAATAAAAGAGTTAAGACACATTTTTGGCAAAAAAACGCCAAAAATCTAAAATTTTTTGAATTTTTAAATTAAAAAACGTATATTTTTGGATCTGTAAATGATATTGATCTGAAATTTATTGTATATTATTGGAAATTTTGTTGTCTAACTAACAAGAAAAAATTGAGTCCATTTGGTCCAAAATTACGCCCGGTATTCAAAAAAAGGCGGACCAAGGTATGGTAAATTTTGTATCACTAAATTTTTAAATGCCTATAACTCGGATATTATAAGAGATAAGTAGTATGTCCAAGCATGTTTTTTCAAGATCTCGTCGAGCGCTTTCACAAAATATAAAAATCTTTGTATTTGGGTGAAAAAATGGCACGAGTTTAAAAATTTTACATGTCGTAGGTACCCTATTTTGAGCCGCCACAGCGCCGTCCCTGGGGCATCTGCAGGGTTCATCTTCAAAACTTAAACTCGAATACTCCTTGGCTACGCTCACGCCAAATCAGCCGTTTAGAAATGCCAGATTTATTTCCAAAAAATTTCCATTCTGCCCCACTGTGCATTGTATTTTAAAAAAATGCAACTATTTTTTGACATTTAATTTTCTCTATTACATTTATTATTTTCTGTTACATTTATTATTTTGTTATTTCCGTTCATAGTAAAACAATTTCAAAACCAGTGGCGTAAAACCAAGTCTATGGCAAAGACAAATAACTCTGCTTTCATCAAGCAATCTAAGCCATATACCAGCAGATAAAAAAAATCACCACTACACACACAATATTGGCATTTTTTCAATGAAATTGCACTGAAAAAAATATTTGGTTATTTTTAATTTTGAAGATTAAATTGCATTACTGTAAAATGCGAATATTTATAAAGAAAATATAATCAATGTACATAAGAATGATAATTTCTTCACATAGAAACAACATTTCAAATTAAAATGTACAAAAAAAGAATGAAACAAGATGAACTTATTTATTTCATTGTTGAAAATTATTTAGGGTGTACGTTGTTTTTGTAAATTATGCTCTTGTTTTTACAAGTTGTTATTGTTTTTTCAAGTTGTATTTGCAATTTCTTTAACAAAGCGACATCAGCCTGCTTTGTTGAATTCTGTCAAGCAACTAAATAAAATATTTGTATTTTTGATGTTCTTGTTTAGAAGTTCGTCTGCGATCGTGTTGTGTACATGTAATTTGCCGAAAATCTTCGTTGTCAGAACAATACTAGCGCCGACGTCTGATCTAAGCAGACAGGTGGTGGTCCAGCTCCTAAACCTGAAGAGGAGTTAGTTTCACGAATTCCCAAGCATTTCGAAGTTGATTATAATATCGCACACCCAGTACAAAAGTGACACAACTCAAAAAAATTTTTAAAGAAAAGGAAACAAATTTTTTACAAATTCTGAAAGATAAAGAAAGACATAACGTTTTTTCTTGAACAGTTAACAACAACAAAATACACTAATATTTTTGTAGAGTTAAACAAGTATCTTGTGTATAGTTTAAGGCTTAAACTTAAGGCTTAAAGAATATAAAAACGCAAAAATAAAATTTTGAGTTGTGTCACTTTTGTACTAGGTGTGCGATATGTATGATAGCAATTCTCAGATAGATGAGACGACCTCAAAAAACATTCATTTAAGCTCACTAAACGAGACTGTAAAACCGGACGATGAAATATTTTCAATTGCGGATGATCCAGTTGAGGTAACAAAAAGGACAGTAAAAAAGGACGATGAAATACTTTTCCATGTGGATAATAATGCAGCAATGGAAACAAAGAGGGCAGTAAGTTTCAAAAGAAAAGGAAGCATTAAATGTCAGTATGAATGTTACTGACTGAATGTTAAAAGAATAAAACTATTGGATTTGAGCATTAAGCAGAAAGAATTGGAAATAAAATTTTTGGAGGAGGAACATACCGTAGAATAGAAAAAACAAGTTAGAGTGCTATATTCGGCTGAGCCGAATCTTAAATACCCTCCACCAGCTACTTTTATATTAATACTTTTCTAATTGATCAAATATTTGTAGAAATAAGTTTTCTCATGTCTTAAATAGAAAAATACCAAGATTTAAACAACTTAAATCTATTACGATTCCAAGATTTATTGAACATTACAAACGCCATTTTCTTTTATATTATTATAGCGCTTAGCAATATTTAGTAATTTGTATGTATGCATGTGTGTGTGAAAGATTTAAGGATTTTCAAAATACATATATATAATTTTGTTCTACACAAATTGATAATGCAACTAGTTAAACACGGCTAAAGCGCTTTTAGGGGCAGAACCTACTATGTGAGATATGACCAAATATAGACCGATCGTAAAAAATTCTGTAAGCTAAATTTCTGTACATAAAAGCTATATTTCAGTCAAATTTTGTATCTATATCGTAATTTAGTAATAAGTAATGTGTGTTTAAGTGATTTTCGGAAGGGAACCTTGTACGGGACCGATCGCAACCATATTATGAACCGATCGTGAAAAAAACTTTAAATAGAATTTTTGTATACAAAACTAATATTTGTGCCAAATTTTGTATCAATAGCTTTATTTGGTAATGAGTAATGTGCGTTTAAGAGATTTTCGTAAAAGGACCTTGTATGGGAGCTATGACCAATTATGTATATAAAGACAAAATTTTAAAATTCTGTATCTACATCATTATTTGGTAATAAATACTGTGCATTTAAGTGATTTTCTGGAGAGGACCTAGTATGAGAGCTATGACCAAATATGGACCAATCGTAAAACAATTTTATAGTGTAATTTATGTATATAAGAGCAATGATTTTGCTAAATGTATGGATATCAATATTTGGTAATGAGTTATGTGCGTTTAAGTGATTTTCGGGAGTGAACCTTGTATAGAACTATGACCAAGGATATACCGATCGTTAAAAAATTTAACATTTATGTGTACAAAAATCGTATTTATGTATAAAAATAGTATTTATTTATATCACTATTTGGTAATGAGTTATGTGCCTTTAAGTGTTTTTCTGTAGCAGCTGTGACAATTTCGCAGTAAGTTTCTGCCAAAACTTTATATGGATATCTTAATTTAGTAATGAGTTATGTGCGTTTAAGTGATTTTCGGGAGGGGACTTTGTATGGGAGCTATGACCAGTTATGGTCCGATCGCAAAAAACTTTCGTAGTAATATTTCTGTATATGTGAGCTATACTTGTACCAAATTTTATATGGATATCCTAATTTAGTAATGAGTTATGTGCGTTTAAGTGATTTTGGACCTTGTATGGGAGCTATGACCAATTTTGAACCGATCGGAAAAAAATTTCACAGTAATATTTTTGTGCATTTGAGTAATACTTATACCAAATTTGATATGGATATTTCAATTTTGTGATGAGTTATGTGCGTTTAAGTGATTTTCGGGAGGGGACCTTGTATGGGAGCTATGCCCAATTATGGACCGATCGGAAAAAACTTTCACAGTAATATTTTTATGCATACGGGCAATACTTATACCAAATTTTATATGGATATCTTAATTTAATAATGAGTTATACGCGTTTAAGTGATTTTCGGGAGGGGACCTTGTATGGGAGCTATGACCAATTATGGACCAATCGGAAAAAACTTTCACAGTAATATTTCCATGCATATGGGCAATACTTGTACCAAATTTTATATGGATATCTTAATTTTGTAATGAGTTATGTGCGTTTAAGTGATTTTCGGGAGGGGACCTTGTATGGGAGCTATGACCAATTTTGGACCGATCGGAAAAAACTTTCACAGTAATATTTTTATTCATATGAGTAATACTTGTACCAAATTTTATATGGATATCTTAATTTAGTTATGAGTTATGCGGGTTTAAGTGATTTTCGGGAGGGGACCTTGTATGGGAGCTATGACCAATTATGGATCGATCGGAAAAAAACTTTCACAGTAATATTTCTAGGCATATGAGTAATACTTGTACCAAATTGTATATGGATATCTTAATTTAGTAATGAGTTATGCGCATTTAAGTGATTTTCGGGAGGGTACCTTGTATGGGAGCTATGACCAATTATGGACCGATCCAGAAAATTTTTTCTCTGAATAAATTCTATTGACAAAACATTTTAATCTGTAAAATTTTGTGAAGATATCTTCATTGTGACGGTAGTTATTAGCAAAAAACCCATTTTGCGGGAATATGTACTTTTGCATGGGAGGTATATGAAATTGTGGACCGATTCTAGCAATTTTCAGCAGGGATCAAGATCTTGTGTAGAAACGAATGTATGGTGATTTTCATGGAATTATCTTGCATAGTTTTCAAGAAAATTACATTAGAATGTGTAAAAAATGCTTATTTTTTTCGAGGTTGTTTTAAATTTTGATTCATAACTTTTCCCGATGTGAACCGATTTTGCTCATTTTCAATACCAAACTGTACCGGATAATAGTGAATGTTTTGGGTGAATTTGGTTAAATTATATTGCTTCGTTTTAACGTGAGCGTGTTTTACACAGACAGACAGACAGACGGACGGACAGACGGACATAGCTAAATCGACTCAGAATTTCATAAGGACCCAGAATATATATACTTTGTTGGGTCTCAGATGAATATTTCTTGGTGTTACACACGGAATGACAAACTTATATATACCCCCTATCACCACTGATGGTGGTGGAGGGTATAATTAAGAATGAAATTGCAAATTTGAAGAAAATTAGTTTTTAATTTTAATTATTCAAATGTTCAAGGAATATTTCTTTTGTACAATTATTTTTAACACAGAAACAAACGACTTTGTTTTGGTTTTAAATGTAAATGAACGAATTGTTTTTCTTTTACTTAAATATCCATCCAATTAATACTCACTTTCCTGCTGTATTGTTGGTTTAAAACACAAAAATTTATTATTATTTAATTTTAGCTTTTTATTTGTGAATTTTTAATTCTGGTATTTTTTAGTAAACTTTTAAAACAAAAACAAAGTATTTTGTCAAAAATCAAGGAAACTCCGAAAGATTTAAAAATTTTGCTGAATATTTTGGATGCAGTTTTGGGTAGGAGAGATATTGCTTCAGTAGGAGAGATATTGCTTCGGATATCGTCTTTTTCTACATATAAAAAGAAAAAAATTATCATACGTACATACATATGTACGTTCATAATTATTTTAAAATATTAACTTACCAGACTTTTCACAAATTCACATTTTATCCAAAATAATTCGAAATTTGCTTTTCCAAGCACCGAATAGTCTTTCTACAACATTTCTCGTTGTTATATGCACTTTATTGTAATGTTCTTCTTTTCTAGTTTTTGGATTTTGCACAGGTGTTAATAAATAATTGGTGCACTCATAACCTCAATCCCCTATTAGTCGACCCATAAACTCGCCATTCTCGAATCTCTCTTTAATTTTACTTTCGTTAAATATTCTGGAGTTGTGTGTGCTTCCTCTCCAACTGGCAACAATGTCGGTTATTTTTGATGATGCGTCACAAACAACCTTTCCAAATGAGGACACAATTTTATGTAAATGTGAAGGATTTACATTTATAAAAAATACCTTTACTCATGAAATACCTGAACATTAAGAGAGTGGTATCCTTTCCGATTGACAAATAATTGGGCATCGTCACCACCCACAGCTTTCGTACGAATATGGATGCAGTCAATAGCTCCTATAACATTCTTAAATCCAGAAAATTTTCTAAATTTCTCCATTTCTACGATTTGCTTTTCTACTAAGGTAGGTATTTTCCCAATATACTTGGCCTTTTTCGCAAACGCCTGGGCAACCTTTGCGCAGATTCTACTCATAGTAGATTGTGTGAAACCATGGTACTCAGCATAGTCATCTTGCACATTATTACGGCCCCAACATCATAAAGCTAGTACTTGAATGTGTGGAGAAATACTACCGCCTTTTTTCGTACCTTTCCCTTTAAGGTCAGCCTCCACTAGTTTTATTAATTTGTTACAATTTTCTTTGGTGAATTTCTATTTAAGACGAAAATCTTCTTCGTTATACTCTAAAAATGGGTTTCTCCTTTTTTGATAAACTTAACGGACACTTAAATAATCCAATTCATCTAAAAGGTCTAACGTTTCAATTTTTTAATTTTAAATTTTTAATTTTAAAAATTTAACAATTTTTATTTTTTTTAATTTATTTAAATAAATTTTGACACAGAACACAACAATTTTTATTTTTTTAAATTTATTTAAATAAATTTTGACACAAAACAGTTGTTTTTGAAAAGTTGGCTACTGACTAACAAGAGTTTAGCAGTTTGCTATCCAATGTTTGTAAGTGTATTATAATTCAACTATATGCTAACTTCATGCCAATTTTTAATTATACATAAGGCTGTAAATAAATATAGTTGAAACAAGTAAGAGTGCTATATTCGGCTTTGCCGAATCTTAAATACCCTCCACCTTAAACTGGTTGCGTAATATATCAAATTTTATTGATTGATTCAAATTTACCTTAACATTTTACACTTACTTTCATTACGCCTTACATATGCAATTAAAAACAAAACTATCACTTAACAGACTGTTAAAGAGCGTACTAAATGTAACAAATGTTAACGTATGTTATGTATTTAAAATAATTTCAATGTGTGGGAAAAATGTATGGCAATATGATCAATTTTAAAACTTATATAATTTTGTACGGGAGGTACGATAGATTTTCAATATTGTTGATCCTATGAAAAAAAATTAAAAAAAAAAAACAAGATTTTGTTTCAATGTTGTCAAAAAATGTTATTTTTAAATTTTTATTGTTGAGCCGAATTTTCCAATATTCAATGCCAAACTACATAAGAATATAATCAAAATTTTGGCCAAAGATTATTAATTTGATCGTGTTTTACACAGACAAATAAAAAGAATTATGAATCGACAGACGGACATACGTGGCTAAATCTAATCAGAAATCAAATGTTTTTAGAAAAAGTTACACATTTAATTGGATTTTTTTTAAATGTTTATTATTTATGACAAAAAAATTAAATTTAAAACAAGTTAGAGTGCTATATTCGGCTGAGCCGAATCTTTAATACCCTCCACCAGCTACTTTTATATTAATACTTTTCTAATTGATCAAATATTTGTAGAAATAAGTTTTCTCATGTCTTAAATAGAAAAATACCAAGATTTAAACAACTTAAATCTATTACGATTCCAAGATTTATTGAACATTACAAACGCCATTTTCTTTTATATTATTATAGCGCTTAGCAATATTTAGTAATTTGTATGTATGCATGTGTGTGTGAAAGATTTAAGGATTTTCAAAATACATATATATAATTTTGTTCTACACAAATTGATAATGCAACTAGTTAAACACGGCTAAAGCGCTTTTAGGGGCAGAACCTACTATGTGAGATATGACCAAATATAGACCGATCGTAAAAAATTCTGTAAGCTAAATTTCTGTACATAAAAGCTATATTTCAGTCAAATTTTGTATCTATATCGTAATTTAGTAATAAGTAATGTGTGTTTAAGTGATTTTCGGAAGGGAACCTTGTACGGGACCGATCGCAACCATATTATGAACCGATCGTGAAAAAAACTTAAAATAGAATTTTTGTATACAAAACTAATATTTGTGCCAAATTTTGTATCAATAGCTTTATTTGGTAATGAGTAATGTGCGTTTAAGAGATTTTCGTAAAAGGACCTTGTATGGGAGCTATGACCAATTATGTATATAAAGACAAAATTTTAAAATTCTGTATCTACATCATTATTTGGTAATAAATACTGTGCATTTAAGTGATTTTCTGGAGAGGACCTAGTATGAGAGCTATGACCAAATATGGACCAATCGTAAAACAATTTTATAGTGTAATTTATGTATATAAGAGCAATGATTTTGCTAAATGTATGGATATCAATATTTGGTAATGAGTTATGTGCGTTTAAGTGATTTTCGGGAGTGAACCTTGTATAGAACTATGACCAAGGATATACCGATCGTTAAAAAATTTAACATTTATGTGTACAAAAATCGTATTTATGTATAAAAATAGTATTTATTTATATCACTATTTGGTAATGAGTTATGTGCCTTTAAGTGTTTTTCTGTAGCAGCTGTGACAATTTCGCAGTAAGTTTCTGCCAAAACTTTATATGGATATCTTAATTTAGTAATGAGTTATGTGCGTTTAAGTGATTTTCGGGAGGGGACTTTGTATGGGAGCTATGACCAGTTATGGTCCGATCGCAAAAAACTTTCGTAGTAATATTTCTGTATATGTGAGCTATACTTGTACCAAATTTTATATGGATATCCTAATTTAGTAATGAGTTATGTGCGTTTAAGTGATTTGGGAGGGGACCTTGTATGGGAGCTATGACCAATTTTGAACCGATCGGAAAAAAATTTCACAGTAATATTTTTGTGCATTTGAGTAATACTTATACCAAATTTGATATGGATATCTTAATTTTGTAATGAGTTATGTGCGTTTAAGTGATTTTCGGGAGGGGACCATGTATGGGAGCTATGACCAATTTTGGACCGATCGGAAAAAACTTTCACAGTAATATTTTTATGCATATGAGTAATACTTGTACCAAATTTTATATGGATATCTTAATTTAGTTATGAGTTATGCGCGTTTAAGTGATTTTCGGGAGGGGACCTTGTATGGGAGCTATGACCAATTATGGATCGATCGGAAAAAACTTTCACAGTAATATTTCTAGGCATATGAGTAATACTTGTACCAAATTGTATATGGATATCTTAATTTAGTAATGAGTTATGCGCACCAGAAAATTTTTTCTCTGAATAAATTCTATTGACAAAACATTTTAATCTGTAAAATTTTGTGAAGATATCTTCATTGTGACGGTAGTTATTAGCAAAAAACCCATTTTGCGGGAATATGTACTTTTGTATGGGAGGTATATGAAATTGTGGACCGATTCTAGCAATTTTCAGCAGGGATCAAGATCTTGTGTAGAAACGAATGTATGGTGATTTTCATGGAATTATCTTGCATAGTTTTCAAGAAAATTACATTAGAATGTGTAAAAAATGCTTATTTTTTTCGAGGTTGTTTTAAATTTTGATTCATAACTTTTCCCGATGTGAACCGATTTTGCTCATTTCCAATACCAAACTGTACCGGATAATAGTGAATGTTTTGGGTGAATTTGGTTAAATTATATTGCTTCGTTTTAACGTGAGCGTGTTTTACACAGACAGACAGACAGACGGATGGACGGACAGACGGACATAGCTAAATCGACTCAGAATTTCATAAGGACCCAGAATATATATACTTTGTTGGGTCTCAGATGAATATTTCTTGGTGTTACACACGGAATGACAAACTTATATATACCCTCTATCACCACTGATGGTGGTGGAGGGTATAAAAACTGTATTACCTACATTTGTGTCAGAATTTTTAAATATTTTTGCATAGTAAAAGTGAAAAAATAACGAAATACTGAAAAAAACAGAACACTAAATGAAAACAGGATGCACTAAGTAAGGTGAAATCATCAAGGCTGCTGATTTTTATTTGTTTATTTAAAAAGTGCTTGGGTTATTTCAAAAATAATTTATTTATTTTTATTCTAACATAAAAGTTAAATTTGTGTTTTCAAACGATAAAATTTCAAACCAAAAATTATTAATGAAAATTCTGATAAAAGGGTTCCAAATGAAGAAATTCAGATGAAGCAGCAATAAGACGTTGTTCTGCTGTAGGTAATATTGTGAAATACGCAAAAAAATTCCTTTCCAATATTTATTATTTTTTAATTTTAGAAATTTCATTTTGACAAAACCCATACTCTAAACAAAAAAATATTGTGTTTGCTGTGGTTGTTGACCAAACGATCTCACCTTACATATTACATCATGAATGAAAATTGGTATGATTATCAAAAAAATCAAATATACCAAAAAGAAACTTAAATAATAATATCACATCTATATACCCTGCCAGCAAATTTGAGTTTAATTTTGGATACATGATCTTAATAGTCACTATAAAGGCTCAACTTTATGTTTCTCAGTGCTAAGTTAAAAAATTTACAAAAACAAAATACATTACTTTCTACTTTTGTTCATAATTTTTTGTTAAATTTTAGTGCGTTTTAATATACCAAAAAGAAACTTAAATAATAATAATTAATTAGAATAACAATTTCAAAAACCAACACTTTTTAATACACCAACAAGATAATTTAATGCAGAATCATTCTTACTCTCAAAATTGAGAAGAAAATGTGCAAATCAGTAAATATATTTATTTCATAGTGATCAGTTGTGTGATAAATTGTGAAATTTTGAGTTTGTAATAAATTGTGTTAATTTAAAATTTAATATAGAAACAAGTAAGAGTGTCATATTCGGCTATGCCGAATCTTATATACCCACCATCAAATCACTGCCATATAAATAAACTTTGATATTTTGAATATTTTATTATTATATATCGATACTAATGTGAACAGCAGGGTAATATTTGAAATAGTTCTCTTAATGGGGTTTCAACTATTGACAGTGAAGATATCGGATTTGACGGTAGGAAGATTTCAGTTCCTTATTTATTTCAAATTTTATAGTTCTACTTATATTTTTAAGCCAGTAATGAATATTAAAATCATTTTCTTAAAGGGACCTTATACAGGGTTAGGGTTAATTATGGACCGATCCTCATAAAATATGGATGAGAGATTTTAGCTTAAAATTAGTTTATGTCGAATTGCATTGCGGTATTCGTATTTTAAGTCAGTTAAAGTAATTTTCTTATGGGGACCTTATATGGGGGGGTGAGACTAACTATGATCCGATCATCCTTAAATCTCGTAGAACGATTATTATTTATACAAATCATATTTATGTATAATTTCCAACCAGTAATGAGCGTTGTAAACATTTTCGGTGGGGTAACTATGGACTGATCCTCTTAAAAATTGGTAGAGAAATTTCGGTTCCTATAGAACTTATCAGTGTCGAATTTTATCGCTCTGCTAGCATTTTTAAGCCAGTAATGAGCGTTAAAGTATTTTTCTGATGGGCACCTTAAATGGGGGCTAGGGTCAATTATGGGCCGACCCCCACAACATTTTGTAGAGAGATGTTAGCTCATATAAAACTAGTTTATGTCGAATTTCATTGATCTACTAGTATTTTTAAGCCAGTACTTAGTTTTAAAGTCATTTTCTGAAGGGGCGTTATATGGGAGATGTTCTATTATAGACCGATCCTCGTAAAATTTTGTAGAACCATCTTGGTTCATACAGGTCGTGTTTATTTCGAATTTCATCGCTTTACTCGTTTTTTAGGCCAGTAATGAGCCTAGTAACTTACTTAAGTCGAATTTCATTGCTATACTCATATTTTTAAGTCAGTAATGGGCCTTAAAGTAATTTTCTGAAGGGGACTTTTATGGGGGTAGGATCAATTATAGACCGATTCACATAAAATTTGGTAGAGATATTTTGGCTCGTATAAAACTTACATCTGTAAAATTTTATCGCTGTACTCGTATTTTTAAGCCTGTAATGAGCGTTAAAGTAATTTTATGGAGGGGACCTTATATGGGGGGTAGGTCAATTATGGACCGATCCACATAAAATTTGGTGGAAAGATTTTGGCTCCTAAGATACTTACTAATGTCAAATTTCTTTGCTAAACTCGTATTTTTACGCCAATAATGAGCGTTAAAGTCATTTTCTGAAGGGAACCTTATATGGGGGGTAGGGTCAATTATGGACCGATCCACATAAAATTTGGTAAAGAGGTTTTGGCTAGTAAAAAACTTACTTCTGTTTAGTTTCACCGCTATAGTCGTATTTTTAAGCCAGTAATGAGCGTTAAAGTAATTTTATGGAGGGGACCTTATATGGGGGATAGGGTCAATTATGGACCGATCCACATAAAATAAGGTGGAAATGTTTTGGCTCCTAAGATACATACTTATGTCAAATTTCTTCGTTATACTCGTATTAATATAATAATGAGCGTTAAAGTCATTTTCGGAAGGGGGCCTTATATGGGGGGTAGGGTCAATTATGGACCGATCCACATACAATTTGGTAGAGAGATTTTGGCTCGTATAAAACTTACTTCTATGAAATTTCATTGCTATACTCGTATTTTTAAGCTGAGCGTTAAAGTAATTTTATGGAGGGGACCTTATATGGGGGTAGGGTCAATTATGGACCGATCCACATAAAAATTGGTGGAAAGGTTTTGACTCCTAAGATACTAACTAATGCCAAATTTCTTCGCTATACTCGTATTTCTACGCCAATAATGAGCGTTAAAGTCATTTTCTGAAGGGGACCTTATATTGGGGGTAGGGTCAATTATGGACCGATCCACATAAAATTTGCTGGAGAGATATTGGCTCGCATGAAACTTATGTGTGTCGAATTTCATTGCTATATTTGTATTATTAAGCTAGTAATCAGCTTTTTAGTAATTTTCTAAAGGGGACCTTATATTTCAGAAGTCAAAAAACTGACCTATGCGAAATTTTGTGGTATTTGCTTCATTAACAACGAATTTGTGAATGTTTGAAGCTCTTTGTACAATATTCCGGGGGCTATGTGAAATCGTTGACCGATTTTGCCCATTTTCAATACCAAACATTTCTGATCAATAAAAAATATTTTGGGAAATTTTCATTTCAATATTTTTTTTTTTTTTGTGGACGCTATCGTGCCAACAACAGACAGACGGACGGACGGACATAGCAAGATCGTCTTAGAATCTTACGAGGTCCCAGAATATATATACTTTATGGGGTCTGTGAACAATATTTCGATGTGTTACACACTGAATGACAAAATCAATATAAAACAATGTTTAAATTATTCATAATGAAAATATCAAATCAGTACATTTGAGATAACATAACAGTTAGAGTCCTCAAATTTTGTCGGAGCCACTTTAGTGTCAATATGATTATTTAAGACAAAAAGTAGGCGGACTAGCATTAGGCGGCGTGGCATCTCCCATATAAATTAAATACAGAAATTCGTTTATCTTGAAAACTATTACTGTTAGAATCTTAAAATTTTGCACGAATAACTTTCACATCCATTTAAACATTTTGGGTAATAAGTTGGCGGACTACCCATGAGGGTAGCGGCACCTCCCATATTAATTAAATTAACTAGATTTTGGAAATTAAAATAGATGACATAAAGAAAAGAGTAAAACAATTTTTTGAGTTAAATGTGTTTACATACATACATATTTTACAGAAAAAGATTATGACCATTTTTATGCATTTGTTTTGTTATAATATAAACAAACCAAATTTAAAGATTTTAAGAAAGAAATTTATTAAAGCTAGATGAATGATTTGTTTTCTTATTAAAAGAGAAAATTATGTATTTAATTCCGATGTGAAAACTTCTGAAGGTTTTCGAGTAATTTTGTTGACAACCAATTCCAGTTCTCTATGTATTTTGAAAATAGTCGCAATATTCCTTTAATTAAAGATTTTTAAGTTAAAAGATATGTATATGTATCTTTTTTTAAAAATCTTCTATATATAACAACTTTAAATTGTTATTAAAAGTATCCGAATAACGAATATTTTGCGACAAAATTAACATCACTATTGCACATTTTCTTATTGATTTATTTATTTTTACTTATTTTTATTTCAATTTTTGATAAATTATTGCAATTATTATATGTACATGTACATACATATATCTAATCTATATAAATAAAAGAGTAATGTTTGTTCGTAATCTATAAACTCAAAAACTACTGGACGAAACGTGACCAAATTTCGTGTATGTATTATATGGGGAGTGAGGAGTGTTCCAAGAAAGTTTAGTTATTCCCGATATCAGGGTGCAGATAGCGACCGAATTCAATTCACTCGCGAACTAGTTTAATTCGAGCGATTTAAATAATTCATTTTCCCGCGAAGAAATCTATTCGACTCGCGAGTTTGATTTTTCAACTCGCGATAAGAGTTGAAAATTTAGAATATGTTTACCGAATTTCATCGAAATTGTAGAGGGTCATGTTCAAAATCCTACTGTTTTGTTCGGAATTTTTTGAAATTACCCCTTCCTTTATCATTATATTAACAATATATTATAATTTTAAATTTTATGCTTCTTGAAAAAAATCATGCAAATATAAACTTTGATCCTCGATAAAATCTAAACTGTAATGAATTTGGAAATTTTGGAATACTTTAAATTTAGTATTTACAGTGTGTGTACAAATTTTAATAAAAATCTAAAAAATCGAGAATTTTTGAAATGTCTCGGTTTATTTTAACTAAAAACTAATACAAAATCGTCAAAAAGTTTCGAGGTTCATCAAGAATTGCATATAGTCATCCAAATATATATATGTATATATACATTCTGCACAACTTTTTTGTATGTAGCGCCGTATTTATTCCAAGCTTTTCAAATTAAATAATAATTTTGAATAACTCCAGCACATATTTTCCATTTACAAATTCCGATTTTTTTTTAATTAGAGGAAGGTCTGGATATTTTAATAAGTAAAATTATTTGGGTATCTTCTTCGTTCATCTAACCTTTAAAACTTTATTTCAACGGATTTAATAATTGGTGAATGCATAAAAGCTAATGAATAAAAACAATACTTTTAAACATACTTTTGTATAAATGGATGTATTTTTGAGAAACAATGATGAGACAAATACGGTGGTTTTACTCTTTAATAAATAATTCAAAATTGGTTCTCAAATTAAAAGTTGTTATGTTTTCACAGTCAAATTCAATGATACAGTGATTGAGAATGCTGAAAGTTTCTTAAATGTTTCTACAAAATAGTCAAAATTTCAAAATTTAAGCTAATTTTAAATTTATAAATTTTTAAGGGACTTTTTGGTCCAGAAACTGACTTTAAGTATTAAACTAAATGCAGAAAAATATAGTAACTATTTTATCGTTATAAACTAAATTTTGACATCTATTAAAAAAAGTGTAGTCATTACAGATAGAAAAATATGTCACTTTTAGAAGAAACCCGGGTACGCGCAGCTATATTAGTGCTTATATATATATATATATATATATATATATATATATATATATATATATATATACTAGCTAAAACCCGGCGTGCTTTGCTACTTCTGTCGATATAAAATAAAAAATTTTCAAAATATATTCATATACAATTTTTGTTTATAAAAATTTTATTAATATTTGTTTGTCACTATCCAAAACCATAAAGTAATAAGACAAAGAAAGTTTGATATTAAAAATATTTTATTAATTAATGATATTTATGTACATATATTATTTCTTATTCCTATTCATTAGCATAAATTTACAAAATATTACAAAATTACGAAAATATAATTGACTTAATATTTACAATTAAAATTTTTCTTAATAATTATTTCCTATTCTAAAGCCTTGGGATATACAATATTTTTCGTTTTCCCCTCAGGCGCGTAGATATACAAATCTGAAGGTTTCTCAACTCGCGAGCATGCAACATAAAGTTGACCATGTGAGAAGCATGGATTTTCGAGATTTATTCCACACACTTGCAGGGATTGACCCTGAAATTTGTTTATTGTCATCGCGAATGCCAAACGTGTAGGAAATTGCAACCGTTTAAAGTCGAATGGCATTTCCGATGTTGTCATTGAGATCCGAGGTAGTAAGACATCCGTTCCTTTATATTGCCCAGTTGTAATCGTTGCTTCGATTAAGTTGTTCATTAATTTTTTAACTGTTAATCGAGTACCATTACAAAGACATGGTGGATCAATATTTCGCAATAAAATAATTGGAACGCCAATTTTCAACTTCAATTCGTGGGGATACATTGACGACATCATCATTATTTGTAACAGTATCGATGGATTTATATGTTTTTAAATTACCATCGATTCTATTCAAAATAATATTATTGATACAATTAACGTCAATGTTTTTGGGTGCCAGTAAAGCACGCTCACATAACCACTGTCAATTTTTGAAATTACGTTGAAGATTTGGAAAAACACAATATATTAACTCTTTCTTTGATTGTGTGATCCTACAAAAGTTAGAGGGAAACTTTACACAATTTGTGGTTGGCTCAATTGTCATTTTTCCATTTCCTAAATCCAGCAATTGTTTTGTTGTTAATTTTAACGTGTGAACATGTTGCCAGAGATATGATGATTTTAGGCAAGCATTGAGTTCATCAGCCGGTGTTGAACCAGGTATCACAGGAAGTGTCTGGCGAAAATCACCCGCTAAAATAAATTAGAATTACTTCTCATGTCCTTTAAAGTGCGATCAAGCGCTTCTAAGGATTTTTTGTGGGCCATGGTGCATTTATTCCACACTATTATTTTATATGTTTGCAGGATTTTACCCATTGAAGAATTTTTCTTAACATTACATGTATAATCTTCAGAAAATTGTGTTTTCAACGGTAATTTGAGTGCATAATCTAAAAGTGTTGCTGCAATACCTGATGACGCAATGGCTAAGGCAATAAATATTCTTTTGCGATCGAACTTTAGCTAAAATTAATGAGATGAGAAAGGTTTCTCCGGTTCCTCCTGGCGCATCAATGAAATAAAATTCTCCTTGTAAGAAATAATTATTAAGGAATAATATATGTACATAAATATTATTAATTAATAAAATACTTTAAATGTCGAACTTTCTTTGTCTTATTACTTTATGTTTTTGGATAGTGACAAACAAATATTAATCAAATTTTTATAAACAAAAAATGCATATCAAAATATTTTGAAAATATTTTATTTTATATCGACAGGAGTAGCAAAGCACGCCGGGTTTTAGCTAGTTTCAACATAAAAAGTAGCCTATAGTTCCTTCCAGAAATACAGGAAGAAAATTTCAGGAAAATTGGTTCAGCCGTTTAGCAGTCTATAAAGCACAAACAAACAAACATACATACATACATACATACATACATACATACATACATACATACATACATACATACATACATACATACATACATACATACATACATACATACATACATACATACATACATACATACATACATACATACATACATACATACATACATACATACATACATACATACATACATACATACATACATACATACATACATACATACATACATACATACATACATACATACATACATACATACATACATACATACATACATACATACATACATACATACATACATACATACATACATACATACATACATACATACATACATACATACATACATACATACATACATACATACAAACAAACACACTTTCATTTTTATGTATATAGATGAATATTTAAGTTCTTAGTGCAAAATTTGAAGAATTTAGTTCTATTAGTTTCCCAGATAAACCAATTTTTGTATTTTATTAATATGGGAGGTACTGCTCCCCTCATGGGTAGTCCGCCAATATATTTCCCAAAATGTTTATATGGATATTAAAGTTACTCGTGCAAATTTTTAATATTCTAACTGTAATAGTTTCCAAGATAAACGAATTCTTGTATTTAATTTATATGGGAGGTGCCACGCCCCCTAATGCTAATCCGCCCACTTTTTGTCTTAAATAATTATATTGATACTAAAGTTGCTCCGACAAAATTTTAAGACTCTAACTATTATATTATCTCAGATATACTAATTTAATATTTTCTTAATATGGGCGTGGCACGTCGCCCACATGAAATTTCAACATAAAAAGTAGCCTATAGTTCCTTCCAGACATACAGGAAGAAACTGTGAAAATTTCAGGAAAATCGGTTCAGCCGTTTAGCAGTCTATAAAGCACAAACAAACAAACAAACATACATACATACATACAAACACACTTTCATTTTTATATATATAGATATATATATATATATATATATATATATATATATATATATAGATATATATATATATATATAGATATATATATATATATATATATATATATATATATATATATATATATATATATATATATCTATATATATATATATATATATATATATATATATATATATATATAATATAATTAATCACAAAATTTTAATAGCTTCCAGTTAGATATTTTATAAAGGCAGTTGAATGAGGGTAAATTTCAATTGAATTTTGCTTTAAAGAAAAAAAAAGTAAGCAACTGTTATAACTGTTTATATATTTCAAATTATTACAAATTTATATAATCGATCACCTTCTCACGTAGTGAAGGGTATTAAAAATAGGTTTCAAGCAAATAAGTAAATATTGATAATCCTTATGTCACAAACAAATTGTTCGTTGTTTGGGATCCACAATACGAAAATCATATAAAGAGAATTCAATCCATCCTAAAAGAATTTATTTAATTTTGTCTCCGAAATCTCCATGTGAAAACCGATTGGCACTTATTAAACTCCCTACCCTAAAAAGTAGGATAGTATGTTTCAACGTTACATTCATGTTTCATTTACTGATATTTTGAATTTGTTATTGTTTAATCATGAACAAAGGCAGCTTTTTAATACGTGAGTGAAAAATTAAGTATCTAAACCTATTATTAACATTAAAATAACTTTACCGAAGTAAAAATTTTCATTAACCACGAATATATAATTTTTTATTTTCAGAATGCCATCTGTGGACAATACAGAGGAAGTCTCTGCACCGCAGGTGCCTAAAACAGAGCTAGAAGAGTTGCAAATAAAAGCTAATAGTGTTGCTGATGATGTAAGTAATAATAAAATTAATTTATTATGAAAGTAGAGTTGAAAATGAAAAAAGTTGTTTACATTTGTTCATCTCTCATCTTTCATTTGATATACAACAATGCATAACACAGTGAGACAAAATAAACGAAAATTGAAATACCAGGGAAGTGATACTATTTTTCTGAAAAGTAGATTCGAGTAGAACAAGAATACTGTTAAAACCGGTTTTCGTTCCTTTGGGCACTTATAAGTCAGTAAGTTAGTTAAATCTGAACCGATTTTAAGTTTCTCCACGGATTTAAAAGCAGAAGCTGAGGCCTTTATAATGACATATATAACGTTAAAGTAACCTGGAGAGATATGTGTGAATTTCATCAGTAAACATATTTTTATTTTAGATTTGCACCATTGTCCATGTTTGGAGATTTTTTTTAAAGTATTTTATATAGGACCCGTATTATTTATTAATTGATTAGAAACCTATGTCTATACATGAGAAAAACGTAACTTTGTTTTTAAAAATCCGTTAGCAATTGACGAAGTTATTGATCTTTTTCTTAATAGAAAATTGTTCAAAAACTGATTTTCTGAAGGATGCTTTATCTGGGGTCATAGGGTTAAATATGGGCCGATACTCGAAAAATTTGGTGTAAGGATTTATGTTTATATAAAAGTTATTTATGCTGAATTTCATCGTGATATTAAGAGGATAATTATGGAATTCAAGTCATTTTCTAAAGGGGGTTTGTATGGGGACTAGGGTCAAATAAGACCGTACTGTCTAATGAATCAGCAGTATCACTAAAGATTACAGTAAACTCATTTATACCGTTTTTTTGTATTGTTTGGACCTTATATGACCCTAGTCCCCATGCAAATCCTCCTAAAGCAAGCGACTTAATTCCATAATTCTCTCAATTACATCTATATCACGATGAAATTTAGCATAAATAGGTGTCCTGAAATAACTCCCCACGAAATAACTCCCAAAAAAAAATGTAATAAGTCCTCAAATTTGGGGACATATTTCATTACGAAATAATTCACCAATTTAAAAATGAAAAAAAGGCCCAACGAAATGAAATAACATCCTAAATTAAAATGAAATAACACCCCATTTCTGGGGATTTATTTCATATGAAATAAATCCCTAATTTTAAAATGAAATAAGTTCCCATTTAAAAATAACAAATTATGGAACAAGTCGGTTTTAGTGACATTTCTAAAAAAAGTAGGTCGCTCATACTTTCGAGTGGGGCTTTAAAGTTTAACACATTTGAGTGTAATCGCTTTATAAAGATTCCCCTAATAGCCGGCCTGCGACTGGGCTCAAGGACTTTATACTCTATGGTATGTCTAACAACGGCTTCGCTTAATAAATATTTCCTAAATAACCGGCCTATGGCCGGACGCAAGGATTTACCACTCTATAATATGACCAACACCGGCTTCGCTTAGTAAAGATTTCCTAAGTTACCGGCCTAAGGCCGAACACTCTTGATACAGGGAGAGTGTATTCTTAGCTAAGCCGGTGTCCAATGTACCCCAGAAGATAAAACGGCGCTGCGAATTATGGCCCCAGGTAAAATTTCCCCAAAATATAAAACGAAATATGGCCCCAACAAAGACACAGGAAACAAAAACACGAAATTTTTGTTTTTTTTATATTTTTTTTTTTTTTTTTTTGGGTTATTTCAACATTTTTACATTTGGGGTATTTTGCAAAAAAATAAAAATGACCCCAATGTTGTGAAATGAAGAAATACCCCAAAACCAAACTTTTTTTTCCTTTGGGGCAAATTTTCATTCTTAAATTTTGTAAAATACGTGAATATTAAAAAATTAAAAAGGGACCTAAAAAACCATATAATAATTAGAGGTGATCTTTCATTATTACTATTTATTAATATTTTATAAAAATTCAGAACATTATCGCGCGATATTTTATACATAAAATACAACAGATATTATTACATAAAATATTTTTTTATTAAATCGCGCAATTTTATAAAAAATATTTTATGTAATAATATTTGTTGTATTTTCATAAAATGTTTGTTAATTTTGAACATTCTTGAATACTATTAAATATGAAATTTTATAAATATATTAGCATATATTTAAGGTGGGTTGTCATAATGTCCATTGACGTTATGACACACCAAAAAGTTTCATAGTATCCATGGACGTTTTTAAAAGTGTTATAATGTATCTTTTAAAACAGAACTGTATTTGAAAATTTTTAAGGAATTTAAGAAAGGGACACTCTTACCCCCAAAAGAATTTATCCTAAATTTGGTGTATGTTGCACTTTGGATTCCATTTAAAAAGTGTTTTGGATAGCCGGCCTTCGGCCGGGCGCAGGAGTTTTAAACTCTGGGGTATTTCGAATACCGGCTTCGCTAAATTAAGCCTTCTTTTGATAAATGGTTTCTTTGAAATCCATGGACATTGCTCATATGCATTGTGACACTTTTGAAATTGTTATAACGTCCATGGAACTAGACTCAATTTAGTGAGTCATAACGCCCATGCAAAATATGACACTGGACTTTATGACACGCCACCTATATTTGAATTAAAATTAAATGGGGTGAAATTTCATTTACGTTTTTCTGATAATTGTTCATTACGAACAATAACCCAATATTTGGGGCCACTTTTCATTTCAACCTTGGGGAGATTTTTCATTAATTTTGTGGTGATTTTTCTTAAAAAATGTTAGGGTTATACTTCATAATGAATTTTTTTTCAATCGCTAACGGATTTTTAAAAAACAAAGTTGCGTTTTACTCATGAATAAACATGGGGTTCTAATCAGTTAATAAATATACGGTTCCTATATGAAATATGTACTTTCAAAAAACATCTCCAAACTTGGTTATATAAGGGCCTCAGCTTCTGCTTTCTAAATCCGTGGAGAAACATAAAATCAGATTTAACAAAGTTACTGACTTATAAGTGCCTAAAGGTACGAAAAACCGATTTTTTACTCGTAACTCAAGATTTTAGAGGTGTTTGTCAAATTTCAAAAACATATTCTAGTTCTACTCGGATCCACCTTTCAGAAAAATGGTATCACTTCCCAGGTATTTATTTTTGTCGCATAGTGTAATGTGTTTATCACGTATAAATAAATAAAATAATATGGAATTTAAAAATTATTAAATTGAATGTCAAATTCATTTTTATTACGAAATGAAAAAGGGCGTAACAACACTTTTAAAAATTTTACATGAGAGACAAAAAACTAAATAAAATGAAAGCTATTTTTTGTTATAAAAACGAAATTTTCTTACAAATATTATATCCAAACATTGGGATAGACCTTGTTTATTATGTTGCTTTTTAGGACTTCTTACTTGTGGAAATAACTAATTTGTTGTTACGCCCTTTTGAATTTCATTTCAATGGTATTTTTTGTCAATAGGGTTCTAAAAATTTACAACAATATGTATTTTGATGCAGTGGACAATTTTCAATTAAAGTCGATTTAAAATTTTTTGGTAATTGTTTTGTTTCGAAATAAATAAAAAATTTCAGCTGTGCTTTTGTAAAATTCAAATGAGTAATATGATTTTCATATTAACTTTTCTGAATTCAAAATAAAAATTCTCATCATTGTTTTCATGACAAACTTTTAAGTTCCCAGCGGTAAAGGAAACAAAGTACTTAGATAATATTCGATGACATCAGTATGGCGTTCTAAGCGAGCAATCTAAGTACTTAGAGTGCAATGTATGCGTAATCCAACATATCATGCACTTTAATTATAACATAGATTACGATTTAAGCAGAGAGTTAGCTGCCTTTTCATGTTGTTTTTTGTTTTTATATCTTTACAAAAAAAATAGAACTAAAGTACTACTACGGAGGTGGGTACCTTGGCCTCCGTGGCGGACAATGCGTCAAGTGTACAGCATGCCACTGGCAAAAATATAGGGGTGAAAGAGAAGGATGTACTCGGAGAGAGCTCTAAGCTACCTCAGCCTTTAAATATAGGTGAGGGTTCCGACTCTGAATCCTCAGATGATAATAATAATAATACCATTATAGCAAATCCCAAAAAGGATGAAGTAGAGCAAATGGTGAAAGAGGTGAGTGATAGCATAGCTAAACTACCTATTACTAAGAAAAGACTTTCTGGAGCACAGAGGAGGAAGTTGAAAAAGATGCATCAGGAAATCATAGTTAGTCAATCCCACGACACTCCAAAGGAAAAATCGGACTCTCTCACAAGATCTGAGGCAAAAAGGATCAGGTCTCCCGAGGAGTTGACAACTGAGAATAAACCTAAGAAGAAAAAGAGCTCCCCGTCTTCTAATACACAGTCGAAGCCAAGCCATACTTCACTCAAAGGAATCTCAAGTGAGAATCCTGCGAGTAAGGGTGACAACGCCAAGCCAGATATTCTGAAGACGAACACGTCGGCGAAATCAACCTCGAAGGTAAGGGAATCTCAAAAGAAGCCCCGAAAAACGAGGAAGGAGAAGCTAGACGGAGGAAAAGGAAAAGAGCCGCCATCTTACGCCAAAGTTGCCAGAAGAAGACACCGGGACGATCTCTGCTATGCAGTTTACGATGCCGGTAATCCGACAGGCAAAATTCCAATAGACCAACAGAGTAAAATAGAAGACCTGGTCAACAATAAGATAGTGGACCATGCAATCGCTTCAAAGGGCAAACAACCAATAGAGAGCGAGAGCTGTGAGTTCAGCATGGGCGTGATGTTGATGAGGTTGGCATCTCACCAATGTGTTAGCACCCTAAACAACTTGGTGGAAAGTATCCCTCCTCCCTGGGACGGCGCTAGGCTGGGACTGGCAAAGAAGAGCGAGCTTCCGGTGCTCCTAAAGTCCACTGTCTACATAAAAGGATGGGGCAGTAAACTGGCTAATGAACGTATACTGGAAATTCTTGGAGGTCAAAATGTTGAGCTGGCCGTGGAAAAATGGGATGTCTTTTACAGGAAAGAAGAACCTGAGGGAACTTTATTTGTAATAGGTATCGACCAGAAATCCATGGCTAGTCTTGCCAAGAATAAAGGTAGGGCTTACTTCGCCTCTAAATCTGTCATATTCAAAATTGGGAAGGTGCCGATTGGAAGGGCTGTTACAACAAGCCTCGAAAAGGACACTAAAAAACCTAAGACCACAGCATCAGTATCCACTACTGATAACATTGAGAAGTCAAATCCTAAAATCGAGGAATTTACCATTAACTCGCCAGAAGAAAGTGTAGTTGCCCTTTCCAAAATTGGGAAGGCGCCGATTGAAAGGGCTGTCAAAACCGGCCCCGACAAGGACACTAAAACACCTAAGACAGTACCCAAAGCATCATTAGCAAGTACTAGCAATGTTGAGGAGTCAAATCCTAAAAGCGAGGAGGAAATCACTCACCCGCCAGAAGACAGAACAGCAATGCTCTCCAGAATTGGGAATGTGTCTATTAAAAATACTGCTATTCCTATGCCTGATAAGGACATCGCAGAGCCATCAACAGTACTCACTGCATTAATAGCCACTTCAGGCTATCCGGAGGAGTCAAATCCAAAGAGCGAGGAGGTGACCACCAACTCGCTGGAAGACAGTTTAATGGATGACCATGATTGAGGTTATCCAAATAAACCTCCATCGGAGCGAGACAGCTACCAACGCTCTGATGGCTAAAATCAACACAGGTAAAATACATATAGCTTTAATCCAGGAACCTTGGACGATTCGCAACAAGGTTTCTGGATTAAATCACGTAAATTTCCAACTTTTCTACGCTGATACAGGATCTCGCCCGAGAACATGTATCTTATGTCACAAGAACTTATGTTTTCTCCTCTCAACAGGATTATCGACATCGGATGCAACGGTGCTGAAGCAAGGTCGTTGCAACATATTCCTTGCATCTATTTACCTGCCTTTCGATTCTCCGACACTACCACCAACGTCGGATCTGATGAAACTGGTTGAAGAGGCACAAAGGAAAAATAAGAAAATTGTAATAGGTTGTGATGCCAACTCGCATCATGTAGCTTGGGGCAGTACAAACACCAATCGCAGGGGACAAGCCCTCATGGATTTCTTTAATACTAAAGACTTGATAACATTGAACTTAGGTAATAAAGCTACCTTCGTCAATAGAATCAGAGAAGAAGTATTAGATATAACTATATGTTCAGAAGAGCTTATAAACGAAATTCAGGATTGGAGAGTTTCGGACGAGCACTCCTTTTCTGATCATCGGTACATAAGATTCAAAATACTAAGGCCACCACCAAAGCCGATAAAGTTTCGGAATAAGTCTAAAACTAATTGGACAATGTTCGGGACCTTACTAAAGAACCGTTTAGGTCAGGACACTTTTCAATGTCGAACCGCTTTAAATGAAGTTGTCCACTACATAGGTGAATCTTTCGATAGCAAACTGTATACACTGGCAGTATGCATTGACATCGAAAGCGCTTTCAATAACGTGCACACTGATACCCTTATCCAATCCCTAGACCAGTTTTATGTTGACCGGGTGCTCCGTAACTGGATCAACTACATGCTAAGGAACAGATGGATAAGCTGCGAGATGTACGATATAACTATCAGGAAAAAGGTATTTCGCGGTATACCACAGGGTGGCATTTTGTCACCTTTACTCTGGGTCACCACGATTAATAGCCTCCTAAGGACCCTAACCGAGAAAGGACTTAGACCTGTCTGCTATGCAGACGATGTCGTAATACTTTTAAAGGGAAAGGATCCAAATTACTTGTGTAGAAGAGCTGAGGAGGCTCTGAATACGGCCTTGAGCTGGGCTCAACCGAGAGGCCTCAATGTTAACCCGGCGAAGACGGAAATCTGTCTTTTCACAAGAAAGACAAAAATTTCTACATATACTGAACCTTGCTTCTTGGGCAAGAAGATACCGGTGACAGACAAAGTTAAGTACTTAGGTGTAATACTTGACCGGAAATTAAAATGGAGACACCACATAGAGGATAGGATCAACAAGGCACATCGGTGCTGGGCGATATGTAGGAGAACCATAGGCATGAAATGGGGTCTTAGTCCTACTATGACAAATTGGCTTTATAAAAGTGTAATTAGACCAATTCTAGCTTATGCTTCAATAATCTGGTGGACTGCTTTGGACAAAAAGTGTAATATCAAACTACTACAGGGAGTTCAGCGTACATGCTGCTTGGGTATAAGTGCCATGTGTACTACTTCAACCAAGGCTCTGGAAACGTTGCTAGATATTCCACCCATTGAAACATATATAAGATATGAGGCGGCGCTTACAGCCGAACGGCTCTTTACTTTAGGCGAACTGGCCAAAAACGGTTATAGGACACGTCATCAATGTATACTGGACACATTGGAAGGTTATACACATACATCGGACGTGCCTGATCGCATACCAGACACTGAATATGTCGGAAACTTTGAAACGCTAATCCCAGATAGAATGTCTTGGTCAAGCGGAACATTAGAGCAAATACCAGTAGGAATCCGTTGCTACACGGATGGCTCTAAATTAGGGGACAAAGTGGGTCTGGGGTTCTATATTGAAGACCCAGAAACAGAAATATACCACCGTTTACCTAATCATAACACAAGCTTCCAGGCAGAAGTACGAGCAATAACGGAATGTGTAAATTGGATTAGAATAAATATGGCGCCCACAGGGCTTAATATATTTACCGACAGCCAGAAGGCAATTTGTGCGATATCAGGTGATAGAATTAAATCTATGGATGAGAGAATCCCATAAGGCCTCTTGGAATAATGAAACGGTGGGTAGAACCACAAAGATTCTATGGGGTGACCCTAATGAGAGCAAGACGAGAAATCTTCTCAAAATGAGCAAGTCTGAGGTTAGTATGATGGTACGTATTCTCAGTGGACACACAGGATTACGAGCACATCTATACAAAATTGGACGTGCGAATTCAGACGAATGTAGAGCATGTGGAGAGGACAGTGAAACTCTGGAGCACTTTCTTTGCCATTGTCAGGCATTCGTCGAAGTTAGATCCAAGTATCTTGGAAGTGATGTTATTCCGGAAATAACATTCTTAACCAACACCGATTGGAAGATTCTTAGGAATTACGTCCAGGAAACTGAGTTTCTGAACATGGAAAAATAATACATTCAGTGAACAATTTTTTTTTTTTCTTGAATTGGAGCGCACAACAGGCCCGATAGTGGCCTAGGTGTATTTCTTCGGATTTGATGTAGCATACATCCTCCTATCAACCTAACCTAACCTAACCTAAAGTACCGTTTTATTTTTCTTTTGTATGTATAGGTACTACATAAAAAGAATAATATGTTTGTTTCAGTTTAAAGTTGATCTTTTGTAAGTGAAGTTGTGTTTTCATAAAAAGGTTATATTATTGTAAAAATTTAAAATAATTGTGGTGATCTAAATGGCACAAACGGATTTAAAAATTGGGGTAAATTTACTTCATACATTCTAGTTTTAAGTTTTCTGTAGTTTTCTGTAAAGGAAGATGGCCGAAAGTTTCAAAAGAAAATTAAGATTCATTTCATTTATCTACGTTAAAATTGTTTAATTATATTTTTATTGAATTAACTATAAAACATGTTTATTATTTGATGATAATTTTTAAATAAACTTACATGATTTGAAATAAACGTAAAAAAATATATATTTTTTCTATAACAAAATCGGAAGACATGGTATTTTAACTTACAAATGCAAATAGGATTGTAATCTACATACATTACATTCTTATTTGCAAGCGTTTATAGGCGTTTTATTAACTTCGCTTAGAACTCCACACATTATGTAAGTGAAATTTTAATTTGTCTTAATGAAACTGTGGCTTACATTCTAAGCGAGAGCACATCGATGAGGCAGCCTAGGACACTTTTATGTTAAATCTAAGTGGAAGAATAAGTGAAAGCATCACCACTGACTGCCATGAAATATCACTTAGATAAGCGAGTACATAATGTGTATTTTTACCGCTGGGTTATTAAAAATGTCCGAATTTTCGAATTTTCTAAAAATACTTTAAATATACTAAAAGTTTTCGTTAAAATTTTTAACTTGGAAAATGAGGAAACTCGACATAAAAAAAATTAATTAAAATGCAAAACATTTGCATTGTCATCTAGTGTCTTCTAGTTTACCAATTTTCAAGGATTGGTCCAAAAATCGGTAAAAATTTTCGAAAACTAACTGTTGTCTATAAAAAATTAATTTATAATGTCTGTTAGGTAATTAAAAAAACTTTCAAAAAAGTGAGATTTTTAACATGACCCTCTCCGATTTTAATGAAATTCTTCTTGTAAATACTAAATTAAAAGTTCCCCAAAATTTCAAAATACTTTACGGTTTAGATTTTAACAATATTAAAAGTTCATATTTTTTAAGATTTTTTCAACAAGCATAAATTTGACAGGGTATATTTTGTAAATTAAGTATATCGAGGGACTATATTCAATAGTCTCTATCTAAAATAATACAAGTTTTCAGGAGAGCAAAAAAACTGTTTATTTCGCTAGTTCGTGAAGATTTTTTAATTTTTTCTTTTACAATATATTTTTACGACCATATTCTAAACCATTATATAAAAAGAATTTTAATTTTTGCATTATTTACAAAATTATTCACCAATTTATATCAGATAGAGCTTATTTTTCTACGAAAATGTTCATTCAACCAACAGATAGAGAGTTTTTCATGGAAACATAAAATTTTTATTTGAATTAAAATCAATAAATAATATATTTATACAATTTAATGGAGGAAAAGAAACCAAATTGTTGAAAAAGCAACAGATTATAATGTTTTGGTCCAAAATCAATGTTATATGGTTAAACACGACAATAAAATTGATTTAATTAGTATCATAATGAACGATATCTCAAAAACTATTAGACCGATTTTAAATATTTTGACGGATTTGTGTTCAGCATGTCCAAATTATTAAGAAGACTTGTTTTGCAACAGAAAATTATCCAAAGGGATCGAGTTTGAAGCAATTTTTGGATAAGATAGAGAGTTTTGCATTCAGAATTTTTCTTTTTTTTAAGATAGAGAAATTTAAACAAGTTAGAGTGCTATATTCGGCTGAGCCGAATCTTAAATACCCTCCACCAGCTACTTTTATATTAATACTTTTCTAATTGATCAAATATTTGTAGAAATAATTTTTCTCATGTCTTAAATAGAAAAATACCAAGATTTAAACAACTTAAATCTATTACGATTCCAAGATTAATTGAACATTACAAACGCCATTTTCTTTTATATTTTTATAGCGCTTAGCAATATTTAGTAATTTGTATGTATGCATGTGTGTGTGAAAGATTTAAGGATTTTCAAAATACATATATATAATTTTGTTCTACACAAATTGATAATGTAACTAGTTAAACACGGCTAAAGCGCTTTTAGGGGCAGGACCTACTATGTGAGATATGACCAAATATAGACCGATCGTAAAAAATTCTGTAAGCTAAATTTCTGTACATAAAAGCTATATTTCAGTCAAATTTTGTATCTATATCGTAATTTAGTAATAAGTAATGTGTGTTTAAGTGATTTTCTGAAGGGAACCTTGTATGGGACCGAGCGTATATTATGAACCGATCGTGAAAAAATCTTGAAATAGAATTTTTGTATACAAAACTAATATTTGTGCCAAATTTTGTATCAATAGCTTTCTTTGGTAATGAGTAATGTGCGTTTAAGAGATTTTCGTAAAAGGACCTTGTATGGGAGCTATGACCAATTATGTATATAAAGACAAAATTTAAAAATTATGTATCTACATCATTATTTGGTAATAAATACTGTGCATTTAAGTGATTTTCTGGAGAGGTCCTTGTATGAGAGCTATGACCAAATATGGACCGATCGTAAAACAATTTTATAGTGTAATTTATGTATATAAGAGCAATGATTTTGCTAAATGTATGGATATCAATATTTGGTAATTAGTTATGTGCGTTTAAGTGATTTTCGGGAGGGTACCTTGTATGGGAGCTATGACCAATTATGGACCGATCGGAAAAAACTTTCACAGTAATATTTCTATGCATATGAGTAATACTTGTACCAAATTTTATATTTATATCTTAATTTAGTAATGAGTTATGCGCGTTTAAGTGATTTTCGGGAGGGGACCTTGTATGGGAGCTATGACCAATTATGGACCGATCCATAAAATTTTTTCTCTGAATGAATTCTATTGACAAAACATTTTAATCTGTAAAATTTTGTGAAGAAATCCTCATTGTGACGGTAGTTATTAGCAAAAAACCCATTTTCCGGGAATATGTACTTTTGTATGGGAGGTATATGAAATTGTGGACCGATTCTAGCAATTTTCAGCAGGGATCAAGATCTTATGTAGAAACGAATGTATGGTGATTTTCATGGAATTATCTTGCATAGTTTTCAAGAAAATTACATCAGAATGTGTAAAAAATGCTTATTTTTTTCGAGGTTGTTTTAAATTTTGATTCATAACTTTTCCCGATGTGAGCCGATTTTGCTCATTTTCAATACCAAACTGTACCGGATAATAATGAATGTTTTGGGTGAATTTGGTTAAATTATATTGCTTCTTTTTAACGTGAGCGTGTTTTACACAGACAGACAGACAGACGGACGGACGGACGGACAGACGGACATAGCTAAATCGACTCAGAATTTCATAAGGACCCAGAATATATATACTTTGTTGGGTCTCAGATGAATATTTCTTGGTGTTACACACGGAATGACAAACTTATATATACCCTCTATCACCACTGATGGTGGTGGAGGGTATAAAAATGCTATAAAATTGCCAAAAAATATTTTCTTTCTTTGAAATTTATATCACTGATGCGCGATAGTTTGCTGAATATTTTGCCATCAAAATCTCATTTTCATAAAAATGAGAGATAGCGACTATTGAATATAGTCCCTCGATATATTTTAGTTTAATAATATCTTGTTAAAATAGTGTAGTTTTAAAATAAGGATAATGATATTAAAAATGTCCTTGAGCCAAAGAAAATGGAAGATACAGTTTTTAGATATAACAAGTAAGAAAGTATAGTCGGGCGTGGCCGACCATGTGATACCCTACACCAGTTATGAATATTAAATATGATATATTTTTCATAATAAAGCATTTATCTCGAATATTACCTTGATTCCGATTTATTTAAGCAATTTATTGATGAAAAACTAATTTTCTGAAAGAGGCTTTATATAGGGGATAGGAGCAAATGTGAACCGATCCCGATAAAATGGGCTAGATAGATTTATATTTATATAATATTTGTCTGTAATAAATTTCATTGCAATAACAGTGTTAATAAGTGAATTGCGGATATTCAAGTCATTTTCCGAAGGGGGGCTTTGTATGGGGGCTAGGGTCAAATGAAGTCCGATCATTTCGAAATTCGTCAAGGTCAACAAGGCTTGTATAAAACTTAGTTGCGCTAACTTTTATCGAGATACATTTATATTATACAGAATTATGAGCTCAAAAGCTCTTTTCGAGGGGTTCAGTTGTATGGGGGCTAGGTGAAATAATGGACCGATTTTAACCATTTTCAATAGGCTTCGTCCTTGGAAACTTGTATGCCAAAGAAACGTGTATGTCAAATCATAAATCGACTCAGAAAGTGATTCTGAGTCGATCGGTATACTTAAAGGTGGGTATAGTACTAATATTTTAGTGCGTTACAAACATCAGCACAAACGCATAATACCCTTCTCACTATAGTGGTGTAGGGTATAAAAACTGTATCTTCCATTTACTTTATATCTTCACCAAAAGCAGTTTATAGATTGAGAAAATAAGGTGATCTCATGTAACTAAATCAAGTTTTAGTAAAATAAAACACCTTATTTCCATATAAATTTAAAAATTTTGAAATCTTTCTTAACACAAAAATAAATTTAACAAGTAAGAGTGTTATATTCGGCTGTGCCGAATCTTGTATACCAACCATCAAATCATTGCCGAAAAGGAATCCTCCCTTTAAATAAACTTTGTTATTTAAGAATCGATGCTTTTGTTATCAACAAAAACAATTTTCTCATTTTTTACATCTACGTATAATGTTACCATCATATATATGTATATCGATTATGGACTGATCCTCCTAAAATTTGCTAGAGAAATATTTGTCGCTGTACTTTGATTTTTAAGTTAGTAAAAAGCGTTATAGTAATTTTCTGAGAGGGACCTTATTTGGGGGGAGGTTTGGTCAATTTTAGTTTAGGTTAGTAATGAGCGTTAAAGCCATTTTCTGAAAGGGATCTTATATGGGGGGTAGGGTCAATTATGAACCGATCCTATAAAATATGTTCATGTCAGTTATGGACCGATCCTTATACAATTTTATAATGATATTAAGGTTTCTATCAAATTTGTTCATGTCAAATTTCATCACTATAAATGCTTCTTTTAGACGGTTATGAGCGTTAAAGTCTTTTTCTGAAGGGGACCTTATATTATGGGTAGAGTCAATTATGGACCGATCGTTACAAAATTTTACAAGGCTATTTAGGTTTCTATAGAATATGTTTATGTCGAATTAATCGCTATAGATGCTTCTTTTAACAGTTATGATCGTTAAATTCATTTTCTGAAGGAGACCTAATATGGGGGGTATGGTCAATTATGGACCGATCCTTGTAAAATTTTATAGAGATATTAGGGTTGCTATAAAATATGTTCATGTCGAATTTCATCGCTATAGATCAGTGGTGGGCCGACACATACTATCAAGTATTTATTGCGTGTATTAAGAAGCAGAGAACCGTATTCATGTCAACATTTAGTATTAGTACACTGTAAAAAGTTGTTCATAAACAAAATAAAATATTTTGCGTGCAAATACACCTTTAATGTATATAAACATTAGAGTGCTCCAAAATAATTAAGTTGCGAATTTTGCCCGTCCCCCCTCTAGAATTGTTCTATGGGTTGTAAAACTATGTAATACAAAAAAATAGGCTGATAGGATAACGTTAACAGGTGCCGCAACGGCTCTGAAGTTTCCAAGTGCATTTACAAGGGGAAAATATCGATTTTTTTTTCTGCTTTTTTCTGTTTTTTCGTAATGTGCACAGAGTAAGCATTCCGAAAATATATAAAACATAAAAATTGCTTGAGTAATTTAGAACTTGTTGCAAATTCCCCAGGCCATTAACGTGTCTCACAGCACATGAATTCGAAATGTGGCAAAAAAATTTACAATTGTGTTACTTAAAATATATCTATAATTACTCGAATATTAGTTTTTGTCCTTATAAGATAACGCAAACTTCTTCTCTGCTATGGTCAAAAAAGTTTGATTTTTTCAACGGCCGTTTCAAATCTCCTATTTCAGTTTTTTTAAAACTTGGTTTAATTTCAAAATTTTTAGGAGATCTCCTGGAAATTTATGGGCAATAGATAAGGCTATTCAACGGTAAAATAATTAGATCAATATTTCTTACAGTTTAGTTGTACCTGCGATTTGAACTCGGCGGATTTCGGGAAAATCGCATATTTTTGTAATATTTTAGAGAATATTTATTAATTCTTTACTGTTGTACATTTTAAATAAAGAATTTTCAGAGTGTTGTAGACCAGATAATATAAAATATATATCCGAAGTTTTATTAAAATTGGACATTCTTAACCCATAAACTGTGGAGTTCAAAGGTCAATATTGCAATATTTGGGAATTCTCAGTGTACCATATCGAAATAATATTTATTTGTCGACCATATTTACCAAAAATGACGGGTATTTATCGTTTGAAGTCCGATATTTAAAATACAGTGAAAAAAGCTAAATTAACCCTTTGAGGCATTTGGGAACAATTTAACACCAAAATCGAAAAATGCGAAAAACACTATCTAAATAAATAGTAACAAAATAGCAGATAAATAGTAACAAAAAAAATATATGTTATGAGTGTGTGCCAATCGGTAACAATTTACTTGAAAATGGAAATTTTTGATAGATATGTATGAGGTGAATAAAATTTTACTAGCTCATCGGGCTACATAAATTTTTGACAATTGAAAAGAAAAATTTAAAAATACAAAAAATGAAATATTTTATAATTTTAGTTTGTAATACATTTGTGATTGTAGAAATTTATTTTAAAAATAAAAAAATCAATAAAAGTGTTTCTTTTATCAAAATAAATGCAGATTTTCTTGTGAAATTAGTGACATTTGTCAAAACTTAATGTAATCAAAAAAGATTTCGTTTTGGCACAGCAAAAGTGATAATATTTTCCACCATAAGAAAATTTTATTTTACCATAGAACTTTGCTGCCGTTTGGCACACGGTCTATGTATAAAAACTTATGAATTAACACTTTTTGACCATATAAAGTTTGTATTTTTAGGCATATTATATTAAAAATCGACCGTGAAAAAGGATGACATAAATTATTAGTTTTAAAAACGAAATTTTTCTTTTAAAAATTTTCACCTCAAGTTCTCTAAATAGTCAAAGAGGGTTAAAGTATAATTTTTAATACTTAATATATAATTTTTTGTTTTATTTCGGTCATTCCTCTAATTATATAGAGCATTATTCAAATAGATAGTGTTTTTTCGAATTTCTCAACTTTAATGTTGAATTGCTCCCAAGTGTCTCAATGGGTTAATTTAGCTTTTTTTCACTCAATTTTAAATGTCGGACTATATACGATAAATTTCATTAATTTTTGGTAAATATGGCCGACAAATAAATATTATTTCGATATGGTACACTGAGAATTCCCAAATATAGCGAAATTTGACCTTTGAACTCCACATTTTATGGGTTAAGAATGTCCGATTTGAATAAAACTTCGGATATATATTTTATATTATCTGGTCTATAATACTCTGAAAATTCTTTGTTTAAAATGTACAACAATAAAGAATTAATACGTATTCTCTTAAATTTTACAAAAAATGCGATTTTCCCGAAATCCGCCGAGTTCAAATCGCAGGTACAGCTAAACTGTAAGAATTATTGATCCAATTGTTTCACCGTTTTATTCATTTATCTACTGTCCATAAATCCCCATGAGATCTCCTAAAAATTTTTAAATTTGTTTAACAAAGTTTAAGAAAACTGAAATTGGAGATTTGATATCCTAAAAAATTTAAATTTTTTTGTCAGATTTCGAATTCATGTGCTGTGAGACACGTTAATAGGGAATTTGCAATAACATTTAAATTTTTCAATCAATATTTGTGTTTTATATCTTTCCGAAATGCTTATTATGTGTACATTACGATTCCTTCTCAATAAAGTGCAAAATTTAATACTAAATGGCAAAAGTTGAGCAAAAACTGAAAAAAATCGATATTTCCCCCTTGTAAATGCACTTGGAAACTTCAGAGCCGTTGCGGCACAAGTTAACGTTATCCTAACAGCCTAATTTTTTGTATGACTTACTTTTACAACCCAAAGAACAATTCTAGAATTCCTTCATACAAGCTTGAAGCACTCTAATAAACATACATTAATAAATTATTTCAATAATTTGTTCCAATAAAGCGTAGAAAAATAAAATGTAATTTCACAAAAAACTAAATATTTTTATAAATAATGAATATTATCTATAAAAATTTATAATTCTCTTTAATATTTTTAATGTTTTTTATAATTAAACAATTATTTTTGACGATCCATATTTTTTATAAAAAAAAACAATTTTCCCAATTAACATCAAACATTTTGCTATGTCTGTTAAAACCCTGCAGTTCTACAAAGAGTCAATGCATCCGAAAAAGACAGTGATTTCCACTAACGTCTAACCTCTCTTCGTAATCTATGGGGTGACGATTGACTTCCTTGTAGGACAAGCACATGTTAAAATAGCTAGTCACCTGGACAGTTGGTGGCTAGGTGTAACCCTATTTGGTAAGTTAAATAGGGAGTTCGGGACTGTCCGACCGAACTGCTGGGAAGAGAACATAACATGCATTAAAAAATTTCGCGACAACAAAACAACAAACAAGTTTTTATTTCACTTAAGCTACGTTCACACCTGAAAAATATTTGGTCCAAATATTTGTAATAAAATATTTTTGAAGTTGCGTCAAACAAACGCAATATTTATTTCATGTTCAGACTTGAACAAATATTTGGTGGTATTGTTTTATCAAACAGTGCAAAAATAATTTGGTTCAAACACACACATGTTTTACAGCCACAGTATATCGTATATTTTCTTGCATGAAAAAACAATTTACCAATTCGTTTTAATTTTAACTATTTTTATTAGTTTTAAAATTTAATTTATATAATAAAAGTGTATAATATTAATATATAACACGATTGAAAAAAACTGAACATAAAATATTTCATGTTAACAAACAGCAATGCGGATGATTTTCATAAAACAAAATAATTATTTGATCTTGCAAACCAAATGTAAGATCAAACAGCGTCTAATAACAGCTGTTCTTTGTTTATTTTCTGAAAAAGAGTGTTATCACCTCATACAAAAATGCCAATAGTCGCTAAAATGACTGGTTTTATTTTATTATACCCTTCACCTTCGTGAGAAGGGTATATATAAGTTTGTCATTCCGTTTGTAATTTCTATAATATAATTTTCCGACCCTATAAAGTATATATATTCTGGATCCTTATCTGAAAATTTCATTAAAAAATACAATTTGTTCATGCTTTGATTAATAAGCAACAACACTGCTTATTCATTGAGTATTTCGTTTCACATGTTTGGATGGCTGTGTCCCAGTAAAAATTGGAGCTTACATGCAAGCAGGTTTGTAAGGGAACGAACCTATTTTCTCCCTTACAAACCTGCTTCGATAAGGCATGATTTTTATATAGCGAATTCCCACTTGGAAGCATTCCCACTAGTAGGCTTAAATATTATTTAAATATTTCACTTACAATCTGCTTCTCTGTAAGGGATAGTAGTAAGCTTTTAATTTTTTTCAGCTTACATTATAAAATTACTCCTATCATTGGTATTCCCTTATTTCCTGCTTCTCAGTAAGGCTTAATAGTAAGCGAATACAGATGCAGTTACTTCCCTTTTTAGCTTCCTAAAGTCTAAAAATTTTTTACTGGGGTGTTTCATTGGCATGTGTATATTGTTTTTGTTTCTTGGTGTATTCAGTTTTGTATGTTTGGATGGCTGTGTGTTTCATTGCCTTGTGTATATTGTTTTTGTTTGTTGGTGTACAGTTTCGTTTGTTGGTTTTACTGCCTTGTGTATTTTGTTTTTTGAGTGTTTATTTCGTTTAGCGTTGTTGTTGTTGTTCATTTTGTTTTGCTATTGCTATAATAATGATATAATCGGGAAAATTAAATAGGTACATAAATTTAAATTTTATAAAATTTATATTTTTTAAATACACTATGGTGAAGGGTATATAAGATTCGGCACAGCCGAATATAGCACTCTTACTTGTTTTTTATAAAATAGATATCTGATACAAAGTAGTTGTGACATTTAATAGAAATAAGCAATTGCGTAAATTAAAGATAATTATTATTTTTGTTGTTTATTAATTGGTTGACAACAACATACAATATATGTAAAGGGTAATTTCAACAATTTTCGAACAAAAAAGTAGGATTTTGAATTTTTTTCAACAAGTATTAAATTTGACGTATATTTTCTTAATTATTTATCCGATTTTAATCGTTTAGTCCCCAATTAAAGCCAATGTCCTGTAGTTCGACAATGTTTTATTTAAAATATTACATTTTTAACGTGAGGATGATGACATCAAACAACGTCTTTTAGTCAAGGATATCTCAAAAAAGGTGCCTTCCATTTTTTTTATTCCTTCACATAAGATTGCTTATAGTGTACTCAACAATATATAAAAAATTTGTAATGGGACAATGAGGGGATTTGAAGTAAACCAACTTTTAGTAAAATAATCCACATCATTCCCAAACAAATTTCAAAATTTATAGTTTTATTTTTAAACAAAAATTAAATTGTTCATAAACAAAAATATTAAAATTTTTGAAATTTGTATGGAAATGATATGGATTATTTTACTAAAAGTTGATTTACTTCAGATCCCCTCATCGTCCAATTCTGAATTTTTATACCCTCCACCACCATCAGTGGTGATAGTGTGTAACATCAAGAAATATTTATCTGTATTGAAAATGAGCAAAATCGGTTCACATCGGGAAAAGTTATGAATCAAAATAAGCATTTTTTTACACATTCTGATGCAATTTTCACGAAAACCATACAATATAATAGCATGAAAATCATCATACATTCGTTTCTACACGAGAGCTTGACCACTGCTGAAAATTGGCGGAATCGGTTCACAATTTCATATACCTCCCATACAAATGTACATATTCCCGGAAAATGAGTTTATTGTTAATAATTTCCGTCAGAATGTTGATAGCTTCACAAAATTTTACAAGTAAAATCTTATGTGAATGGAACTCATTCAGAGAAAAATTTTCAGGATCGGTCCATAGTTGGTCATAGCTCGCATACAAGGTCCCTTCCCGAAAATCACTTAAACGCACATAACTCATTACGAAATTAAGATAACCACATAAAATTTTGTACAAGTATTGCTCTTATATACAGAAATATTACTATGAATTTTTTTCCGATCGGTCCATAATTGGTCATAGCTCCCATACAAGGTCCCCTCCCGAAAATCACTTAAAAATACATAACTTCTAAATTCCTAAATCCATATAAAATTTGGTACAAGTACCGCTCTTATATACAGAAATGTTACTGTGAAAGTTTTTATCGCTAAATCATATCTTAGGGCGCTATAAAAATATAAAAGAAAATGGCGTTTGTAATATTCAATAAATCTTGCAATTGTAACAGATTTAAGCTGTCTAACTCTTGGGGTTTTTCTATTTAAGACATGAGACAACTTATTTCTACAAATATTGGATCAATTAAAACAGTATTAATATAAAAGTAGCTGGTGGAGGGTATTTAAGATTCGGCTCAGCCGAATATAGCACTCTATATATTTTTAGGTACACTATAAGCAATCTTACGTAAAGATTTAAATAAAATGGAAGGTACCTTTATGAGATATCCTTGTCTGAAGGACGTCGATATCATTATCCTTATGATAAAATTATAATATTTCAAATAAAATATTGTTGAACTACAAGACATAGGCTTTAATAGGAGACTAAAACGAAAATATACGATGTAAAATTTAATGCTTGTTGAAAAAAATCCTAAAAAATATGAACTTTGAACCTCGATAAAATCTGAACCGTAACGAATTTAGAAATTTTGGAGAATCTCAAATTCCGTATTTACATGAAAAATGTATGTACCGAATTTCATCGAAATCAGAGAGGGTAAGGTACAAAACCTGTTCGAAAATTTTTGAAATGGCCCTCTAGTTTATAGTCTAGTCTATAGTCTATTCTATAGTCTAGTATAGTCTAGTCTATAGTCTTGTCTATAGTCTTGTCTATACTCTAGTTTATAGTCTAGTCTATAGTCTAGTCTATAGTCTAGTCTAGTCTATAGTCTAGTCTATAGTCTAGTCTATAGTCTAGTCTATAGTCTAGTCTATAGTCTAGTCTATAGTCTAGTCTAGTCTAGTCTAGTCTAGTCTATAGTCTAGTCTAGTCTAGTCTATAGTCTAGTCTATAGTCTAGTCTATAGTCTAGTCTATAGTCTAGTCTATAGTCTAGTCTATAGTCTAGTCTATAGTCTAGTCTATAGTCTAGTCTATAGTCTAGTCTTAAGTCTAGTCTATAGTCTAGTCTTAAGTCTAGTCTATCGTCTAGTCTTTAGTCTAGTCTATAGTCTTTGAGGATTTCAGTATCAAATTGAGAATATTCTAAATGAAAATGCGAATTTCCATTTGAAATTTAAAAAAATACAATTGAAATTGAGAATGAATTGAAATTGAGAAAATTCCAATTGAATTTGGGAAACTTTCAAATGAAATTGAGAAAATTACAAATTATTCTGAAAAATTTTTAATTTGCAAATAAATATGCAGTGTCTCACATAAATATTCGAATTTATTATTTTTTATGAATTACTGTGTTATTTTATGATGCTACTTTAAAAATAAAATTAGTATTTAAAAATTTTGAAATTTTATTAATTTATATTATTTTTACGATATACAAGAAAAAAGTAATAAAAACTCATTAATGGTTTCCAAGAAAATGGAAAAAACTCAAAAAGGGTCATTTCAGGTACTGCGCAAAAATATTAGAATTTTTTCTAAGAACTTTTTTAGAATCCTTGAACACGTGTTTTATTGCCCATTCATTAACCCATTATGCAGGTAGTGGTTATATGGAATATTTAGCATTATATTTTTTGGAAATTTGCATAATTATGTTGTAAATACTTCCTGTGAAAGCTCTTAAAATGTTCAAAGAAAAAGAGTTGATCAATTCAAATTAATAAATTAATTTATATCTGTATAATCAAGGCCGATCAATTAAATACATATAGGAAATGTTTGATAGATTCCCATCGACAATATATTTTGTCATTACACGCATGGAACAAAGAATTCCATCGAGTATTTACCATTATCAAGTCGTCCAAAACTGCTGTCAATACAGGACGACAGAGAAATACTGAGGAAATACCGAAGGAACCTTCATCTATCAGTTCCAAAAATTAACAACGAACTCAGGACAGTCCTGTGAATTAAAATTAGTGTCGAAAGTACTAGGGAACAATAATTTGCATGGTCAAGTACCAAGGTGGAAACCGCTCATATTGAAGTTAATCGAAGTTAAATGTCTTGACTCCGCAAATAGACTCATAAGTAAGAATATTGGATTCTGGAAGGAGGTTATCTTCGACGATTAGAACAAATATAATATTTTTTTCTCAGATGGTCGTCAAATGATATGGCGAAAGCTTGGAGATGCCTTGGAATTATCTAACTTAAAACCAATTGTAAAGGACCCAAGTTGCTCTGCCATATTTTGGGTTCTGTGTCCGTCCACGGTGTTGGACTGCTTAAATTTATTATTGTAATTATAGACTAGAAGGTCCACTTGTCAATTTTAGAGCAGAATTTGCATGCTAGTACCACCAAAACGGGGCTACAACCAATTCAATTTATTTTTCAACAGAAAAACGACCGAAAATACACGACCTGGTACGTGAAAATGTTGATCATTTACAACACTAAGTATCTTCTTTCACCAAATTTTCAATGGAATTAATGTCTGGACTTAAACTCCATTGAAAATTTGTGGTTATATTTACAAGAACAACTTTTAAATCACTCATTATCCTCCAAAACCACCATACGGTTGCTTTGCATGAAGAATGGGACATACTAACGCCAGAACTTTTCCATAAATTGGTAGAAACGGTCCCACGACGCTTGGAAGTTGTTTTTAAAAACAAAGGCTACTATACAAAACATTAATTTTATTTTAATTATTAATTTTACTTCATAATGCTAATCTAAATATGATTTATACAAAAAATTATCTGATACATATTCAACATTATTCAATGTTAATTTAACTTGAACCGATGTTATTTATAATTTATATAAAAAATGTAATTTTTAAATGATTTTTAATTATGAACCAATATTGATTTAACATGAAAACAATGTTGTTTTAACATGGAATAATGTTGATTCAACTTGAAACCATTTTATTCGCAATTCGTTAATCATTTTAAATGTTCACATGTTGTGTCAACATATTTCGGTGTTGATTTTATTGTAAATAAAATGTTGAATTAACATTGGCCCATGTTATTTTAACTAAACGCAATGTTGATTTTACGTTAAAAATTTTGTTTTACCCTACATCACTTTGTTTTTACTACAAAAATGCATTTTATAAAATCAACATTGAAAACTGCTATTTTAACATTATAAAATGTTAAATCAAATGTGCACAATTTTATTTCAAAACGAATAATGTTGAAACAACTTTGTGAAGCTATTTTAATAAACGTTAAATTAGTTTAAGTAAATTATTTTTTTTTTAATTTTTAAAATGTGATATAAAATTTAAGGACTGTCTGGACAACATAATAAATTAATTTATTTATTTTTCCCACAAAATCTATTATAAAATGATGTCTGTTTTCATAATACATTAAATTGTTTGTTAATTTGTTTTTTATATTTAAAATGTGTTATATAAATAAAAGGTTCTCAATTTCATTTGAAATTTTCTTAATTTCATTTAAAATTTTCTCAATTTCATTTGAAACTTTCTCAATTTTAATTTAAGTTTTCTCAATTTAAATTCCAAATTCTCAATTTCAATTGAACTTTTCTAAATATTAAATGGAAATTCGCATTATAATTTGGAATATTCTCAATTTGAATTTTCTCAATATAAAACGGAAAGTTTTTCAATTTAAATTCCAAATTCTCAATTTCAATTGAACTTTTCTAAATATTAAATGGAAATTCGCATTATAATTTGGAATATTCTCAATTTGAAATTGAAAATCTTAATTTCAATTGGAATTTTCTGAATATAAAACGGAAATTCCTAATTTATTTGGAATTTTCTCAACATCAATTTGAAATTCTCAATTTCATATAGATTTTTCCCAATTTTAAATGAAAATTATCAATTTTATTCGGAATTTTCTCAATTTCAAATTGAAAATCGTAATTTCAGTTGAAATTTTCTCAATATCAATGTGAAAATCATAATTTCAATTACAATTTTCTCAATATTAAATGAAAATTCTCAATTTCATGTGGAATTTTTCCAAATTCAGTTAAAAATGGTGTAGTCTATTCTATATTCTAGTCTATAGTGTAGTCTATAGTCTAGTAATTAATTGAGAAGTTATTTAATTAATTTATTACTCTATTTATTTAAACAATTATTTATTATATATAATGGATATAAAATAAAAATATATTAATAATAAAAAATTTTCTATAATTTTAAATTTATAGATAATTTAATGAAAATAAAGGCGACACGAAATAACTTCCAATGAAATAACGCCCAATTAGGATAATGAAATAAGTGCCAATAAAATTTAAAAAATCAAAAATTGGCCTTTATTTCGTTTTATTGGGCTTTGTTTCATTTTTTTATTGGGAATTATTTCATTATGAAATAGCTCCCAAATAAAATTGCAAAAATTTGGGATTTATTTCATACAGAATATTTTTAGACTTTATTTCATTTTATTGGGCCTTATTTCATTTATGCCCGAATTCTGAAAAGAAAACAATTTTTAAAATGTTGTATTAAAACTAACCGAGTAGTTTTGTGTGCTGAGTGTTTTTCATACAAAATTTTATATATTATTTTCATATTTTTAAATCAATCTACATATGTGCATGAAGAATTGATAGCATTAAATGAAGCAGTTTTTAAATGTGATTGGATCCGAAAATACAAATTTAATTACGGATATAGGCTTTAACTAGAAATATAGATTTTAATATGGATTGATTTTCTCAAAAACACCATTTGATGTGCAACAGTAGTTTCAGAAGTGAGATTTCATAATTTTTAATTTACACGACGCAACGTCGAAAGACAAAGGGTCTTTATTTAAATATATCCAAAGTCACACGTTTGTTTCTAGAAGCGATGATATATTTTTAATTTAAAATAATTGAATGTTTAGAAGTAACATGCATGATATAATTTTTCGCTTGCGGCGCCCCTTTCAACCATTACAAACATTTCATCAGTTAAAATAGGTTAGATTAGGTTGATAGGAGGATATATATTACATCAAATCCGAAGAAATACACCTAGGTCACTATTGGGCCTATCTGTTTAAAATATGAAACATACAATTTTTTCTTAAATAATTATTTGAATGTAAGTGTAAGTTTGCTATGTTTTATATCACTTTAATTTATACCTATATTCTAAATTTGAATGGACTTCATTCATAAATTGAACTGAATTGTCAGGAATTGAGTAAGTTTGAGCGTCGATTTCAACTGGCAAACTTGAACTTGATAAGAAAGATCTTTCATTTTTATATTTTTACATATACACGCATGTATTCTCAAAATAGTTTTAATCATGAAACAAAGAATACAAGATAGCGCATTCACGTTGTAAAAATTTAATTGTTCTGCGCATGTACGTCACAGTAGAAAATAAACAAAACACAATCATACGAACACTTGTATTTAATATAGGGAAATTTTGTTTACATTTATATTTTAATGAAAATATTGTTATTTTTTTATTATAACTAATACAAAATTGTTTAGTATTCATTATTGAACCCTTTTTACTAAATTTGGTAGATTTTGCAACAACTTTATTTTCATATTTTTGCATTTATTTAATTTTTAAGAAGTTACTAACAACTTTTTTAACCCCATTTATTTAAGTACCAATAATTTTAATAAAACTCAAATATTATTAAATAGTAATAGTAGGTACATTGTAGTTTTAAGTTTAAAAATATATGTATTTAATATAAATTTTAACTCAATGTCTTGTGCCATTTTCTTTTTCTGTTAGATAATTTATTTCCCGATTTAAAATTCTTATTTTGAAATACATTCTGGCACGGAAGAATAATTTTTTAATTTTTTCACTGCACTTTATGTGTTGTGCTCGTTGCAAATGAATTTTTAAGAAATTATTTGTTATTAATAAATCGTTTTCATTAACTGAATTGAAAACGGATTCTAGTCCTTTCATATATGTCATCATTTCTGGTGTTGGCTTAGACAATCCATCTTCACTGAGATAGTCTACCCATGTAAAGGAAGGAGCGTCTGTATTTTTATGCTCGGCAATATCTGGAACCGCGTCTTTCAATCTGTGGCATATATAACCAGCGATATTGTAGATTATTGGCAAAATCTTCACATTTAAAATGATCTATGCAAACAAAGGAAGTGTCTGGATTAAACTTCTTCCGGCCGCAAAAGCTAATCCACTTCTTTCGAAGCGTTACATTAGCTGGAAAACGGAAAAAACTGCAAAAAGAAGCTTTTCCTTCATTGCTTTTATTGCAGTTTACAACAGCACACTTCATTTTTATTAATTTTTGTTTTAAACTTTAAATTGTTTTTAATTTTTATTTTTTTTAATTTTAATTTTTTTAATCATAATACAGAAATCACAAAATACACAACCAAATTTTCTACTACAGTGACGTCACACAAAAACAGCTGATTAACAAACAAAAATAACGGACCTGCGCAATGCATTATCTATATTTCTTTGTTTCATGTGGGCACACTGCAGTATAATTTTACTGCATTACACATCTCAGTAATCAGTAAATTTTTACTGGTTTTACTGCAATTTTACTGGTACTGCACATCTATGAAATTTAGTAACGGCCTAAAAGCACGCGTGCATAGGAAATGCCTTGCTCTGTTTTAATCACATTTTATTTAAAGAATGTATCTTTCATTTTTTAATTTCGCTTAAAAGATTTTTCACAATGGGTTTCATACTTGTACATATGTATGTGAAACATATAGTAGGGATATAGGCGAAACTGAAGGGGTTGTCAAACAAAATTTTTTATTCTCTTCACACAGACGAGTTCTGAGAGAATAAAACACACTTGAGAGAACTAAACGCACTCACAAAACTTCAAATTTTCTTCACGAAATTGCGAGGATATTTGCACTTAATAGTTTTTCTTATCACCTAAACTTAATATTTATTATTTTTTGCCACACTTTTAATGTATTTAAAACCCCGAAAATAATTTATATTTTACAAACGAAAAAAAAAAACATATTTTTTATTCTTTGACATTTCATTTTAATTAAAACTGAAAAAAGAAAAGTTGTAAATTTTCGTATTGAAAATGAAAAAAGTATTTCACATACTTTTTTTCTTTTTCCATTAGTGCAAAAAAAATAACAAAAGACGTGTTTATAATACGTTTTAAGATGAAATATCTTCTGAAAAAATTAATTAAATAATATTTTCATTCACTAGTATATGAAATCCTAGTAATCTATATATATAAAAATGAAAGTGTGTTTGTATGTATGTATGTATGTATGTATGTATGTATGTATGTATGTATGTATGTATGTATGTATGTATGTATGTATGTATGTATGTATGTATGTATGTATGTATGTATGTATGTATGTATGTATGTATGTATGTATGTATGTATGTATGTATGTATGTATGTATGTATGTATGTATGTCTGTATGTATGTATGTATGTATGTATGTATGTATGTATGTATGTATGTATGTATGTATGTATGTATGTATGTATGCATGTATATGTATGTATGCATGTCTGTTTGTTTGTGCTTTATAGACTGCTAAACGGCTGAACCGATTTTCCTGAAATTTTCACAGTTTCTTCCTGTATGTCTGGAAGGAACTATAGGCTACTTTTTATGTTGAAATTTCATGTGGGCGACGTGCCACGCCCATATTAAGAAAATATTATATTAGTATATCTGAGATAATATAATAGTTAGAGTCTTCAAATTTTGTGGGAGCAACTTTAGTATCAATATAACTATTTGAGACAAAACGTGGGCGGATTAGCATTAGGGGGCGTGGCACCTCCCATATAAATTAAATACTCTTCGTTTATCTTGGAAACTATTACAGTTAGAATATGAAAAATTTGCACGAGTAACTTTAATATCCATGTAAACATTTTGGGAAATAAATTGGCGGACTACCCATGAGGGGAGCAGTACCTCCCATATTAATAAAATACAAAAATTGGTTTATCTGGGAAACTAATTGAACTAAATTCTTCAAATTTTGCACTAAGAACTTAAATATTCATCTGAACATATTTTAGAAAAAAGAGCGGACTTTCGTCATGGGGAGCTTGGAGCCCCCACATAAATTTAATAGGATAATTATTATATCTGAGAAACTATTAGAGCTAGAATCTATATATATATATATATATAAAAATGAAAGTGTGTTTGTATGTATGTATGTATGTATGTATGTATGTATGTATGTATGTATGTATGTATGTATGTATGTATGTATGTATGTATGTATGTATGTATGTATGTATGTATGTATGTATGTATGTATGTATGTATGTATGTATGTATGTATGTATGTATGTATGTATGTATGTATGTATGTATGTATGTATGTATGTATGTATGTATGTATGTATGTATGTATGTATGTACTGTATATGTATGTATGTATTGTATGTATGTATGTTTGTTTGTGATTTATAGACTGCAAAACGGCTGGACCAATTTTCCTGAAATTTTCACAGTTTCTTCCTGTATTTCTGGAAGGAACTATAGGCTACTTCTTATGTTGAAACTAGCTAAAACCCGGCGTGCATTGCTACTCCTGTAGATATAAAATAAAAAATTTTCAAAATATATTGATATGCATTTTTTGTTTATAAAAATTTTATTAATATTTGTTTTTCACTATCCAAAAACATAAAGTAATAAGACAAAGAAAGTTCGATATTTAAAGTATTTTATTAATTAATGATATTTATGTACATATATTATTTCTTAATAATTATTTCTTACAAGGAGGATTTTATTTCATTGATGCGCCAGGAGGAACCGGAGAAACCTTTCTCATCTCGTTAATTTTAGCTAAAGTTCGATCGCAAAAGAATATTGCCTTAGCCATTGCGTCATCAGGTATTGCAGCAACACTTTTATATTATGCACTCAAATTACCGTTGAAAACACAATTTTCTGAAGATTATACATGTAATGTTAAGAAAAATTCTTCAATGGGTAAAATCCTGCAAACATATAAAATAATAGTGTGGAATAAATGCACCATGGCCCACAAAAAATCCTTAGAAGCGCTTGATCGCACTTTAAAGGACATGAGAAGTAATTCTAATTTATTTGGAGGTGCATTAATTCTTTTAGCGGGTGATTTTCGCCAGACACTTCCTGTGATACCTGGTTCAACACCGGCTGATGAACTCAATGCTTGCCTAAAATCATCATATCTCTGGCAACATGTTCACACGTTAAAATTAACAACAAAACAATTGCTGGATTTAGGAAATGGAAAAATGACAATTGAGCCAACCACAAATTGTGTAAAGTTTCCCTCTAACTTTTGTAGGATCACACAATCAAAGAAAGAGTTAATATATTGTGTTTTTCCAAATCTTCAACGTAATTTCAAAAATAGGCAGTGGTTATGTGAGCGTGCTGTACTGGCACCCAAAAACATTGACGTTAATTGTATCAATAATATTATTTTGAATAGAATCGATGGTAATTTAAAAACATATAAATCCATCGATACTGTTACAAATAATGATGATGTCATCAATGTATCCCCACGAATTGAAGTTGAAAATTGGCGTTCCAATTATTTTATTGCGAAATATTGATCCACCACGTCTTTGTAATGGTACTCGATTAACAGTTAAAAAATTAATGAACAACTTAATCGAAGCAACGATTACAACTGGCCAATATAAAGGAACGGATGTCTTACTACCTCGGATCTCAATGACAACATCGGAAATGCCATTCGAATTTAAACGGTTGCAATTTCCTACACGTTTGGCATTCGCGATGACAATAAACAAATTTCAGGGTCAATCCCTGCAAGTGTGTGGAATAAATCTCGAAAATCCATGCTTCTCACATGGCCAGCTTTATGTTGCATGCTCGCGAGTTCAGAAACCTTCAGATTTGTATATCTACGCGCCTGAGGGTAAAACGAAAAATATTGTATATCCCAAGGCTTTAGAATAGGAAATAATTATTAAGAAAAATTTTAATTGTAAATATTAAGTCAATTATATTTTCGTAATTTTGTAATATTTTGTAAATTTATGCTAATGAATAGGAATAAGAAATAATTATTAAGAAATAATATATGTACATAAATATCATTAATTAATAAAATACTTTAAATATCAAACTTTCTTTGTCTTATTACTTTATGGTTTTGGATAGTGACAAACAAATATTAATAAAATTTTTATAAACAAAAAATGTATATGAATATATTTTGAAAATTTTTTATTTTATATCGACAGGAGTAGCAAAGCACGCCGGGTTTTAGCTAGTTATCTATATTTCTTTGTTTCATGCAACATGACAGTGCAGGTCCACCGTCTGTCTCTTTTCCACTTGCACAAGGTATTGAAATGTAATTTGTATTTTGTTGTGATAAAATTTTGTTGAAAAATAATATTCAATGAAATTTTAGAATAAATTTATGTTATTATTCAATGATATATCTTTTTAGTAAATATAAACACATATATATTTGGCTTTTGGTTTGGTTGCGCATTAACTGTTCTTCTTATTATGTTCCTCTTTGCCTGCAAACAAAATTTTGTTTTTTCACTGTTTTATCCGTCAATTGTTTTAAGAAATTATTTGTTGTAATGTGAACATCGGACAAACAAATTTTCACTATTTGTACTGAATTGTGTTTGGCATTGTTTCTTCAAACAAAACGTCAAAACAGAAATACTCATTTTAAGCACATTATGAAATAAAAACGTATTTAATTTTTTGTTTTTAGACAGAAATTTATATGAAATTATAGAACGTCCCAGCAGTTCCACAAAGAGTCAATGCATACGTAAAAGACAGTCATTTACACTAATGTGTAACCATATGGTTGACCCTAATTTCTATGTATTGGGTTATTCGTCACCAACGTACTCTTCGTAAACAAGAGTGAAGACAGTCGTCACTTTACTGTACCCTAGGTAAACGAGTGAGGAGACACTTAAAAATTGTTTTTTCCATTGTACTTCAGAATTCAGATATTTTACACATCTATTGGAGACACAATTGTTATTTTCCACTAAAGTTTAACCAACTGTTTGTACCCTATTTGAATGTTTTTGGTCATTCGTCACAAACGTACAATTTGTAACCGAGAGTGAAGACAGTCGCCTCTTTACTGTACACCAAGTAAGCAAGAGAGTGGCAGTCGCCACTTAACTGTCCCGGAGTAAACGAGAGAGGGGACACTTGAATAAACTTAAGAATTGAAGGTGAAGAGAAAAAGAACAAACATGATCAGTTTAGTCTGAGTGCAAAGACAATGAACAGTTATACTATTTTATAACTTTTTAAGTTATTTGTTTTTTATGTTAGTTGACTTTAATAAGTTGTTTAAGACAGTTCTTGAGAAAAATTTTGTTGTGTAAATTTTAAAATAAAAAAATGATTTTTAATTTGATTAAAAAATAGTAAAATTTAAATATGAGGTATTTACAATTTGGAAGAGTGAATTTATTTGAGATGAGTTAAAACAAAAAACTTTAGCAGAGATTACGGAAAAAATAATATTTCCTTAATATAACAATTTCTATTCTTTCAGATTGATACATATACATATGTATTAATGAATTCCAAAGTTTAAAAGTCTGACCCAACAAACCAAAAAGCTTTAAAATTCGTTTATAACCAACTTACTACCATAAGCGTTAGGTTTGCAAAACTATTATGATAATTATTGTAAAATGCTTGTTAACAATTATTTTATCAAGAAAATTGAACCCTTGTGATAATATTCCTAGTTGCAGTTTACAACAAGCTTAGAATCGCAATTATGAAATAAGCTTACTGAAAAATAGTTTTTGAAACATGATTGAAGTAAGCTTATTTTCGTAACATTTTTATAAGCTTGTTAATTCAATTAAAACAATATTTTTTTTTGTTTCATACATATTTTTTATTTTTCATTACTTTACTGATATTTTTCAATTATACTTTCTACAATTTTGCACTTTTCTATATATATTTTACGTATTAGTCTATTATTGGTAAATGGAAAAGACTTGTTTATACTTTTTATGAACTCGTCCTCCCTCAATCCTGTAGAAAAAGCGGCATCTATAAAATAAAAAAGCACATTGTTTTATTATGTGGCATTTTTTATATATTAATTAAATTACCATTTTTAAACACAAATTTTATATTACTTTATTTTATAAAATTACACTCTTAAACACTTAAAAACACTGCCTTTGCCAAACTAAACAAGAAGACTGAAATGAAGAAGAATAATAATAAGAAAAACACGCAATAAAATAACGGGATATCTTATAGGAAAACAATTACAAAACTATTGCGATCATTAGTCTTTTACAATCACATTTGTAAAACTTGTTATCCTAACTAAGTGTACAGCAAGTATTATTGCAAATATTGTTGCTATACGAAGCGTTTTTTAAGCATTATTTTAAAAGTATTTATAATTTCCATTAAAATAAACCTATCATAAGTATCCTTATGAAATGTTGTAGAAAATTCTTTATTATAAGTTTATTTTAAAATGTAGTTATATTTTGATTATGGCTTGGTTTGTTGGGGAGTTTACTGGAGATACAAATGAGCAACAATATTTATGTATTTCAATATTTATTTAATCTAGAAATAAAAGTATTTTGTTTAACTTTTTTTATTTTTCATAAGTTTTTATAATTATACCTCGATGAACCGGTTATTTAACCCTACTGCAATACCTGTCCATTGGACAAGCTACTTGGAGACACTTCACTTCCCCTAGGACACATCAATAGCTAGTAAAGTAACTAGTAAAAGAGATAGTAATGTGACTGACTCCCAAGAACCCATTTGGAGATTACCATCCATTGACTACTTTTGACTACCTCTTGAGAGTCTCATTGTAGACTGTAGAGTGACGATTGACTTTCTCGTAGGACAAGCCCATGTTAAAATGGTTTGTCACCTGGGTAGTCGGGTGGCTAGGGGTATGTCAAGTGGTTAGTTTAAATCCGCGATCGGCAGACATATACTACCACATTTTGCACTTGTATAAGTGTAAGAGCGAAAAAACAAGAAATGATAAATTGTTGTACTCTCATCTTCACAGCAAGCAGGCCTGCCAGATTTGCCGATTTATCGGCATTTTGCCGATATTTTACCTTCAAAATAGTAAAGTGCCGATTTCCCGATTTTTGCTTAAAAAATGCCGATTTTTTACCCAATCGAACAAATTAACGAATTTATTATAACTTTACATAAGCAAAAATTACATGGAGCTTTTAAAACAATTGAGAAAGGAAAATTTACAGTACGGTAGAACACAATTTGCTCCATCACCAATGTCAATTGAATCGGTTATGAAAAGGAAACACAATTTATGTATGAAAATCCTGAATAGGTTCTAAAAGTCTGATCTAAGGGTGCTAAAGTTTTAAAATTTTTAAGAAATTTTTTATGGTTCGGAAATAAATTTACACATTTTCGTGGAAAAGTTAAAAAATCTGGAGAAAATTTCCCATTATAACAATGTACTCAGCAAAATCTTTACCTATCCGGTTTTTGTTCGACGATAACCAATAACAAATGTGATTTATTTCGTATTTTATTAGTCTATTCTATTTGATCGTGCAATTTGGAATGGTTTTAACAAAAATTTAAAAAACAATATTTTTTCAAAAAACTTCTAATATTGACTAGGATTAGAACCATTAACTAATTCCACATTAGACACACGCTCTAGACAATTGGTTACAAATCCTATTGTAAAAATTAATTAATATTGTTGATAACGATCACTCACTGTCAAGTAATGTATGAAATAACTACATCACTCACAACCAAAATTTTAAAATTTTTTACAGGGTAAATGTATAGTAATCCACAAATAATTATGCATTTACATTTTTCTGCAAAAGTGACACAAATTCTAATAGATTTTATTCCAGTAAACCAAAGTTTCGGTGTACCCTTACAAAGAGTTCTTTTATTAGACCTATTCTGAATAAAAATTCCCTGAGTTATGCATGTATGTAAAAACAATATTGTGATTTTTGAATTTATTTGTGTTATGTTTCTTTGGTACAAAATATTGTTTCTTTCAATTGTCGATTTATTGCCGATTTTTAAAACGTAACTGCCGATAAATGCCGATTTTTTGGGAAAAAATTGCCGATATTTCTACAAATTTATCTGGCAGCCCTGACAACAAGGCATGCTTGGAAAACTGAAATTTAGAAATAATATTAATCTACAACAAAATTAATATTTTTTTAGTTTAAAAGTAGCAAATATTTTACAACAATAATTAGAATTATCTATCCCTACATTAATATATTTTCGTTCATTTTCATTGCAAAAGCAAGAAACGAGCGACAACAAAACCTCCTTCAATGACAGCTCATATGAGACTGAATTGTGTTTTCTATGCGTGTGAGTAGTCTGTGTAAATTTAGTAACGGCCAAAATACACAGTGTATAGGAGTTGCCGATCGTGGCTTTAAATCAGTGTTGCCCATACACACACTGTTACACATTCATTTGTATTGGTAAAGCAGCAGAGAACAAAATGTAACCCAAAATTAAACTGTACTAATAAAATGACTGCATACTAAAAAGTATATTCTAACTGTCAAATTGATATTATGGATTTTGACAGACAGCGTACATTAAAGTTCATATATAAAAAACTATCAGCTGTGCTCTCTCATTCACCTACATAAATTCGGCTTTCTCAAAATTTTGTTGTTGTATTTCTGTGTGGATTTTAAAAAAGTTGCGTACAGATCTTACTTCGACAAATGCTGATCAGCAACTGAGTTGATTTTGTTTTGCAAGTTGAGAGATAATCAACTAGCACATGCTCAAATAAGAAAATACACAAGTAAGCTTATAGTGTAGGTGAGTCAACGCAACGTCAGCAGAATATTCTTGCCCTATCTCGCGTGATAGGGAATAGTGATTTTGGGCACCATTGCTTTAAATGTATTAAAAGCCGACTTTTTCATCAACTAGTTATGGTTGATCATTGGATTATTTTTAATGGAGCCAACTGACTATTTTAACATGGCGATGTCCTACGCAGTAGTCAATTATCCGACTCTGCATATTTTTTCAACTAACTTAAAGTTAGTTACAAAAAGATTAGTTTAAAGTTAACTGTTTATTAACTAACTTAAAGTTAGTTGCAGAAAAGTCAACTAATAGTTTTCTTTTGTATTACCTACTGTATTAATTAATTACATTTTAATTAAATATATGTAAAATTTATTTACATTAACTAAATATATTTAAAATTTATTTAACTATTAGTTATCTAAATTACATTTCGCTTTAATAAAATATTGAAATCTTCTTTGTTTTGATAATTGAAAATGAAAATTATTTCCAGTGCTTATTCTGTAAGCTATTTATGGCTCAAGTTCATTAGATCCACTAAGTAGTTAAAAATACTGTGGAAATAGACACCTTTTTAAGATTTGGAAAGTTTATGCAATATGATCTGCTTTTTCAAGTCGTGATAATAGTTTGTTAAAATTAATAGACATCAGTTTTCTGCTGGGGAACTAATAATAACACCGGTATCCATGATCCAAATCTAAATAAATTTAAAAATGTTATGTGTAATGTTAACTATTAATGTATTATATTTACAGTATTAATCAGCAGAATTTAGGATTTAGGGACCGAGTTTTGAAATATTTAACCTTTTATAATTTATATTTCCAATTTACTCACTCTAATTTCACAAAGTATACAAGAAAATGACAAAAATGTAAAACTAAATTCCAAATATTAAAGAAACATGAGAAAACATGTCGAAAAAAATGCTCTCCAGATAATTTTGGGGTACTTCTGCATTATATGATAGTTAGCTTGTAGCTAGTCTTTAAAAGTCGGTTGCTTAGGTTAACAAATACCAAATTTTGGAGCATTTCTGAATTATAGTGTAGTTCGTTTATAGTCAGTCTACTAAAGTTAACAAAGAAAATTCATAATAATGGAGAAACAAGAAAAAACATGTCGAAATAAAATTCTCTCCAGATAATTTTGGGGCACTACTGCATAACATGATAGTTAGCTTGTAGTTAGTCTTTAAAAGTCGGTTGTTTACGTTGCCAAATACCAAATTTCGAGACAGCTCTGCATTACATTGTAGTTAACTTATAGTCAGTCTGTAAAAGTAAACTAGAAACTAATTTTTCTCATAGTCGATTAAAAAATTGCTGGCAGGGCGTCAGGGCTAATAAATAAACATTTAAATTTAAATTAATACATTTAATCCTTTACAAAAATATTCTCCAAAAAAGGGAAAAAAGGAGATCAAAATTTCTTAAAACTAATACTTATACTAAATAAAATAACTTAAAACTAGGGAAAATAATAATGTACAAAAGATAATGAAGAAATATTTACAAGCTAGAGTGATAGTAGAAGATATATTTACAAAAGTGAAGGCCCATGGCCTATTGTGCAGTATTATACACTACGTTATCCAAGTCCAACGTACCTATTCTCCTATGATAGAATAATAGGTTTGCACCCTGATAAAAAAGGCCAGCCTCCCGTAACGTTATAATGTCCACCGGAGACATGTATCGAGACGCTTATAGTCCCTATATACTTCGCCCTACTAAAACATCCATGGACAAGACTGTTTTCTAAGGAAAGAGCCTTTTTTATGGATTTAATAGCCGCCCTGGTCATGAAACCGTCTATCCTTTCAATTAACTTCTACACACCAATGTCGCTGCTTTTATACACTTTTACACACATAGTTGTCATTAATTTGTAGGGATCATTATACATTAACATAGTTGCAAAATAAGGTAAAAACAAAAAGTAACAAGGTTGTATTTCATAAAATATGTTACATTCAAAAATATGCGTTAAATTTGACTTTTCACAGGGTTGTATTCTAAACAATAGTCATTTCATTTTAAGCAAACGTTAAATTCAAAAACATATTAAATTTAGTGAAGGGTTGTGTTTTAAACAAACGTTAAGTTCAAAAGTAATAAATTTAGTGGAAGGGTTGTATTTTAAATAAACGTTAAAATTTAAATACAGTTTTAAATAATAAATATATAATAAAATACTCTTAAATAAATATGGATTGCTACAGACTCCCCCGTTTATGCTGAAATCGTCCCGATGATGCATCAAATTCTTTATCTTCTAAGCCGGCCTCTACTTCTAATTTTCATTGGCTGTTGCGATTCTTTTGTTTGTGTTTTTTCTTTGTGTCAATTTGTTGAAAAATTTGGAACCATTTTCCAATAAACTTTGATTACGTTGGTAACCATATCTACCCTCCCCCTGTAGCAAAACTGCCCGAAGAGTGTAACCAACTGGTCTGGGAATGGGGGACAGTTGAAACTTGCCCAAGTCTTCATGTCTCTTGCTGATTGGCCTAATAATATTGGAATCTTTTAAAAAGCGGATATCCAATATGTATAAAGGCATGAATATTTCGGATAAATACGTATCCTGGTCGGTTTTCCGAACCTTGATTGATGGCACAAATAATTTTGATATTTCTCCAGGTGCCCTCTCTCCAATAGGAATCGCATCCCGAAAGATATTTTGTATGGCGTGGGGTGAATAATCGTTCGAACCTTTTGGTGTGTTAGCGAGGGATGAAATCTTTCTTTTGTCCTTAAGAAATCTGATGAATTTGGATACTTTAGTCATAGCTTTACTTCATGGAGAACTTTCATCACAGCTGAGTTCCATACTTAAAACTCCAACATCAATAGGCTTTGTGAACAGAAATCTTGTCTTAGGTTCGTCCTAAAAATACCAGCATCTTTGCGCCATGTTTAAAACAATACCAGCCTGTTCCAAGTAAGGTACTGCTATTGTCAGTATTGGGGAGATAAACGAGTCGGATTTTCCGGACTCTACCGCCAATGACCACGTCACATATTGTGTGCATCACCTTACCAGTAGTGGTCACCTTACCGGGATTAGAAAATCCCGAATTCTGGAATTTGCAAAATAAATCCCGGGATTTTTCAGGATTAGGATATCCCGAATCCCGGGATTTTTCAAAATGAATCCCGGGACTTGTTACTAAAATTATTTTAAATTCTTTTAAGAGTCATAATTTCATTCGATTCGCTTGAAAATTACGATCTTAGTTTATTTTTGACTTATGCAGCACAGCTAATCTTGTGCATTTTGAACCTTGCCTTTTTTTAAAGTGGTATGATACCATATATAGTACATACAAATTTATTTTTTCATTTCGTCGTAGACCCAAAATGTATACACAATCTTTGTCTATAGTAGACTTATTCTATTTAGGCCGTAAATTTGGACCAAAATTAAGACAAGAAATCGTAAAAGGACCTCATTTGAAAATCAATTTGATGCCAATATTAATATCAATACATTACAATCAGCTATTTGATGAAATTAATTTTTAAAATAGAATCGATTTGAATCTACAAAAATAATACAAAAATTGTATAATATTCAATTTCTGCGACTTTTTTTCTCTTAAATGGAAAGTATTTTGTTGTCTGCGTAGTATTTGCAAGAAAATAATAAACCATTCCTCGATCGAAATTCATCATACCTTTTTAAATCGATGGATTTCAAATCGTTCGAATTCCATCACATACCGGAATATTTATTTTATTTCGGCACAGTCAAATATAAAATTAATTTTTTAAATGATATCTAGAAGGTTTTTCATTTCAAGCAGTGTTGCCACTTTGGTTATTATTAACCAAAATTGGTTATTTTTATTTTGCACTAGCTATACCCAGTGTGCTTTGCTATCCTAAAAGCAATATAAATAAAAAATCTTCTTAATAATTTTGAAGATTCTAACTGTAATGTTTTCCAGAGATGCAGACGTTAATTAAGATTCTAGCTCTAACAGTTTCTCAGATATACGAATTTTTCTATTTAATTCCTATGGGAATGTCCGATGAAAGTTTCTCAGATATAATAATTTTCTTTTTAATTTATATGACGAAAGTCCGCTCTTTTTTCACCAAAATGTTCAGATGAATATTTAAGTTCTAAGTGCAAAATTTGAAGAATTTAGTTCAATTAGTTTCCCAGATAAACCAATTTTTGTATTTTATTAATATGGGAGGTGCTGTTCCCCTCATGGGTAGTCCGCCAATTTATTTCCCAAAATGTTTACATGGATGTTAAAGTTACTCGTGCAAATTTTTAATATTCTATAATAGTTTCCAAGATAAACGAATTTTTGTATTTAATTTATATGGGAGGTGCCACGCCCCCTAATGCTAATCCGCCCACTTTTTGTCTTAAATAATTATATTGATACTAAAGTTGCTCCGACAACATTTGAAGACTCTAACTATTATATTATCTCAGATATACTAATTTAATATTTTCTTAATATGGGCGTGGCACGTCGCCCACATGATATTTCAACATAAAAAGTAGCCTATAGTTCCTTCCAGACATACAGGAAGAAACTGTGAAAATTTCAGGAAAATCGGTCCAGCCGTTTAGCAGTCTATAAAGCACAAACAAACAAACAAACAAACAAACATACATACGTACATACATACATACATACATACATACATACATACATACATACATACATACATACATACATACATACATACATACATACATACATACATACATACATACATACATACATACATACATACATACATACATACATACATACATACATACATAATACATACATACATACATACATACATACATACATACATACATACATACATACATACATACATACATACATACATACATACATACATACATACATACATACATACATACATACATACATACATACATACATACATACATACATACATACATACATACATACATACATACATACATACATACATACATACATACATACATACATACATACATACATACATACATACATACATACATACATACATACATACATACATACATACATACATACATACATACATACATACATACATACATACTACATACATACATACATACATACATACATACATACATACAGTAGTTTTCCGATTTAACGACCATTCAATTCTACGAACATCGCATTTAACGAACAAGCTAATTTTTCCTATTGACTACCTTAAATAACGAATAAAACTTGTTTTTTGTACTCTGTTTAACGAACTAATAAAAATATTATTATTTAAATGAAGATAAAATGACATTTATCAAAAATAACAAATAACCTAAGTTGTAGCGGTGCTTTTATACCCAAAACTGTAACACATTCTGGGTTCTTATTAAATTTTAGTTCGATGTAGCTATGTCCGTCCGTCCTTCAGATAATGACTTTAACGCTCATTACTCGCTTAACAATACGATTAAATTCGATTCAAACATGTTCTATACTAACCGAAATCTCTAACAAATTTTATGGGAATCGGTCCATAATTGACCTTACCCTCCATATCAGGCCCCTTAAGAAAATTACTTCAACGCTCATTACTCGCCTAAAAATACGAGTATAGCGATGAACTTCGAGAAATAACTTTAACGCTCATGACTGAATTAAAAATACAGCGATGAAATTCGACACAAATATGGTTTGAAGGTGGGTATAAAAGATCCGGAACTTTGTGTTTTGTGCTATTTTTATAAAAAAAAAGAATTAATTTTTATAAAATACCTATTTTTAATTATTTTCCTACCAAAAACCCATGTTTTAGTTAGTACTGCATATAACGAACTTTTCAATTTTACGAACAGGCCTGACAACATATGGGTTCGTTAAATCGGAAAACTACTGTACATACATACATACATACATACATACATACATACATACATACATACACACTTTCATTTTTATATATATAGATGTGTACATGTGAATTATTTTTTCGTTTTGGTTATTTTGTGCAAACATTTGAACTAAATGCTGTTTGCTTTTATTCTAAAAATAAAATTAAAAAACCTTCTTTTATCTCTAATTTTAAATGAACTATGTAAATATACATATCGTCCCTGTTTTGAATTTTGGTAATATGTGGATTTTTTTTACTATTCGAAATTTTTTTATTACTGCAGTTTGTACATCTACTGGTTATACTTATGTGCACAAAGGTATTTTTCGATATCTTAATTGGTTTAGGATTTAGCAAAAGTACCTATGCATTTTCCACATATTAAATGAGTTGATTGAAATCATAACAACACCGTAATATTATTTTATTTACACTAGCCAATCTAACACCGTGAATAATGGATCTTCTCTCTCCTTTTGGTGCATCCATGAACTTAAAATCGCTTTTTGGGTCGATTCAAACTCGTCCGTCCTTCCGTTAATATTTCTATTGGAACTTTTTATGTACTTATATGAAAAAACGAAGTTGGCTGTATTTCACATTTCGATTTTTATGGAATTTAGTGGGAATAGTCTACGTAGATTATGTTCTCCAAATTAAATTTAAAATTTTAAGTATAATTGCAACTTCTATACCTATTTGAAATTTTGCATAAACAGATACTGTGCTAATTTGCCGAAATTTTAAGATAAATGATTTAATAAGAACTAATAAAGTATTTTCTGCTAATTGATGCAAGAATAGTATCACAATATTTTTAAAGTATTAATCAACTGATATTTTAAGTAACACAGGTAAGGAAAATTAAATTGTATTGGCTACAAAAGTTGTAATAACATCTAATCTTGTACGACGAACAATAATCGCGATATATGCAAAGATTTGATACTCATGACCTTTGACTTCTACTAAATATCTCACCATGACTTTTAGTTCTTTACATTTATATTTTCTAGATGATGTTGTATACTTGTTTTTATTTTACCGTCTTAAATTCTAAATTTTGGTCAATTTGTCGGATAATTTGGATAGATTACGTTTACAAATATTGCTGAAGTTATGAATGTAAAACTGAAATATTTTGCCAAAATATTTTTAGTTGACGCAGTTTGCTGGCGAAATATCGGTCAACAATTTCACCTAGCCCCCATATTATGCCCTATTCAGAAAATTACTATATTGCTTAAAAAAGCATGTATAGCGATGAAATTCAATATGAAAAAGTTTTTTTGGAAATGTATTTGTCAAAGTTTATGAGGATCGGTATATAATTGACTCTATCTCTCATAAAAAGTCTCCTCAGAAAATGACTTTAAAGCTCATAATGTACTGCAATATAGGAACAAAATTCAACATAATCAAGTTTAAAAGGAACTAAAATATCTCTGTCAGATTTTAAGAGAATTGGTCCATAATTGACCATACGTCTCATATAAGATCCCCTACAGAAAATTACTTTAACGCTCATAACTGTCTTCATAATACCGTGACGAAATTTAACATAGTTACAAGTTTCACTTCAGAATATGAATTTGTTATTTTAATGTCCAAGTGTAAACATGAAACAAATAAAAATAATTTTGCTTACTTTTTTTCTTAATTTGGTTATTTTTTATTCGAGTTTTGGTTAGTAAAAAAATTTTGTTGTGGCAACACTGATTTCAAGCTTTCTACAAATCTGAGTGATAACGGTAAAGGTAAACTAAATTGTTCTGAATGTAGATAACATTTTCCAAAGAAAATGTTCATTTATGATCTAAATTGATATTCGAAGGATTGAACGTTATATTTATTATACCCTACACCACTACAGTGGGGAGGGTATTATACGTTTATGCTGATGTTTGTAACGCATAAAAATATTGGTCCACCTTAAAGTATACCGATTGACTCAGAATCACTTTCTCACTCGACCGTCGTTTGACCCTAGCCCCCATACGAACCCCCTTTAATAATATCTCAAACGTCCAAAAATTTACTTATAACCATTAGTAGAAATTTTTTGAGGATCGGCCCATATTTGACCCTAGTTCCCATATAAAGCCTCTTTTAGAAATTTAATTTTTCATCAATAAATTGCTTAAATACATCGGAATTAAGGTAAAATTCAACAAATTTTTTATGAAAAAATAATTTAGGGTATCATAAGTCGGCAATGTCCGACTATACTTTCCTGCTTGTTTTTGTTTAGGAAGTATGTATGAAGTTACCAAATTTATGAAATTATGACATTCTAAAAGTTTTTATTTAAGAATTGGAATTAATTGGATTGCTTTAATTTAAATTTATCTTCTGTCGATTAATTTCCACAAGATAAAACATTTTTCTTCACACACATGAAGATTTAAGATTTTCATGTATAAAATAATTAAATTTATGTAATCCCGAAATCCCGGGATCCCGAAATATCCCGGGATTTGTAAAAGCCAGTCCTGTTTTTTCATCCTTACTCAGCACGGACATCTTGGAAAACACATCCGTTTTTCGTCAAGATTTTCTTCAGGTTAATTCAGGCTATGCTGGTTTTTGCACCAGAGTCGAATATTGCTTCTCCTTTTAACCCAAAGATTTCGATGTGTGTTGTCGGCAATGAGTGACCAATAGTTGTAGATGAGAGAGCTCGTCACGCTTCTCCTTCTTGAAACAATTTTCAATATTGTGGCCTTAAATACGGCAAAAACAGCAGCGGCAGTTAGTAACATTTCATGTTTAATATCTTCGTTTGTTGTTGGTAGCGGTCGGGCTACTATTTCATACATCTCTGCCATTCTGCTTGCTGAAATAAGCTCGCTAAACGTTTTAACATTTTCGTGGCGGACACGCTCACGAATGGTTATATTCAATATGCCATATACCATATTGAGCTGCACTTCTTCAGTTACAGGAACCTTCAATTGGGAGAGCAAGAGCCGCTTCTTGCACACGAAACTGTCAGTTGGTTCCTTCTTCTGTTGTTTTGTTTCCAGCGTTCTGCATCTGGGTCGGAAATCTTCTCTATGTCCTTGTAAACACTAATGGCAGCCAAAAATTCTTCCACAGCAGCGGGATCTCTCTGGCCTTTGTAGCGCGCTGTGCATTGGGTAAACGAACCGCCTCTGCTGTTACCTCCCATAGCCACTACAATCTGCTGCAACTGTTTAGCTGAAAATGTTGCCATGCTGTCTACGTTTACTCTGTCGTCTCCGGCTTCGTTTACTACGAAACCCGTAGGTGTGCTGCCGACTTTGTTATCTACGAAAACCTGCTGGTTGTTGCTAAAGGATTCGTTTGCACCGAAAACCGTTTCGTCGTCAGACTCAGCTAATACGTTGTTAGCTTCGTTCTTACCGAAAACTAGTTTGGCGTCACTATTAGCTGCTGCAGATGACGCTGCGTTGTTTTTATCGGCCACGGCGTTGGCCTTCATCTTTTTCTCCTCGGCTTTCAAAGTCCTCGGGGCCAATAAGTTGGGCGCCAATGAGACAATCTTGTTCCTAAGATTGTAGCGGTTATTCATATAAAACGAACTTTTGTTGTAATTTACAAAAATAACTATATTTACACTTTTTAAAAAGACAAGTAGTTTTGTATCAATTACTTGACTATAAGGCACGTCCGGTACTTAAAAAAAGTCTGGACAATGATCTTCACTGTTAAAGTGTCAGAATGCTACTTAAGTTTCAAGTTTAAATTTTATTTCCCATCAAATTCCATTCAGTACAATAAGTTTTCTTAAAACTAATACAATTCATTTTCACTTTTCTTACATACAAAGGTATCTATCAAGAACTATAAATACAAACTATATATGGTATGTCAATCATTTCAAACTTTCTTTTCACTTCCAGTCTATTCCCAAAAAAAGGAATTAAAAAAGGAATTAAAAAAGGAATACATTCAAAGGCTTACAAACTAAAAGTTATATCTAATAACAAAAACAATTAAAACTAAACTAAAACAAAGAATAGAATAAAATATTTACAAAAGAAAAGATAGTAGAGGAAATTAAATATATACAAAAGAGAGATCAGTTCACTAAGCGGTATTATACACCGTATCACTAATGGCCAAGGTATCAATTCTCCTATGGTAAAATAGAAGGTTTGCACCCTCGTAGAGGAGGCCAGCTCCCCTCAGGGTCAACATATATTTGAAATATATTTAGACAGGTCCCATCCGGGGCCTCATACCCTAAGCCTCTCCATCTGGTGTGAAGAAATTCCAAACCAAGATGGAAAAGCATAGGAGACGAGAGGGCGAATAATCTGCCTATAGATCAGGAGCCGCAACCTCCTGCCTAGGCCACCCTCGCGTTTCAGAATCGTCAGATAGGCAGAGAACATTCGGTTCGCCTTCTCCAGAACATTATCAATATGTCTATAATATTGAAAATTTTCATGGAAGACGACGCCGAGGTACTTCATCCTATCAGAGGTTCCTACTAGCTGCCCGCCTTAAAGTAAAGTGAAATCTGCCAGCAGATTTGCTTTCCCAGGATCATCAGAAACGACCACCAAGCTCATAACAGTAGGTCGAGTATTCACACCCGCCGCAGTTTTTACATTTCTATATGTTCTGTTATTAAGTCGAATTCCGTTCAAGTAGTCTGTCCAATAATCCCTCTCAAAAGCTGCTATTGAGCCCTGAATTATCCTGTTCAAGTTCCGTATATCCGCCCGTAATATGTTGCACCTCCCCGGGTTCCCACACCTCTGCAGTGTCCGTCTCAATCTCTTATTTTCGGCAATAAAGTTCAGAATGTTCTGTGGAAGCTTCATCAAGCCCCTACCCCTTATGAATACCTTTGGTACTGATTGATTCATGGCGTCCACAAATGCCCTGTTCATTCCAGTTATGCATTCATCAATCTCGCCCTCAGAGACGTCTGTAAAGATGCACAACTCTACAGCCCTATGGTCCGACTCATAGTCTTAGGTCTTAAGTCCACCTACAGTTACCGTCATAATGTCAACAGAAGTCATAAAAAAATCTATATAAGATGACAGCCTCTCATTAATTTGTGTTGGTCCATCAGTCCTTTTTATGTCGATTTAAGGGCTCGTAAGAAGTAATTCACAAAGGTTACGGCCGATCATAATCTTGTATGGGTCTCCCCAATAGGGATGTCTCGCATTGAGATCAGTACCAATCACAACACTGCCATCCCTAGCCAGGTCTCGTACGGGGTCAAAGTCCCCAACATTAAGAGTAATAACTGGTCGAAGATACATCGAGATCGCAGTGATATAATCACCGTTCACTTTCCGTATCCTGACCGCAGTATTCTCCACAGAACCTGTGTGTAAAATCTCCCCAGATCGGAGAAAATCCCTCACAAGAACCGATGTACCTCGCTCACGTCCGACTTGTCTGTCTCGTTTATATGAAACGTACCCCCTTATGTTAAATTTATGGTGAGAACTCAAACAGTGCTCAGCCAATAAGACAACGTCCGGTTTATGTTCGCGTAGGAATAAATAGTCACATGCCCTTCAACACCACAGTTAACACACTTGACTGGCAGACCCACAGCACTGATAACCTGTCCAGTGACAGGATCAGTGGTCAACATCTCCCTATTATTCTCCCCCTTACGAGGGACAGAACACTTACCAGGGCCATGAGACCCAGCACACTTAACACATCTGTATGGCATGTGGCAGTTCGATGACATAACGTTAGCAGTTAAAACACTCAAACTTCCTAATACACACCCTGCAGCGCAAGATGTATCGTACCTCATACAATTTCCTATTATCCGAATCTCTAGACATCTTTAAGACCCATTTATCATTACCCAATTTGGTAACTGAAATTACCCTAATGTTCATCTGGAGACCACTCAGATAATAGATTATATCCTTCGGCTCAAATGAGCACGGATGTCCCTCAATAATCAACGAGGACCCTTAGGGGTATAGGTATAAAAATCTACCTTTTCCTCCTCAATTAAACCCTTAACTTTGCCAAAATCATCAAGGGTGCAAACCCATATATTTGCCACATTCTTTCCTAATACTTACATATTATAATTCTTATCTCCAAATTTACTATCTATAGAACCTATCATATCCTTAACATTTATCTCATAAGTTGTAAGAACAGGAACAGACTTACTTTCTTTTTTCCGTAGGTCGCTTTCTCAGTAACCTTCTTCTTGGAAGCGCCATTCTTCTTTTTAGGTATTGCACTAGTAGATGCCTTCACACTCGCTGCCTTCTCCGGCTTTGCTGATTTATCAACACCAACAGCATTTTCCCCATTAACATTCTGCTCTTCCGTCTCAGAATCATCTTCCATATCATCCAGATTTTAGGTTATGAACAGCAGTGACTCTCTCATCATACAGTTTAATCAGGTTATCAAGTTTAGCCTGCAAGTCATTATTCTCCTTTCTCAAATACTCGATTTTAAACTGCGACTCATGTCTCATTCTTCTTCAAGGCATCACTGAGCTTCTCCTTCAACATTTCCTCTTTAGTATATTTCTTCCTCTTTTTAGAGGTACTTATCTCATCACCATCACCCATTTCAGATTAGTTAAAAAAAAATTCACAATTGCCTACTATTCCAGCTAGGCTTTTAAAAATCACATGCACTAATAATACTGCCTACTATATTACTAGGCTTCTCAAGTCTTTAAATTATATTCAAATGCCTAATATTTTGATAGGCTTCTCAATTTCACAAGCACTGTTCACAATTCAACCATGACCACTATTTCAGTCAGGCTTCTGAGCACTGTTTTCACAAATTATAACTTGTCTTTTTCGCATTTTTCGCACTGTTCACTCTTATAGATCTGATCACTTTCACTGTTCACACTCGACTCTCTCTTATTAACTTCTACACAGCAATGTCGCTGCTTTTATACCCTTTTGCACGCATAGTTGTCATTAAATTGTAGGGTTGTATTTCATAAATTTAAGTATTGGTGTGATTTTTCACAATAGTCAATTCATTTTAAGCAAACGTTAAATTCAAAAACATATTGAATTTAGTGAAGGGTTGTATTTTAAACAAACGTTAAGTTCAAAAGTATTAAATTTAGTGGAAGGATGTATTTTAAATAAATGTCAAGATTTAAATACAGTTTTAAATAATAAAAATCATTTTCTGAAGGGGCCCTTATATGGGGGGTAGGGTCAATTATGGACCGATCCCTATAAAATGTTACAAGATATTAAGGTTCTTATAAAATATGTTGATGTCAAATTTCATCGCTATAGATGCTACTTTAAGGCAGTTATGAGCGTTAAAGTAATTTTCTTAAGTAGACCTTATATGGGGGCTTGGCGAAATCGTAGACCGATATTGCCCATTTTCAATACCAAACAATCTGCATCAATATAAAGTTGAGGTGGCTCTGAATACAGCCTTGAGCTGGGCTCAATCGAGAGGCCTCAATGTTAACCCGGCAAAAACGGAAATCTGTCTTTTCACAAGAAAGACAAAAATTTCCACGTATACTGAACCTTGCTTCCTGGGCAAGAAGATACCAGTGACAGACAAAGTTAAGTACTTAGGTGTAATTCTCGACCGGAAATTAAAATGGAGACACCACATAGAGAATAGGATCAACAAGGCACATTGGTGCTGGGCGATATGTAGGAAAACTATAGGCACGAAATGGGGTCTTAGTCCTACTATGACAAATTGGCTTTATAAAAGTGTAATTAGACCAATTCTAGCTTATGCTTCAAAAATCTGGTGGACTGCTTTAGACAAAAAGTGCAATATTAAACTACTACAGGGAGTTCAGCGTACATGCTGCTTGGGTATAAGTGGTACCATGTGTACTACTTCAACCAAGGCTCTGGAAACGTTGCACAGTGGGGCAGAATGGAAATTTTTTGGAAATAAATCTGGCATTTCTAAACGGCTGATCCGATCGGGATAAAATTTGGCGTGAGCGTAGCCAAGGAGTATTCGAGTTTAAGTTTTGAAGATGAACCCCGCAGATGCCCCAGGGACGGCGCTGTGGCGGCTCAAAGTAGGGTACCTACGACATGTAAAATTTTTAAACTCGTGCCACTTTTTGTTTTTCACCCAAATACAAAGATTTTTATATTTTCTGAAAGCGCTCGACGAGATCTTGATCCATACCTTGGTCCGCCTTTTTTTGAATACCGGGCGTAATTTTGGACCAAATGGACTCAATTTTTTCTTGTTAGTTAGACAACAAAATTTCCAATAATATACAAAAAATTTTAGATCAATATCATTTACAGATCCAAAAATGTACGTTTTTTAATTTAAAAATTCAAAAAATTTTAGATTTTTGCCGTTTTTTGCCAAAAATGTGTCTTAACTCTTTTATTAATAAAATAAAATTTTCTTTAAGAACATATAACAATTTTATAGTTTTCTTAAAGGTATCTTTACGCAAAACGCTTTGGCGTAAAAAACTTGTCCTATTTTTTGAAAATGTTGCCACTGCGTCCTTCCGAATATGACCTATTTTTTATCAAAACTTCAACTTTGGGCGACATGTTCTAAAATCCCAAAGCTGGGATCAGAAAACTGAAAGCAGTTTTGGAAACCTCAATATGTTTTCTATTTACTCCAAAAGTATTTTCCCAGCCCTGAAAGAAATGTGGACCCTATGGGCAAAAAAGTAAAAATCCCATTTTTGGGATTTTCATTCCTATTTTTGGGAATTGCGGGATACCCTTTGACCTTTTCAATCTTTTTTGCATTTTTTTATTTGAAATGACAAATTTAACAAGCGTTGATAACTTCATTGAGTTTTGTTCATAAATAAAGATTTTGTCATATATTACATATTTGTTTAATTTCTAAAACTATGATTTATATCAAAATTTTAATAGGGTCGCAGATAGCTACAACAATTTAGTCCATATTTATCCCTTAATATCATTTTTTAGTTAAATATGGAAATTCTCGACCCTTTACAAAAAAATTCAAGCCAATATCTCAATTACATTCAAAAATATGTTCATTTAAACCTGTGTCCTTTAATTTCATCTTTTTCATATTTTAGTATTAAGGATGACAGAACATACATTTGGTGTTGAATAAAATATTTGGACAATTTTTAAAAATTATTTAGTTAATTATTTTATTAAAGACTATAACATTGTATATACAATAAAAAAATTATAATTTTATTATGAGCCACGCACAACAACACCTAAATCACCCCACACAAACCACCTTTCCCGCCCACCGAAATATAAAACACAATTTAATACAATATCATCAGTTAGTATAATAGCTTTTTTTATTTGAACTGTTTATCTTAAACATAATACAATTAATTCTTACAACCTACTTATATAGTTAATTCCTAACACTACTTATTTTCTATAAAATAATCTGTCATATCGGTATACATATCCAGAAGGTAATATAAGTCCTTTAAATCTTCCTTGTTTTGAGATGATAGAGTTTCATAACAAATCCATCTTTTTCGCATAGTTGAAAGAACAGGATCAGAAGATAGAAGTAAACTATTAAAAATATCTTCATTCTGTGATTGCCTGGAGCATTTTCTTGAGTTGAATAGTTGAACATGCATAAAATCTCGATTCCTCGCTTCCTGGGCTTCTTCTGTTAACTCTCCAAGTGGAAGAATATTCGATTCAATTATTATTTGACCATGACACAATACTTTGTGTACTGTTGGTGTTAGTTCCCTCCATGGATACAGAGATACAAGTAATTTAGAAATTTCAGATGTATATTCCCCAAATCGATTTCCTTTAATTTTATGTTTACTATTCAGTGCCATTAAAATAGTGTTAACTCTTCGAAGCAACTCCTTGTCGATTCCAGTTATTTTTGAAGTAATTTCAAAATCACGAAAAAACCTTCTCGCCGTATTACCGTCATTTGTACTACCGCAACTTGGAAGTGGTTTGTCGATGTTTAATCCCATCTGAACTTTAAATTCTTCTTGGATTCTGCTTTTTTCCGCAGCTCTCAGTTCTTTCAATTCTTCATTATTTTTTGTTGATTTAGTAAGATTCTCTGTGTAAAAAGTAATCCAAAAATCGTATTCTGGCATGAAGTGGTGAAATTCCGAAAGACAGGACTTCTTCATTAATACTTCTGCTTTTGTTTATATTTGAGAATTGCGACTTTTTCTCATTACATATTGAGCATCTCCAGAAGGAAGAAGTTTCTGTTATGGCATTGCTGACCTTTCCATCAATCATTGTTAAGCTTAGCTGATATTATACGTTAATAGAAAATTCCTTTATTTTTATGCAAATGGGCTCCAGTGCATTTATTTCATCTTTTAAATATTCCACTAAATCTTTTGTTGTTTTCTTTGACTCCTTTATATATTCAAATCCAATGGGTCTACACAAATTTTTTGAACCCGGAGTTGTATTGATCCATATATTTTCAAATGAATTTCCGATGCTTGACGATGATGGATTAAGGGAATATGAACGAATTCGTAATGGCACTAATGATGACATAAATACTCTTTTGTAGTCTGCTAATGTCCGACTTCCACAAGCTTGTTTGTATTCTGGAAGTGCTGATAAACCGTCACATCCCCACTTACACATTAAGACAACATCACAGTTATGAATTTTCCTTAGTTGGCCTTCTGAAAAGTCTGACATAATTCTTGATGCTGTGTTTTCGAGCAAAGATGATATATCAATACAAGCTTCCACATCATTAACAGCAATAGGTGTCCTTTTTCATGCAGAGCTTTCCTTCATATCTGGTACTTATTTCGACTGAGACCCAGTTCCAACATAAGCGCTATTGCTTCCTCTTCAGTAAAATTTGATTATGATGTTGGAGTTGGTATACTTTCCACAATTCGCTTAAGTCGTTTTGGTGATGCATTAGGAAGAATAGTTGCAATATGTACGACATCCATAGGTTGGTTTTCCTTTTTCAGCATTTCGTTAAATGTTTTCGTTGAGATTGAAAAAAGTTTTTGTGTGACCCTCTTTTTTTTGACCTTGAACATAAGGCGAGGCGCTCCTGTTGATGTGTTGTAAGTTGAGATTTCCGTAGTAGTTTCCATCCAACTACAAAATTTTAATCGAAATTTCTTTTGATTTCCATCCACAGACTTACTTTTTACATCAAAAAGTTTTAAAAAGGTTTCAATTTTTGATATGCCTGTTTTGTCTACTTTTCAGTAGAAAAGTAGTTTTTATATAATTTGAAATGTCTTCAATTCTTTCTGGCCCTTTTGAAGATACACTCCATAAAACGGAACACAACTCTTCGTACTTTAATGTAATCTTCATTGTAGATTTATTAAATATGGTACTTAAAATCTGAGAAGTTTACTTATATACCAATTCTTGTCATTTCCGATACAGGTATTCCAAAGTAAAAAATTACGAATTGTCTACCTATTAACATTTAGGACTATATTACTATAACCTGTAATTCAGTCATTGATATTTCTTATTAGTGAATGAATCGAAATTATCATTACCTGTATATTTTTACCTACATGATCATAAACGAAACAGAACGAAATGATCTGTCGAAAAAATTTAGGTAAAAAATAGTTATAAATTTCTGAAAATTTGAGCATAATAGGACCTTTCAATTATAAGGATAAGCAAACAAATAGAAAATAGGTAAATATAAGATTTAAATATGTTCTGTCATATTTAATACTAAAATATGAAAAATATGAAATTAAAGGATACAGGTTTAAATGAACATATTTTTGAATGTAATTGAGATATTGGCTTGAAAATTTTTGTGAAGAATTGAGAATTTCCATATCTAACTAAAAAAAGATATTAAGGGAGAAATATGGACTAAATTGTTGCAGCTATCTGCGACCCTACTAAAATTTTGATATAAATCATAGTTTTAGAAATTAAACAAATGTGTAATAATTGACAAAATCTTTATTTATGAACAAAATAAAAAAAAACAAAAAAAAAAAAATTGAAAAGGTCAAAGGGCGTCCCGCAATTCCCAAAAATAGAAATGAAAATCCCAAAAATGGGATTTTTTACTTTTTTGCCCATAGGGTCCACATTTCTTTCAGGGCTGGGAAAATACTTTTGGAGTAAATAGAAAATATATTGAAGTTTCCAAAACTGCTTTCAGTTTTCTGATCCCAGCTTTGGGATTTTATTGGAAATTTTGTTGTTTAACTAACAAAAAAAGGCGGACCAAGGTATGATAAATTTTGTATCACTAAATTTTTAAATGCCTATTACTCGGATATCATAAGAGATAAGTAGTATGATCTCGTCGAACGATCTCGTCGAGCGCTTTCAGAAAATATAAAAATCTTTGTATTTGGATGAAAAACAAAAAAATGGCACGAGTTTAAAAATTTTACATGTCGTAGGTACCCTACTTTGGGTCCCTGGGGCATCTGCGGGGTTCATCTTCAAAACTTAAACTCGAATACTCCTTGGCTACGCTCACGACAAATTTTATCCCGATCGGATCAGCCGTTTAGAAATGCCAGATTTATTTCCAAAAAATTTGGATTCTGCCCCACTGTGCCCTCATGTGTAGTTAGCCAATTTATTACCCAAAATATTTAAATGGATGTTAAAGTTATTTCTGCAAAATTTTAAGATTCTAACTGTAATAGTTTCCAAGATAAACGAATTTTTGTATTTGATTTATATGGGAGGTACCACGCCCCTAATGCTAGTTCGCCTACTTTTTGTCCTAAATAATCATATTGACACTAAAGTGGCTCCGACAAAATTTGAGGACTTTAACTGTTATATTATCTCAAATATACGCATTTCATATTTTCTTAATATGGGCGTGACTCCCCGCCCACTTGGAATTTCAAATAAATTCAAATAAAAAGTAGCCCATTACCTATTCCAGACATACAGGAATACGTTGTGAAAATTTGAAGAAAATCGGTTCAGCCGTTTAGTAGTCTATAACGTTCAAACATACAAACAAACACACATTCATTTTTATATATATATACTAGCTATACCCAGTGTGCTTTGCTACCCTAAAAGGAATATGTATAAATAAATACCAGATTTATTATATGTTACATATGAAAGATGTCAAGCAAATTATTGCAAGTTCGCCAGTTTCTATGTATCGCCAATTTCTATTTTTCTATAAAAAATTTGAATAATATAAGAGTTTCCAAGATGCACGAAATTTTGTATTTAATTCATATATGTTGTGCCAAGCCACCCATTAAAAGTCCGCCCGTTATGCTCTAAATGTTCAGATGAATGTCAAAGTTCTCCATGTAAAGTTTGAAGATTCTAGCTCTAATAGTTTCTAAGATATACGAATTTTTCTATTTGATTCATGTGGGGGCTTCAAGACCCCCCAGATGAAAGTCCGCTTTTTTTCCTCCAAAATATTCAGATGAATATTTAAGTTCTTCGTGCAAAATTTGAAGAAATTAGTTCCATTAGTTTTCCAGTTAAACGAAATTGTGTATTTAATTCATATGTGAGGTACCAAGTACCCCATTGGAAGTCCGCCCGTTATACTCTAAATGTTCAGATGAATGTCAAAGTTCTTCAAGTAAAATTTAAAGATTCTAGCTCTAATAGTTTCTCAGATATACGAATTTTTTCTATTTTATTCATATGGGGGCTCCAAGGCCCCCAGATGAAAGTCCGCCCTTTTTTTCCTTAAAAATGTTCAGATGAATATTAAAGTTCTTCGTGCAAAATTTTAAGAATTTAGTTCTATTAGTTTCCCAGATAAACGAATTTTTTTACCACGCCCCCTAATGCTAGTCCGCCTACTTTTTGTCCTAAATGATCATATTGACACTAAAGTGGACAAAATTTGAGGACTCTAACTGTTATATTATCTCAAATATACGGATTTTTTCTTAATGTGGGCGTGGCTCATCTCCCACTTAAAATTTCGAAATAAAAAGTAGCCTATTACCTATTCCAGACATGCAGGAAAACGATGCGAAAATTTCAAAAAAAATCGGTTCAGCCGTTTAGTAGTCTATAACGTTCAAACATACAAACAAACACACATTATGTACTCATGAGACCATCCGTATTGAGCTGAATATCGGATATGTATATGGTTTTTAATTGTCAGTAGGGAAATACTACAGAACTGGTTTCTATCAATTATAGCCATAGTAATTCCAGCTTTTGCCAAGTTACTAACAATATTATTTTTAGTTATATCTTGTGTTCTCTAACCCAAATAAAGGAATTATCATCTCGCCATCTTATTGACAGGTTGACTTCCATTATAGATTCTAATACACCCATTAGATATCCGATAGTATCAATGCCTATTTATTGCCCTTTTTATACCCTACACCACCTTAGTGGGAATGGTATATTGGGTTTCTCCGGAGTAGTGCTTTTGTTTTATACTGTCCTTAAATACCCTGATGAATTTTGAAATGATCGGGATTCTTTTGATTCTAGCCCCCATACAAAGCACAGCTTTAACAAAAAATTTTGTGTCCACAATTCCCTTAAAAAGAGAAGTGCCGCAAAGAAATTCAGCATAAATACATTTTATGTAACCGTAAATTCGTCCTCCAAATTTTATGAAGACCGACTCATATGAAGGCTTCCCACAAGCATATTTTAAAAAAATAGTTTTTTTAACCATAAATTGCGAAAATATGTCGGTGGCGAGGTATGAATCAACTTAAATGATTTATTATGAAAACTAAATCACATTTTACTCTCATAACTGGTGTAGGGGGTTATATGGTCGGCCTCACCCGCCCATAATTTCTTACTTATTTTTATATATCCGATAGTAACTATGCCTATTTATTGCCCTTTTTATTTTTGATATTTCAGCTTGTAAATTAGTAGAGTCATCTTAAGTGCAAAAACTATTAAAATTCACTTATTTAACAATTTATAATGTATAAAATAGCGGAAAAACACTTAAAAATTCGGGATTTTAAAATCCCGAAATTCCCCGGGATTTCATTTTATAAATTCTCGGTTTTTGGTACTTTCAAATCCCGGGATTTTCGGGAATTCCCGTTTGGCATCTCTAATGACAATGCAGGTCCACCATCCGTCTCTTTTCCAGTTGCACAAGGTATTGAAATGTAATTTGTATTTTTTTGTGATAAAATTTTGTTGAAAAGCAATATTAAATGAAATTTCAGAATAAATTGATGTTATTATTCAATGATATATCTTTTTAGTAAATATAAACACATATATTTTTGGCTGTTCTTCTTGTTATGTTCCTAATTGCCTGCAAACTAAATTTTGTTTTTTCACTGTTTTATCCGTCAATTGTTTTAAGAAATTATTTGTTGTAATGTGAACATCGGGCAAACAAATTATCACTATTTGTACTGCATTGTATTTGGCATTGTTTCTTCAAACAAAACGACAAAACGGAAATACTCATTTTAAGCACATATGAAATAAAAACGTATTTTATTTTTTGTTTTTAGGCAGAAATTTCTATAAAATTGTGAAAACTGTTGTAATTTCAATTAAATAGTTTGTTTTAAAATTAAACAAAAATGTTTCGTGTTTAGTGTTCACATTGGGAAAATATTTGTAGGTTGACAAATCAAAATGTTTCACGAAAAACAGCTAATATTTTGTTTGCTCTTTAAAAATATTTTGTGTTCACATTAGAGCCAACAAATATTTGATAAAAAAACTTCAAATATTTGATAGGTGTGAACGTAGTTTAAGTCACATTTTAAAAGGGCCACTTCCTATGGAAAATGGCACAAAGCTAAACTAAAATCTTATATTCAATATACATTTCCAAAAATTTTTTGAATTGTAATATTCTTTACAAAGAATTTCATTTGTGTCTTCCCTTTAGACTTTTCATTAAAAATATCATTATAATTGTAAACTCAATTTCAACAAGTAAGAGTGTTATATTCGGCTATGCCGAATCTTATATACCCACCATCAAACCTCGTTTGACTCGAATGAAACTTATGTCGAATTTCATCTATATACTCGTATTTTTAAGTCAGTTATAAGCGTTAAAGTAATTTTCTGAAGTGGACCTTATATAGGGGGGTAGGGTCCTCATAAAATTTGGTAGACAGAAATTGGTTCGTATTGAATTTATTTGTGTCGAATTTCATCGCTACACTCCTATTTTTAAGCCATTAATGAGCGTTGCAGTCATTTTCTGAAGGAGACCTTATATGGGGGGTAGGGTCAATCATGGACCGATCCTCATAAAATTTTTTAGATAGATTTTGACTCGTATGAAACTTACTTATGTCGAATTTCATCTATATTCTACACCATTTTAAGATTAAATTGAGAAAATACAAATTCCTATTGTGAATTACAAATTAAAATTTAGAAAATACCAATTAAAGTTCAGAAATTTATATTAATATTGAGAAAAGCCTATTTAAAAATGAGAAATCCAAATTAATATTGAGAAATGTAAAATTAAATTAAGAAATGCAAATTAATATTGAGAAAAACCAAGTTGAAATTCGGAATTTCAACATTATATTAAGATAATACAAATTGAAATTGAGAAATTAATAACTGATAATGAGAAATATAAATTTGTATGAAATTATTTGAAAATATTTTTCTTATAAATTTTTTAAATAGGATATGAATTTAATATATTATAAATTTCAATACAAAGAATAAACAAGAAGTGAAACGCTGTCATTTTTTTACAACAATAACATTACGCTCTTCTCACAGACGAGTGCTGTGTAAATCCAACACATATGTAAAAATTTTATTCTCTCTCCAAACTTCAAAACTTTTTCGCGAAAATTTGAGGATAATAGCACTTTGAAATATTTTTCATCACTTAACATTATATTTTATAATTTTTTTGCACAATTTAAACACATTTAATAGCCCGAAAATAATATATTTTTTACAAACGAAAAAAAATATTTTTTATTTTTTGACATTGAATTTTTGTTGTTTGAAATTAAAACTAAAAAAAACAATGTTGTAAATTTTCGTATGGTAAACGAAAAAGATATTTCAAATAAATAATTTATTTTTTCAATATTATAGATTAAAAAACAAATAGACGTGTTTATAAAATGTTTGTAGATAAAATATGTGGAAAATATCTTAAGAAACCTTTCAAAGTATAAATTGAAATGTAATATTTTTTTTTTCAATATTTTTCAATACGATTTTTTGCAACTATGTTGACTTGAGAATTCTACTAATACATTCTTAGAGTTAGGTACCGGATGACAGTAGACTTAGGTACTTTTGACAACAGTTTCATTTCTTATTTATTCTTTGTTTCAATACAAAATTATTATTTCCCAATATTAATTTAGGTTTTCTTAATATCATGTTGTATTTTATCAATTTCAATTTGTATTGTCTCAATATTAATTTCTGTTTCTCAATATCAATTGGTCTTTTCTCAATATTAAGTTGGAATTTTAAATTTCAATTTGTTTTTTCTTAATATGAATTTTAATTCCTAAATTTAATTTTGTTATGTCTTAATATAAAATTGGATTTCTGAAACACAATTTGGTTTTTCACAATATAAATTTGGATTTTCTCAATTTAAACCTTAAATGGTGTAGTATTTTTATGCCAGTGATGAGCGTTAAAGTAATTTTTTGAAGGGTACCTTATATGGGGGGTAGGGTCAATTATGGACCGATCCTCATAAAATTTTGCATAGTGATTTTGGATCATAAGAAACTTACTTATGTCGAATTTCATCGCTATTTTCGTATTTTTAAACAAGTTATGGCTGTTAAAGCTGCTTTTCTAGGGGCCACTTGTATGGGGGCTATCCGAAAACGTGGACCGATATTGCCCATTTTCAATACCAAACAAATCTTACCTATAAGAAATATTTATGTGAAATTTCAATCCTCTAGCTCTTTCCATTCGGACTCGTGCTTTCAACAGACAGACAGACGGACGGACAGACATGGCTAGATCGTCTTAGAATTTAATGAGGACCCAGAATATATATACTTTTGTGGGTCTATGACCAATATTTCGATGTGTTACAAACGGAATGACAAAATCAATATACCCCCATCTTTTTTGATGGTGGGTATAAAAATATTCACAACCAAAAATGTTTGCGTTACGCATCAACGAACTCTAGTTCTTTAATCAATGATTTAAGTTCGAGTTTGCCATCCTCAGATATAGTTCCAGAGAAGCTTTAGAGAACATATACACCTTCTTTAGAACTAGATCTTTCCAGCGATTTATGATTCAAATTGTTGAGATTGAGATCAATTTTTGGAAACCGTCAATTATAATTACAATTTCTTACAATAAATTCGAGATATTTTTTCTACTGGTTTGAAGTAGTTGTTTTTAAAATCTGGACTAGTATCCCAAAGTAAATATTTGTAACAATGGAAATATTGAAAGAAATGATTTTATCAGAACTTTTTAATCACAACATTTTTCGACAGAACTGTTTCGAGAATTAATGGCGATATTATTAGTTGCAATGTCGCAATTCCAGAATCTGGTTGTTTACTTCCGATCTAAAAAATTCCAAAAAATTTATTGAATAAGCATTTCTAATTCCGTATTAAAATCATCCCATAATATACATTTCCAAAAATTGGTACGTTTGCGTATTAAGGTAAAAACATTATTTATGCAGTTAAAAAATAAAGCTATTTTAGAAAAATTCTAGGGGAGCTATATAAAAAATCCTCGTTTTGGGATAAATTAAGAATCGAAAAACTATTAAACTGGTTATTATAAACATTTTGTTCTGTATTAAAATCGACCCATAATAAGTGGAGTTGGTCCATTTGCGTACAAAGCTAAAAATATTATTTATGTAGTTTATTTTAAAAAATTAAATATTTTACAATAAAAACCTTATTTTTATTAGCACTTTTTCTAGCTTTTTATTATTTATTTTTAGCACTTTCTAGCATTTTTTTCAAAACAATCTAGCACTTTTTCGCAATTAGGTTTTGGCAACACTGTTCAAGTCCAATAAAAACAAATAAGAGTGTTATATTCGACTATGCGGAATCTTATATACCCACAATCAAACCGTACGCCTATAAACATTAGGTTGATATTTGAAATAGGGTTTAAGTCAGTTATGAACACATTCCTTTCGGATAAACAAAATATTAATTTTAACAAGTAAGAGTGTTATATTCGGCTATGCCGAATCTTATATACCCACCATCACACCTCGTTTGACTCGAATAAAACTTACTTATGTCGATTTTCATCTATATACTCGATATTATTAGTTGCAATGTCGCAATTCCAGAATCTGGTTGTTTACTTCCGATCTAAAAAATTCCAAAAAATTTATTGAATAAGCATTTCTAATTCCGTATTAAAATCATCCCATAATATACATTTCCAAAAATTGGTACGTTTGCGTATTAAGGTAAAAACATTATTTATGCAGTTAAAAAATAAAGCTATTTTAGAAAAATTCTAGGGGAGCTATATAAAAAATCCTCGTTTTGGGATAAATTAAGAATCGAAAAACTATTAAACTGGTTATTATAAACATTTTGTTCTGTATTAAAATCGACCCATAATAAGTGGAGTTGGTCCATTTGCGTACAAAGCTAAAAATATTATTTATGTAGTTTATTTTAAAAAATTAAATATTTTACAATAAAAACCTTATTTTTATTAGCACTTTTTCTAGCTTTTTATTATTTATTTTTAGCACTTTCTAGCATTTTTTTCAAAACAATCTAGCACTTTTTCGCAATTAGGTTTTGGCAACACTGTTCAAGTCCAATAAAAACAAATAAGAGTGTTATATTCGACTATGCGGAATACCCACAATCAAACCGTACGCCTATAAACATTAGGTTGATATTTGAAATAGGGTTTAAGTCAGTTATGAACACATTCCTTTCGGATAAACAAAATATTAATTTTAACAAGTAAGAGTGTTATATTCGGCTATGCCGAATCTTATATACCCACCATCACACCTCGTTTGACTCGAATAAAACTTACTTATGTCGAATTTCATCTATATACTCGTATATTTAGGCCAGTTATAAGCGTTAAAGTAATTTTCTGAAGGGGACCTTATATAGAGGGTAGGGTCAATTATGGGTCGATCCTCATAAAATTTGGTACACAGAATTTGGTTCGTATTAAATTTATTTGTGTCGAATTTCATCGCTACACTCGTATTTTTAAACCATTAATGAGCGTTGCAGTCATGAAGGGGATCTTATATGGGGGGTAGGGTCAATTATGGAGCGATCCTCATAAAATTTTGCATAGTGATTTTGGATCGACTTACTTATGTCGAATTTCATCGCTATACTCGCATTTTTAAAACAGTTATGATTGTTAAAGCTGTTTTTGAGGGGACCACTTGTATCGGGGCTATATTGCCCATTTTCAACACCAGACAAACCTTACCTATAAGAAATATTTGTTTCAACTCTCTAGCTCTTTCCGTTCGCACTCTATCGTGCTTTCAATAGACAGACGCACAGACATGGCTAGATCTTCTTAGAATTTAATAAGGACCCAGAATACATATACCTTTGAGGGTCTATGTTTAATATTTCGATGTGTTACAAATAGAATGACAAAATTAAATCTTTTTTGATGGTGAGTATAAAAATGTAAAATTATATCACGGTGTTATATATCTCAATTCATATTTTAAAACATATATAAATATTGGAATCAGCTTTTACTTAATGTAATTTTTATACTCAATGGACACACCCTTGTATAAATATTTTTTTGTTTTTACAATGTTATATACATAGCTTGCCAAAAAAGGACCGTCAAAGCCCGTTCAGTGACAATATTAATCTCTTAAAGGAATGTCTCTGCAGTAAAATTGTAACCGTCAAGGCCCGCCGAAATAAATATTTTTCCATTAAAAAAATGCGATTTTTTGCATATGTAGCTAGATTCAGTGACACCATATTCACATAAAAGCAATGAAAACTTTGTTAAAAAGACATGTTTTTTATTATTTTTTAGTTTCATATATATATATATATCTTTGTAAGTCTGTTCGTTTGTTTGTTTGTTCGTCAAACAAGCCTAAACGGCTGGACCGATTTTCTTCAAATTTGGAACAAAATTAGATCTATACTTGGAGAGTGTTATAGGCTATATTTTTTTAGAACTTGGACTAGGAGGAGGCAAAAAGGGGGGTAAAATGGGTGAAAAACGGGCAAAATGAGTACTTTTGATAGTAAATACTGATTTTGTCTATCATTAAGCAATAGCATTTTCGATTAAACTACTTAATTTGTTAGAAATATATATTAGCAAAGTGCCGTTACGAAAATTGGACCGGAAGGGGACAAAAAATAGGTCAAATGGCGAAAATCCGACAAAATTAGTACTTTTGTGCTTTAAGGACGATTTTTTTCTATTCTAAATCCAAAATATTATAAACTTTGATATTGAGAGTCTCACACATATGTCCATATATTTAGATATATTTAGAAACCCCAGTCTTAGGGAAAAAACGGGTAAAAAGGGAAATCTGTATTTGCTGCGTAAAGGGACTCAATTAATGCATATTTTCAGACAATTCAAACTACTTCAATTATAAATAAAACAAATAAATAAACGTAAAAATTTATAGTTGGGCATGGCCGACCATATGATGCCCTACAACAACTTTTTTAATAATAAAGCATTTACATTAATTTTACCTTAATTCAGAAATATTTTAACAATTTATTGACAAAAAAGGGATTTTCTAAAAGAGGGTTATATGAGGGCCTATCCTTATAAATTTTGGTAAAGCGATTTACGTCTACGTTAAAATTATTTATGTAGAATATCGCCGTAATTTGTGTGTCTATAAGTGAATTTGAACCACCAAGTCCTTTTATGAAGGGGACTTTATATAGGGGATGTGATCAAATGAGAACCGATCATTACGGAAATCAGCAGTGTCATTAAAACTTATATAAAACTAAGTTTAGCCGATTTTTGGTGTGATACAAAAATAATTAACGTTTTTATGAGCTCAAAAGCAATATTCAGGGGTGCGATTGTATTGGGGTTATGCATAATAATGGTCTGATTTTAACTATTTTCAATAGGATTCGTCCTTGCCAGAGTATGTGCCAAATTTCATCAAATTGCAAATTGCGACCTGTAGCGTGCGCATAATGTTTGTACTTACACTTAAACGGCTGGAACGATTTTCTTTAAATTTGAAACAAAGCACAGTGGGGCAGAATCCAAATGTTTTGGAAATAAATCTGGCATTTCTAAACGGCTGATCCGATCGGTATAAAATTTGGCGTGAGCGTAGCCAAGTATTCGAGTTTAAGTTTTGAAGATGAACCCCACAGATGCCCCAGGGATGGCGCTGTGGCGGCTCAAAGTAGGGTACCTACGACATGTAAAATTTTTAAACTCGTGCCATTTTTTTGTTTTTCATCCAAATACAAAGATTTTTATATTTTCTGAAAGCGCATTTAATGTTATAGGCATTTAAAAATTTAATGATTCAAAATTTACCATACCTTGGTCCGCCTTTTTTTGAATACCGGGCGTAATTTTGGACCAAATGGACTTTTTCTTGTTAGTTAGACAACAAAATTTCCAATAATATAAAAAAAATTTCAGATCAATATCATTTACAGATCTAAAAATATACGTTTTTTAATTTAAAAATTCAAAAAATTTTAGATTTTTGCCGTTTTTTTTCCCAAATTTTATAGTTTTCTAAAAGGTATCTTTACGCAGAACGCTTTGGCGTAAAAAACTTGTCCTATTTTTTGAAAATGTTGCCACTGCGTCCTTCGGAATATGACCTATTTTTTATCAAAACTTCAACTTTGGGCGACATGTTCTAAAATCCCAAAGCTGGGATCAGAAAACTGAAAGCAGTTTTGGAAACCTCAATATGTTTTCTATTTACTCCAAAAGTATTTTACCAGCCCTGAAAGAAATGTGGACCCTATGGGCAAAAAAGTAAAAATCCCATTTTTGGGATTTTCATTCCTATTTTTGGGAATTGCGGGACGCCCTTTGACCTTTTCAATTTTTTTTTGCATTTTTTTATTTGAAATGACAAATTTAACAAGCGTTGATAACTTCATTGAGTTTTGTTCATAAATAAAGATTTTGTCATATATTACATATTTGTTTAATTTCTAAAACTATGATTTATATCAAAATTTTAATAGGGTCGCAGATAGCTACAACAATTTAGTCCATATTTATCCCTTAATATCATTTTTTAGTTAGATATGGAAATTCTCGACCCTTTACAAAAAAATTCAAGCCAATATCTCAATTACATTCAAAAATATGTTCATTTAAACCTGTGTCCTTTAATTTCATCTTTTTCATATTTTAGTATTAAGGATGACAGAACATACATTTGGTGTTGAATAAAATATTTGGACAATTTTTAAAAATTATTTAGTTAATTATTTTATTAAAGACTATAACATTGTATATACAATAAAAAAATTATAATTTTATTATGAGCCACGCACAACAACACCTAAATCACCCCACACAAACCACCTTTCCCGCCCACCGAAATATAAAACACAATTTAATACAATATCATCAGTTAGTATAATAGCTTTTTTTATTTGAACTGTTTATCTTAAACATAATACAATTAATTCTTACAACCTACTTATATAGTTAATTCCTAACACTACTTATTTTCTATAAAATAATCTGTCATATCGGTATACATATCCAGAAGGTAATATAAGTCCTTTAAATCTTCCTTGTTTTGAGATGATAGAGTTTCATAACAAATCCATCTTTTTCGCATAGTTGAAAGGACAGGATCAGAAGATAGAAGTAAACTATTAAAAATATCTTCATTCTGTGATTGCCTGGAGCATTTTCTTGAGTTGAATAGTTGAACATGCATAAAATCTCGATTCCTCGCTTCCTGGGCTTCTTCTGTTAACTCTCCAAGTGGAAGAATATTCGATTCAATTATTATTTGACCATGACACAATACTTTGTGTACTGTTGGTGTTAGTTCCCTCCATGGATACAGAGATACAAGTAATTTAGAAATTTCAGATGTATATTCCCCAAATCGATTTTCTTTAATTTTATGTTTACTGTTCAGTGCCATTAAAATAGTGTTAACTCTTCGAAGCAACTCCTTGTCGATTCCAGTTATTTTTGAAGTAATTTCAAAATCACGAAAAAACCTTCTCGCCGTATTACCGTCATTTGTACTACCGCAACTTGGAAGTGGTTTGTCGATGTTTAATCCCATCTGAACTTTAAATTCTTCTTGGATTCTGCTTTTTTTCCGCAGCTCTCAGTTCTTTCAATTCTTCATTATTTTTTGTTGATTTAGTAAGATTCTCTGTGTAAAAAGTAATCCAAAAATCGTATTCTGGCATGAAGTGGTGAAATTCCGAAAGACAGGACTTCTTCATTAATACTTCTGCTTTTGTTTATATTTGAGAATTGCGACTTTTTCTCATTACATATTGAGCATCTCCAGAAGGAAGAAGTTTCTGTTATGGCATTGCTGACCTTTCCATCAATCATTGTTAAGCTTAGCTGATATGATACGTTAATAGAAAATTCCTTTATTTTTATGCAAATGGGCTCCAGTGCATTTATTTCATCTTTTAAATATTCCACTAAATCTTTTGTTGTTTTCTTTGACTCCTTTATATATTCAAATCCAATGGGTCTACACAAATTTTTTGAACCCGGAGTTGTATTGATCCATATATTTTCAAATGAATTTCCGATGCTTGACGATGATGGATTAAGGGAATATGAACGAATTCGTAATGGCACTAATGATGACATAAATACACTTTTGTAGTCTGCTAATGTCCGACTTCCACAAGCTTGTTTGTATTCTGGAATTGCTGATAAACCGTCACATCCCCACTTACACATTAAGACAACATCACAGTTATGAATTTTCCTTAGTTGGCCTTCTGAAAAGTCTGACATAATTTTTGATGCTGTGTTTTCGAGCAAAGATGATATATCAATACAAGCTTCCACATCATTAACAGCAATAGGTGTCCTTTTTCATGCAGAGCTTTCCTTCATATCTGGTACTTATTTCGACTGAGACCCAGTTCCAACATAAGCGCTTTTGCTTCCTCTTCAGTAAAATTTGATTGTGATGTTGGAGTTGGTATACTTTCCACAATTCGCTTAAGTCGTTTTGGTGATGCATTAGGAAGAATAGTTGCAATATGTACGACATCCATAGGTTGGTTTTCCTTTTTCAGCATTTCGTTAAATGTATCAGCAATTTCCTCATTTGAGATTGAAAAAAGTTTTTGTGTGACCCTCTTTTTTTTGACCTTGAACATAAGTCTTCGTATGACTTGCAAGGCGCTCCTGTTGATGTGTTGTAAGTTGAGATTTCCGTAGTAGTTTCCATCCAACTACAAAATTTTAATCGAAATTTCTTTTGATTTCCATCCACAGACTTACTTTTTACATCAAAAAGTTTTAAAAAGGTTTCAATTTTTGATATGCCTGTTTTGTCTACTTTTCTACTATATGTAGTTTTTATATAATTTGAAATGTCTTCAATTCTTTCTGGCCCTTTTGAAGATACACTCCATTAAACGGAACACAACGTACTTTAATGTAATCTTCATTGTAGATTTATTAAATATGGTACTTAAAATCTGAGAAGTTTACTTATATACCAATTCTTGTCATTTCCGATACAGGTATTCCAAAGTAAAAAATTACGAATTGTCTACCTATTAACATTTAGGACTATATTACTATAACCTGTAATTCAGTCATTGATATTTCTTATTAGTGAATGAATCGAAATTATCATTACCTGTATATTTTTACCTACATGATCATAAACGAAACAGAACGAAATGATCTGTCGAAAAAATTTAGGTAAAAAATAGTTATAAATTTCTGAAAATTTGAGCATAATAGGACCTTTCAATTATAAGGATAAGCAAACAAATAGAAAATAGGTAAATATAAGATTTAAATATGTTCTGTCATATTTAATACTAAAATATGAAAAATATGAAATTAAAGGATACAGGTTTAAATGAACATATTTTTGAATGTAATTGAGATATTGGCTTGAAAATTTTTGTAAAGAATCGAGAATTTCCATATCTAACTAAAAAAGGATATTAAGGGATAAATATGGACTAAATTGTTGTAGCTATCTGCGACTCTATTAAAATTTTGATATAAATCATAGTTTTAGAAATTAAACAAATATGTAATATATGACAAAATCTTTATTTATGAACAAAACTCAATGAAATTTTCAACGCTTGTTAAATTTGTCATTTCAAATAAAAAAATGCAAAAAAAAATTGAAAAGGTCAAAGGGCATCCCGCAATTCCCAAAAATAGGAATGAAAATCCCAAAAATGGGATTTTTTACTTTTTTGCCCATAGGGTCCACATTTCTTTCAGGGCTGGGAAAATACTTTTGGAGTAAATAGAAAACATATTGAGGTTTCCAAAACTGCTTTCAGTTTTCTGATCCCAGCTTTGGGATTTTAGAACATGTCGCCCAAAGTTGAAGTTTTGATAAAAAATAGGTCATATTCCAAAGGACGCAGTGGCAACATTTTCAAAAAATAGGACAAGTTTTTTTCGCCAAAGCGTTCTGCGTAAAGATACCTTTTAGAAAACTATAAAATTGTTATATGTTCTTAAAGAAAATTTTATTTTATTAATAAAAGAGTTAAGACACATTTTTGGGAAAAAAAACGGCAAAAATCTAAAATTTTTTGAATTTTTAAATTAAAAAACGTATATTTTTGGATCTGTAAATGATATTGATCTGAAATTTTTTTTGAATTTTTAAATTAAAAAACGTATATTTTTGTAGTATGTCCAATCATGTATTTGGATGAAAAACAAAAAAATGGCACGAGTTTAAAAATTTTACATGTCGTAGGTACCCTACTTTGAGCCGCCACAGCGCACAGTGGTATAGGAAAAAAAAAAGAGGGAAATAATTCGGTAACTTCTAAACGGTTAATCCGATTTTAATGAAATTTGGTGTGCACAAAGAGGAGGTGTTGTCGAGTTTAGGTTTTGAATTTGGACCTTATAGGCCAACCAGGGGCCCGGCGGGGGGTCATCAAATTAGGACACCTCGGCTATGTTAAATTTTTAAAACGATCCTATTTCTTCATTTGAGTTCCGATTTAAAAAAAATTTCGTATATAGAATCTCCTCATCGAGCACTATAAAAAATGTTGTCATAGCAGTAAATTATCTCTTATAGTTTAGGAGATATTCGCATTTGAAAATTAAAATTTTAAAATTTTTACCGTCCTTACTTTAGTTTTTTTTGATAATAGCAGGTCCAAATATTCCCGATTTTCGCCATTTTGTTTTATTCGCTTAACAACAAGTTTATATATCAAGCAGTGAAAGAATTATGTAAAAATCATGACTGAGTCCAAAGTTATAGGCATTTAAATTTAAAAAATTAAAAAAAGGCGATTTTTTGTCATTTTTTTGGGAAAAAAGTATCTTTTTCTTTTTAAGTTATCTAAAAAGTTTCTAAGAAGATGTATATAGAATTTATACTTTTTGGAAAGCTGACTTTACATAAAGTACGATAAATGAAACAAAACCTAAAAATTTTTGATACCGAGGGGACCAGGTCCATCCAAAAAAACCCTTTTTTTTATGGAAAATTCAATTTTGAGCAAAAATTTTCAAATCGCATAGTCGATATCAAATTATAGTGACCTGTTTTATATGACCCAATATGTTCTTAATCATTTTGTAACGGGTTTCGATAACCCCGCCCCTGGTATGGATATAATAGGCAAAAAACTAAAAAATCCCATTTTTGGGATTTTTTAAAACTTTTTTGGGAATTCCGGGATTTCTAATAAGAAAATTCGAAATTTTTATTTAATTTTGGATTTTAAGTAAAAAAATCTACCTAACTGTAAAATTTCATCAAAAAATATTCATAAATAAAATTTTTATTGCAATTAGAAAAATTTGTATCTTCGCAAAAACTGAATAAAAAACATTTTTTAATTTTTTTTAAAAAAAGTATTCCGCGAATTTTTTAATTTTCAAAAATTATATACAGTTTTGAAAAATAGACAAAATTACCTTTCCATTGATATATAACATGCCTACCTAATGTTTTTTAAGTGACAAATTAATTAGGGAAAACTCAACATCTTTTAGAAAATTTGCCTAGCACTATTATTTTCATCCATAAGGTTAACTCTTAAATTTGTTACATATATGGATGAAAATAATAGTGCTAGGTAAATTTTCTAAAAGATGTTGAGTTTTCCCTAATTAATTTGTCACTTAAAAAACATTAGGTAGGCATGTTATATATCAATGGAAAGGTAATTTTGTCTATTTTTCAAAACTGTATATAATTTTTGAAAATTAAAAAATTCGCGGAATACTTTTTTTAAAAAAAATTAAAAAATGTTTTTTATTCAGTTTTTGCGAAGATACAAATTTTTCTAATTGCAATAAAAATTTTATTTATGAATATTTTTTGATGAAATTTTACAGTTAGGTAGATTTTTTTACTCAAAATCCAAAATTAAATAAAAATTTCGAATTTTCTTATTAGAAATCCCGGAATTCCCAAAAAAGTTTTAAAAAATCCCAAAAATGGGATTTTTGGTTTTTTGCCTATTATATCCATACCAGGGGCGGGGTTATCGAAACCCGTTACAAAATGATTAAGAACTTATTGGGTCATATAAAACAGGTCACTATAATTTGATATCGACTATGCGATTTGAGAATTTTTGCTCAAAATTTAATTTTCCATAAAAAATAGGGTTTTTTTGGATGGACCTGGTCCCCTCGGTATCAAAAATTTTTAGGTTTTGTTTCATTTATCGTATTTTATGTAAAGTCAGCTTTCCAAAAAGTATAAATTCTATATACATCTTCTTAGAAACTTTTTAGATAACTTAAAAAGAAAAAGATACTTTTTTCCCAAAAAAATGACAAAAAATCGCCTTTTTTTAATTTTTTAAATTTAAATGCCTATAACTTTGGACTCAGTCATGATTTTTACATAATTCTTTCACTGCTTGGTATATAAACTTGTTGTTAAGCAAATAAAAAAAAAATGGCGAAAATCGGAAATATTTGGACCTGCTATTATCAAAAAAACTAAAGTAAGGACGGTAAAAATTTTAAAATTTTAATATTCAAATGCGAATATCTCCTAAACTATAAGAGATAATTTACTGCTACGACGACATTTTTTATAGTGCTCGATGAGGAGATTCTATATACGAAATTTTTTTTAAATCGGAACTCAAATGAAGAAATAGGATCGTTTTAAAAATTTAACATAGCCGAGGTGTCCTAATTTGAGGACCCCCCGCCGGGCCCCTGGTTGGCCTATAAGGTCCAAATTCAAAACCTAAACTCGACAACACCTCCTCTTTGTGCATACCAAATTTCATTAAAATCGGATTAACCGTTTAGAAGTTACCGAATTATTTCCCTCTTTTTTTTTTCCTATACCACTGTGCGGGGTTCATCTTCGAAACTTAAACTCGAATACTTGGCTACGCTCACGCCAAATTTTATACCGATCGGATCAGCCGTTTAGAAATGCCAGATTTATTTCCAAAAAATTTGGATTCTGCCCCACTGTGCGTCAGCAGAATTTTCAGACCTATACACGCGAGCATTCGAATCGCAATTCTGCTCTTGACTGATCTATATATATAAATGAATGTGTGTTTGTTTGTATGCTTATATGCAGCTGAACCGATTTTCTTCAAATTTTCACAGCGTATTCCTGTATGTCTGGAATAGGTAATAGGCTACTTTTTATTTTGAAATTCCAAGTGGGCGAGGAGCCACGCCCATATTACGAAAATATTAAATCCGTATATTTGAGATCATATAACAGTTAAAGTCCTCAAATTTTGTCGGATCAACTTTTAATAAAAAAATTAGTTTATCTTGGAAACTATTACAGTTAGAATCTTCAAATTTTGCACGAATAACTTTAGCATCCATTAAAACATTTTGGGTAATAAATTGGCGGACTGCCCATGAAGGGAGCGGCACCTCCCATATTAATTATATATAAAAATTCGTTTATCTGGGAAACTAATGAAACTAAATTCTTCAAATTTTGCACGAAGAACTTTAATATTCATCTGAACATTTTGGAGGAAAAAAGCGGACTTTCATCTGGGGGTGCTTAAGGCCCTCATAAGAATTAAATAAAAAAAAAAATAGTATATCTGAGAAATTATTAGAACTAGAATCTTCAAATTTTACTTGAAGAATCTTGACATTCATCAGAACATTTAGAGTATAACGGGCGGACTTTCAATGGGGAACTTGGCACCTCACATATGAATTAAATATAAAATTTCGTTTATCTGGGAAACTAATAGAACTTGATTCTTAAAATTTTGTACAAATTACTTTAATATTCATCTGAACATTTTGGAGGAAAAGGCGCGGACTTTCATCAGGGGAGATTGAAGCCCCCACATGAATCAAATAGAAAAATTCTTATATCGTATATCTTCAAATTTTACATGAAGAACTTTGACATTCATGTGAACATTTAGAGCATAACGGGCGGACTTTAAATGGGTGGCTTGGCACAACATATATGAATTAAATACAAAATTTCGTTTATCTTGGAAACTCTTATATTATTAAAAATTTTCATAGATAGATAGAAATTGGTGATAGATAGAAACTGGCGAACTTGCAATAATTTGCTTGACATCTCTCATATGTAACATATTATAAATCTGGAAAACTATTGTAGTTAGAATCTTCAAAATCGTTAAGTGGGTTTTTTATTTATACATATTGCTTTTAGGGTAGCAAAGCATACTGGGTGTAGCTAGTATATATATATAAATGAATATGTGTTTGTTTGTATGTTTATATGTTTGTATATTTGAACGTTATAGACTACTAAACGGCTGAACCAATTTTCTGGAAATTTTCACAGCGTATTTCTGTACGTCTGAAATAGGTAATAGGCTACTTTTTATTTTGAAATTTCAAGTGGTCGAGGAGCCACGTCCATATTAATAGAATATCAAATCCGTATATTTGAGATAATATAACAGTTAGAGTCCTCAAATTTTGTCAGAGCCTACAAAAAGTAGGCGGACTAGCATTAGGGAGCGTGGCACCTCCCATATAAATTAAATACAAAAATTCGTTTATCTTCGAAATTTTTACAGTTAGAATCTTAAAATTTTGCACGTATAACTTTAACATCCATTTAAACATTTTGGGTAACAAATTGGCGGACTAGCCATGAGGGAAGCGAACCTCCCATATTAATTAAATGCAAAAATTCGTTTATTTGGGAAACTAATAGAACTAAATTCTTCAAATTTTGCACGAAAAACTTAAATATTCGTCTGAACACTTTGGAGGAAAAAGAGCGGACTTTCATCTTGGGGGCAAGAAGCCCCCATATTAATTAATAGAAAAATTCGTACATCTGAGAAACTATCTTCAAATTCAAATCTTCAAATTTTATTTAAAGAACTTTGACATTCATCTGAACATGTGGAATATATCGGGCGGACTTTCAATGGGGAGTTGGTACCGCAGATATGAATCTATATATATAAAAAAGAATGTGCTAGAATCTTCAAATTTTACATGAAGAACTTTGACATTCATGTGAACATTTAAAGAAAAATGGGCGGACTTTCAATGGGGGATTGGCCCCTCCCATATGAATTAAATACAAAATTTCGTATATTTGGGAAACTATTAGGTTAGGTTAGGTTGATAGGAGGATGTATACTACATCAAATCCGAAGAAATACACCTAGGCCACTATCGGGCCTGTTGTGCGCTCCAATTCATGAAAAAAAAAAAATAAAATTGTTCACTGAATGTATTATTTTTCCATGTTCAGAAACTCAGTTTCCTGGACGTAATCCCTAAGAATCTTCCAATCAGTGTTGGGTAAGAATGTTATTTCCGGAATAACATCACTTTCAAGATACTTGGATCTAACTTCGACGAATGCCTGACAGTGGCAAAGAAAGTGCTCCAGAGTTTCACTGTCCCCTCCACATGCTCTACATTTGTCTGAATCCGCACGTCCAATTTTGTATAGATGTGCACGTATTCCTGTGTGTCCACTCAGAATACGTACCATCATACTAACATCAGACTTGCTCATTTTGAGGAGATTTTTCGTCTTGCTCTCATCAGGGTCACCTCATAGAATCTTTGTGGTTCTACCCACCGTTTTATTATTCCAAGAGGCCTATCCGCCACCCGGGGACGCGCTCGGTAGGAAAAACGGCAAAACTCCCCCGAGTGGGAAACTATTAGATTATTCACATTTTTCATGGGTTACATTTAAATATTAATTAACGTTTGGAAAAATTGGCGAACTTGCAATAATTTGAATGGCATATCATTATACATATATCTATATATAAAAACTATTATAGTTAGAATCTTAAAAATCGTTAGGTGCGGTTTTTTATTTATATTGATTTTAGGGTAGCAAAGCACACTGGGTATAGCTAGTCTTATATAAGGGTGAATTATAGACCGATCTTTATAAACTTTTGTACATAAATTATGTTTCGTAAAGATGTTGTTTATTCGAATTTCATCGCCTAAATCGCAATTTTAAGTAATTATTGAGAGTTGAAGGAATTTTACTGAAGTGGTCATTTATCGATCCAACTTCATCAAAGTCGGTAGGAGGATTTCATGGGGACCTTAATAGGGGGCGTTACAGTCATTTTCTGAGGGGGACCTTATATGGAGGGTGGGATCAATTATAGACCGATCCCCATAAAATTTGATAAAGAGTTTTTGGCTAGCACGAAACTTGTTTATGTATAATTTCACTGCTGTAATCGCATTTTTGTGTCAGTAATGAGCGTTAGTCATTTTCGGAGGGGATCTTATAGGGGGAAGGGTCAATTAAAGACAGATCCTCATAAAATTTTGTAGAAAGGATTTTATATAGGGGATAGGGTCAGTTAAGGACCGATCCTTTTAAAATTTGATAGAGAGCTGGCTAGCACAAAACCTGTTTATGTAGAATTTTACCGATGTACTCGCATTTTTGAGTTGTCATTTTCTGAAAGGGCCCTTATATGAGGGGTAGGGTCAATTATAGACCGATTCTTAAAAAATTTTACTAAGAGATTTAAGTTTCTTTAAAAAAAATTCAGTTCCTTTTTTCATGATAAGGAGCGCACAACAGGCCCGATAGTGGCCTAGGTGTATTTCTTCGGATTTGATGTAGTATATATCCTCCTATCAACCTAACCTAACCTAAGTTTCTATAAAATATGTTCCTGTCGAATTTCAACGCTATAGATGTTTTTTAGACAGTTATGAGCGTTAAAGTCATTTTCTGCAGAGTACTTTATATGGGCGGTAGGGTCAACTATTGGCCTATCCTTATAAAATTTTACAAAGAGATTAAAGTTCCGATGGAACATGTTTGTGCCGAATTTCACCGTCATTGATGCTTCTTTTAGCCAGTTATGAGCGATAAAGTAATTTTCTGAGGGGGGACTTATGTGGGGGCTAGGCGAAATCGAGGACCGATATTGAACATTTTCAATTTTTCAACAGACAAACAGACAGTCGGACATGGCTAGGTCGTCATAGAATCTAATAAGGACCCAGAATATATATACTTTTATGGGTCTTAGACGAATATTTCAACGTGTTACAAACGGAATGACGAAAACAATATAACCCCCATCTTTTTTGATGGTGGGTATAAAAATGAATGTGTGTTTGTTTGTATGTTTGAACTTTATAGACTACTAACCGGCTGAACCGATTTTCTTGAAATTTTCACAGCGTATTCCTGTATGTCTGTAAGAGGCTATAGGCTACTTAAGAAAATACTAAATCCATATATTTGAGATGATATAACAGTTAATGTTCCCAAATTTTGTGAGCCACTTTAGTGTCAATATGATTATTTAGGACAAAATGTGGGCGAACTAGCGTTAGGGGCGTGGCACCTCCCATATTAATTAATACAAAAACATGTTTATCTGGGAAACTAATAGAACTAAATTCTTCAAATTTTGCGCGAAGAACTTTAACATTCATCTGAAAATTTTGGAGGAAAAAGAGCGGACTTTCATCTGGGAGGCTTGAAGCCCCCATATGAATTTAATAGAAAAATTCGTATATCAGAGAAACTGTTAGAGCTAGAATCTTCAAATTTTACTTCAAGAACTTTGACATTCTTAACAATAATTCATACCAGAACCTGTGCAAATATACTTACTCTCATGTTATTTTGCACAAAATGAATATCTAACGAATTGCAGAATACATTTAAGAAATATTTTATTATATTTTTTTTTAAATTTAAACAGAATTTTTAAATATTTAATATTTTTAATTTTATTGGAACCGTCTTTAATTTATTTAGACTTATTTTAAAATACTCCCAATATTTTTATCGAATTTATATATAATTTAAAATGTTTTTTTTATTTGCTTTCAGTCATTGGAAAGTACACGTCGTATGTTGGCGCTATGTGAAGAGGTAAGATTAAATAATGATATTGAATTTTTGTTGATAAATGCACTGTCCGATTGTCATAAATTGAACATGTTTTAAGGGTTGATTAATACATATGTATTTATACTTTTAGTAAATTTTATAAAAAGGGAACGATATTAAAAGTCCACAAATTATGAAAATAAAATGAAGTTTCATAGAAAAAATTCATAACTGGAATTTATACATATTTAGGGTATTCACACGGTCGCCATAAAGTCATATATACCCCCCATATTTTTTGATGGTGGTATAAAAATAGGAGTATTTGAAAAATAAAAAAATATTTAATAAAAAATTAAAAAAAAATTTAAACAATTTAACAAATTTTTTTCTGGAAACATGGAAGGAATAGCTATCTGAACTTCTTTGGATAATTTTTGCTACAACTTTGAAATCCATATGAGCATTTGGGGGAAAAATTAACGGACTAGAAATAGGAGCGGTACCTCCCATATAAAGAAAATTTTAATTATTATATCTGAGAAAATATAAGAGTTAGAGTTGTTAAATTTTGTCGGAACCACTTAAGTGTCAATATGAGTATTTATGATACAAAAATAGGCGGACTATCAATAGGAGGCGTGGTACACCCCATATGAATTAAATAGAAAAATTTGTTTATCTGGCAAACTATTAGAGCTATAATCTTAAAATTTAGCATGAAGAGCTTTCACGTCTTGTAGGCCGAAAATGTGCAGGAGGTTAAGAACCTCCCATATAAATTAAATACAAACATTCTCATATTGCCAGGTTATCACACGTTTGTCCGGAGAAACCCCACCAAACGACCTATACCTTCATATAGGAAGTTGGAGCACCGAACTTAATTTAATCAAAAGTATTATTGGTCTCAACCAGAAATAAGTTTTAAAGTTTTAATGGTCTGCACCAGTATATATTTGAGTTTAAATGGTCTCCACCAGGTTATATCGTGAGTATTGTATGGTCTCCACCAGTTAAAAACATAATCTCACTCTGAGGTAAAACGAAAGCACGCGTTTAATGAAGACAACGCATAACTTAGAAACGGTTATACGAAGTAGTGCATAAAATTAGTGCGGGGGTGAGAAGTAATTCTGTCGAAAGCTCGGCAACAACCACAAGCATGAACGTCCTTAAGGGATAAAAACGATGACGTTTTTGAGTTGTTCCCCAACTCAGACCTGAATTACAACTGGTTTGAAAAATAGATTAAAAAATTCTTGTATATTAAAAACAGTTACAGACAGAGAAAAATGGGCGGACTTTCAATAGGAGACTTGACACCTCCTATCAATGTAATACAAAATTCGTATATCAGAGAAACTATTAGAGCTAGAATCTTAAAATTTTGTACGGGTAGCATTAAAATCCATACTAACGTTTGGAAAAATTGGTAAAATTGCAATTGTTGTAGGGTATCCCTATATGAATCAAATACAAAAAATCGTATATCTGAAAACTTTTAGAGCAAGAATTCTCAAGTGGAATTTTCATTCAGGCCCATCACAGAATTCCATTCCGATCGAAAGTGGAATTATAAATTGTAAATAAATCGACTGAAAAAATAATAACTTTAAACTATTGTCAATTCCACGTTGAAAACGTGAAGTGGTTTCATTCTGAAAAAGTTATAATTTTCCTTTTTTTGAAGAAGAAAATTATGGAATTGACAGGCCTGCATACAGTGGATGTCCACTAGTACGAATTATATAGTGTCATCAGGCCCTTTCGTAGTACCGAAAAATTCGTATTATTTAACAACACATTTTGTATGTTTAAATTCAAATAATATGCATAAAATATTGGATTTTATTTATTTTTCATGGAAAATTACATAACGAAACAAAATATAATAAATGTGTATTATTTTAAATAAATTTGTTGTACATAAACAGGCATAAAAGTGACATATGTACGTTAATTGTTAATCAGGGTACAGATAGCGATCGAATTCAATTCGCTCGCGAGCGAGTTTAATTCGAGCGATTTAAATAATTCATTTTCCGGCGAATAAATCTATTCGACTCGCGAGTTTAATTTTTAAACTCGCGATAAGAGTTGAAAATTTAAAGAGCGTAAAATAGAACTCGCTCGCGATTCGAGTCAAAACGAGTTAATCGCGAGTTTTATAATTTTGTAAATGGAATAAATTTAAATTTTTAAGGCATAATCAATTTACATATAAATACTAGCTAAAACCCGGCGTGCTTTGCTACTCCTGTCGATATAAAATAAAAAATTTTCAAAATATATTCATATACATTTTTTGTTTATAAAAATTTTATTAATATTTGTTTGTCACTATCCAAAACCATAAAGTAATAAGACAAAGAAAGTTTGATATTTAAAGTATTTTATTAATTAATGATATTTATGTACATATATTATTTCTTAATAATTATTTCTTATTCCTATTCATTAGCATAAATTTACAAAATATTACAAAATTACGAAAATATGATTGACTTAATATTTACAATTAAAATTTTTCTTAATAATTATTTCCTATTCTAAAGCCTTGGGATATACAATATTTTTCGTTTTCCCCTCAGGCGCGTAGATATACAAATCTGAAGGTTTCTCAACTCGCGAGCATGCAACATAAAGCTGACCATGTGAGAAGCATGGATTTTCGAGATTTATTCCACACACTTGCAGGGATTGACCCTGAAATTGTGGATCAATATTTCGCAATAAAATAATTGGAACGCCAATTTTCAACTTCAATTCGTGGGGATACATTGATGACATCATCATTATTTGTAACAGTATCGATGGATTTATATGTTTTTAAATTACCATCGATTCTATTCAAAATAATATTATTGATACAATTAACGTCAATGTTTTTGGGTGCCAGTAAAGCACGCTCACATAACCACTGCCTATTTTTGAAATTACGTTGAAGATTTGGAAAAACACAATATATTAACTCTTTCTTTGATTGTGTGATCCTACAAAAGTTAGAGGGAAACTTTACACAATTTGTGGTTGGCTCAATTGTCATTTTTCCATTTCCTAAATCCAGCAATTGTTTTGTTGTTAATTTTAACGTGTGAACATGTTGCCAGAGATATGATGATTTTAGGCAAGCATTGAGTTCAGCAGCCGGTGTTGAACCAGGTATCACAGGAAGTGTCTGGCGAAAATCACCCGCTAAAAGAATTAATGCACCTCCAAATAAATTAGAATTACTTCTCATGTCCTTTAAAGTGTGATCAAGCGCTTCTAAGGATTTTTTGTGGGCCATGGTGCATTTATTCCACACTATTATTTTATATGTTTGCAGGATTTTACCCATTGAAGAATTTTTCTTAACATTACATGTATAATCTTCAGAAAATTGTGTTTTCAACGGTAATTTGAGTGCATAATCTAAAAGTGTTGCTGCAATACCTGATGACGCAATGGCTAAGGCAATATTCTTTTGCGATCGAACTTTAGCTAAAATTAACTAGATGAGAAAGGTTTCTCCGGTTCCTCCTGGCGCATCAGTGAAATAAAATCCTCCTTGTAAGAAATAATTATTAAGAAATAATATATGTACATAAATATCATTAATTAAAAAAATACTTTAAATATCGAACTTTCTTTGTCTTATTACTTTAGGTTTTTGGATAGTGAAAAACAAATATTAATAAAATTTTTATAAACAAAAAATGCATATCAATATATTTTGAAAATTTATTATTTTATATCGACAGGAGTAGCAAAGCACGCCGGGTTTTAGCTAGTTTCAACATAAGAAGTAGCCTATAGTTCCTTCCAGAAATACAGGAAGAAACTGTGAAAATTTCAGGAAAATTGGTCCAGCCGTTTAGCAGTCTATAAAGCACAAACAAACAAACATACAAACATACATACATACATACATACATACATACATACATACATACATACATACATACATACATACATACATACATACATACATACATACATACATACATACATACATACATACATACATACATACATACATACATACATACATACATACATACATACATACATACATACATACATACATACATACATACATACATACATACATACATACATACATACATACATACATACATACATACATACATACATACATACATACATACATACATACATACATACATACATACATACATACATACATACATACATACATACATACATACATACATACAAACACACTTTCATTTTTATATATATATATATATATAGATTCTAGTTTCTCAGATATAATAATTTTCCTATTAAATTTATGTGGGAGCTCTAAGCTCCCCATGACGAAAGTCCGCTCTTTTTTCTAAAATATGTTCAGATGAATATTTAAGTTCTTAGTGCAAAATTTGAAGAATTTAGTTCTATTAGTTTCCCAGATAAACCAATTTTTGTATTTTATTAATATGGGAGGTACTGCTCCCCTCATGGGTAGTCCGCCAATTTATTTCCCAAAATGTTTACATGGATATTAAAGTTACTCGTGCAAATTTTTCATATTCTAACTGTAATAGTTTCCAAGATAAACGAAGAGTATTTAATTTATATGGGAGGTGCCACGCCCCCTAATGCTAATCCGCCCACTTTTTGTCTTAAATAATTATATAGATACTAAAGTTGCTCCCACAAAATTTGAAGACTCTAACTATTATATTATCTCAGATATACTAATATAATATTTTCTTAATATGGGCGTGGCACGTCGCCCACATGAAATTTCAACATAAAAAGTAGCCTATAGTTCCTTCCAGACATACAGGAAGAAACTGTGAAAATTTCAGGAAAATCGGTTCAGCCGTTTAGCAGTCTATAAAGCACAAACAAACAAACATACATACATACATACATACATACATACATACATACATACATACATACATACATACATACATACATACATACATACATACATACATACATACATACATACATACATACATACATACATACATACATACATACATACATACATACATACATACATACATACATACATACATACATACATACATACATACATACATACATACATACATACATACATACATACATACATACATACATACATACATACATACATACATACATACATACATACATACATACATACATACATACATACATACATACATACATACATACATACATACATACATACATACATACATACATACATACATACATACATACATACATACATACATACATACATACATACATACATACATACATACATACATACATACATACATACATACATACATACATACATACATACACACTTTCATTTTTATATACATGTATAGATATAGATCTAGCTCTAATAGTTTCTCAGATATAATAATTTTCCTATTAAATTTATGTGGGGGCTCCAAGCTCCCCATGACGAAAGTCCGCTCTTTTTTCTAAAATATGTTCAGATGAATATTTAAGTTCTTAGTGCAAAATTTGAAGAATTTAGTTCTATTAGTTTCCCAGATAAACCAATTTTTTGTAATTATTTTTGGTGTAATTATTTAGCTTTTGAGCCGAAAGAAGTCGGCGGCGGCGCGGCTTGCAAGATATTACCGGCGGCCAGCCGCCGCCGATGTGAGCCGTCTCGGCTTGTATCTCTGCATGCAAGTGATCTTTAAATTTTTTTTTTATTTATTACTGCCGGTTTCTCTAAATGCGAAAGAACATTTTCTTTCTTACAAATATATTGAAAACAACAAATAAATTTAAAATTTTGTTTTCAATATATTTATAAGAAAGAAAATGTTGTTTCGATATTGTGAATCAGGCAGTTAGATTATCGATTGTGAATCAAACACGTGTTGAATGATGTATGTATGTATGTATGTATGTATGTATGTATGTATGTATGTATGTATGTATGTATGTATGTATGTATGTATGTATGTATGTATGTATGTATGTATGTATGTATGTATGTATGTATGTATGTATGTATGTATGTATGTATGTATGTATGTATGTATGTATGTATGTATGTATGTATGTATGTATGTATGTATGTATGTATGTATGTATGTATGTATGTATGTATGTATGTATGTATGTATGTATGTATGTATGTATGTATGTATGTATGTATGTATGTATGTATGTATGTATGTATGTATGTATGTATGTATGTATATATGTATGTATGTATGTATGTATGTATGTATGTATGTATGTATGTATGTGTGTACGAAGTGTCTACTACTTTGCAGCAAATAATGTACGTACATATTAGGGATGCCAAACGGGAATTCCCGATTCCCGAAAATCCCGGTATTTTCGGGATTTGAAAGTACCGAAAACCGGGATTTTAAAAAATGAAATCCCGGGAAATTTCGGGATTTTAAAATCCCGAATTTTTAAGTATTTTTCCGCTATTTTATACATTATAAAGTACTAAATAAGAGAATTTTAATAGTTTTTGGACCTAAGATGACTCTACTAACTTACAAGCTAAAATATCAAAAAAAAAGTAAGAGTGCTATATTCGGCTATGCCGAATCTAATATACCCACCATCAAACCGTATGCCGTAAAAGGAATGCTTTTCTATAAACATCAGGGTGATATTACTCATCAAATTTACTGATAGGATCTTATATGAGAGGTAGGGTGAATCATTGACCGTTTTTATAAAATTTTTCATAATTTTTTTAGACCAATTTTGGTTCATACACTTTCCGGTAGGAAGATTTACGTTCCTATAAAAGTTTCTTAGCTTTTGGCGAGTAAGAAACTTACTTATCTCAAATTTCATCTCTACACTCGTACTTGTAAGCCAGTAATGAGCGTTAAAGTATTTATCTGGATGGGACCTTATGTAGGGGTAGGGTCAATTATGGACCGAACCACATAAAACTTGGTAGAGAGATTTTGACTCGCATGAAACATATGTGTATAGAATTTCATCGCTATTTTTAAGCCAGTAATAAGCGTTAAAGTCATTTTTTTAACGGGACCTTATATGGGGGTAGGGTCAATTATGAACCGACCCACATAAAATTTGGTAGAGAGGTTTTGGCTCGTCAGGGATTTACTAATATCAAATTTCATTGCTATACTAAATAGGCATAGATACTATCGGATATATAAAAATAACAAGTACGAATTTATAGGCGGGCGAGGCCGACCATATAACCCCATACACCAGTTATGAGAGTAAAATGTAATTTAGTTTTCATAATAAATGTATACCTCGCCTCCGATATATTCTAGCACTTTATTGTTAAAAAACTATTTTTCTGAAATATGCTTGGGGGAAGGACGCCATCATATGAGTCGATCCTCATAAAATTTGGAGGACGAATTTACGGTTACATAAAATGTTTTATGCTGAATTTCATTGCGACAGTTCTCTTTTTAAGCGAATTGTGGACACTAATTCTTTTTTAAAGCTGTGTTTTGTATGGGAGCTCGGATCAAAAGCCCGATCATTTCAAATTTCATCAGCGTATTTTAGGACAGTATAAAACAAAAGCACTACTCCGGAGAAACCCAATATACAATCCCTACTAAGGGTATAAAAAGGGCAATAAATAGGCATTGATACTATAGAATATCTATAATGGAAGTCAACCTGTCAATAAGATGGCGAGAAGATAATTCCCTTGGTTAGTGAACACGTAATATAAGGTGGAGGAGATATAGGTGCAGTACAGGTGCTCTATGTAGCCTCGTATGGATCCCCATTACACATACTATTTAAATATTATTTGGAAACCATTGTAAATTTGGATATCATGGGTATTATTTTAGGTTTTTATTCTACTATTCAGTGCCTGGGATGGAAAGATTTTTATTCTAAGTATGTACTTTGAATTAATTTGTTTTTCTTTTCACAAAATGCTTATTGGAAAGTAAACACCTACTAAGAGTATTCATATTTCAATATGAAATAAAACGTTTTATTTTTGTCGGTAAATTATTAAGATTTTTTGAATATTTTTTATATTTTTCGGGATTTAGAAATCCCGAAAATCCCGGGATCCCGATATCGGGATTCCGGGATTTATTTAAAAATCCCGAATCCCGGGATTTCTAAAAACCAGTCCCGATTGGCATCCCTAGTACATATGTATTAGCGTACATAATTTTAATGGGAAACTTATTTGGTTATGTCATATTTATATATAAACTAGCTAAAACCCGGCGTGCTTTGCTACTCCTGTCGATATAAAATAAAAAAATTTCAAAATATATTCATATACATTTTTTGTTTATAAAAATTTTATTAATATTTGTTTGTCACTATCCAAAACCATAAAGTAATAAGACAAAGAAAGTTTGATATTTAAAGTATTTTATTAATTAATGATATTTATGTACATATATTATTTCTTAATAATTATTTCTTATTCCTATTCATTAGCATAAATTTACAAAATATTACAAAATTACGAAAATATAATTGACTTAATAGTTACAATTAAAATTTTTCTTAATAATTATTTCCTATTCTAAAGCCTTGGGATATACAATATTTTTCGTTTTCCCCTCAGGCGCGTAGATATACAAATCTGATGGTTTCTCAACTCGCGAGCATGCAACATAAAGCTGACCATGTGAGAAGCATGGATTTTCGAAACCCTGAAATTTGTTTATTGTCATCGCGAATGCCAAACGTGTAGGAAATTGCAACCGTTTAAAGTCGAATGGCATTTCCGATTGTTGTCATTGAGATCCGAGGTAGTAAGACATCCGTTCCTTTATATTGGCCAGTTGTAATCGTTGCTTCGATTAAGTTGTTCATTAATTTTTTAACTGTTAATCGAGTACCATTACAAAGACGTGGTGGATCAATATTTCGCAATAAAATAATTGGAACGCCAATTTTCAACTTCAATTCGTGGGGATACATTGACGACATCATCATTATTTGTAACAGTATCGATGGATTTATATGTTTTTAAATTACCATCGATTCTATTCAAAATAATATTATTGATACAATTAACGTCAATGTTTTTGGGTGCCAGTAAAGCACGCTCACATAACCACTGCCTACTTTTGAAATTACGTTGAAGATTTGGAAAAACACAATATATTAACTCTTTCTTTGATTGTGTGATCCTACAAAAGTTAGAGGGAAACTTTACACAATTTGTGGTTGGCTCAATTGTCATTTTTCCATTTCCTAAATCCAGCAATTGTTTTGTTGTTAATTTTAACGTTGAACCAGGTATCACAGGAAGTGTCTGGCGAAAATCACCCGCTAAAAGAATTAATGCACCTCCAAATAAATTAGAATTACTTCTCATGTCCTTTAAAGTGCGATCAAGCGCTTCTAAGGATTTTTTGTGGGCCATGGTGCATTTATTCCACACTATTATTTTATATGTTTGCAGGATTTTACCCATTGAAGAATTTTTCTTAACATTACATGTATAATCTTCAGAAAATTGTGTTTTCAACGGTAATTTGAGTGCATAATCTAAAAGTGTTGCTGCAATACCTGATAACGCAATGGCTAAGGCAATATTCTTTTCCGATCGAACTTTAGCTAAAATTAATGAGATGAGAAAGGTTTCTCCGGTTCCTCCTGGCGCATCAATGAAATAAAATCCTCCTTGTAAGAAATAATTATTAAGAAATAATATATGAACATAAATATCATTAATTAATAAAATACTTTAAATATCGAACTTTCTTTGTCTTATTACTTTATGTTTTTGGATAGTGACAAACAAATATTAATAAAATTTTTATAAACAAAAAATGCATGTCAATATATTTTGAAAATTTTTTATTTTATATCGACAGGAGTAGCAAAGCACGCCGGGTTTTAGCTAGTTTCAACATAAAAAGTAGCCTATAGTTCCTTCCAGAAATACAGGAAGAAACTGTGAAAATTTCAGGAAAATTGGTCCAGCCGTTTAGCATGTACATACATACATACATACAAACAAACATACATACATACATACATACATACATACATACATACATACATACATACATACATACATACATACATACATACATACATACATACATACATACATACATACATACATACATACATACATACATACATACATACATACATACATACATACATACATACATTCATACATACATACATACATACATACATACATACATACATACATACATACATACATACATACATACATACATACATACATACATACATACATACATACATACATACATACATACATACATACATACATACATACATACAAACATACATACATACATACATACATACATACATACATACATACATACATACATACATACATACATACATACATACATACATACATACATACATACATACATACATACATACATACATACATACATACATACATACATACATACATACATACATACATACATACATACATACATACATACATACATACATACATACATACATACATACATACATACATACATACATACATACATACATACACACTTTCATTTTTATATATATAGATTCTAGCTCTAATAGTTTCTCAGATATAATAATTAACCTATTTAATTTATATGGGGGCTCCAAGCTCCCCATGACGAATTTCCGCTCTTTTTTCTAAAATATGTTCAGATGAATATTTAAGTTCTTAGTGCAAAATTTGAAGAATTTAGTTCTATTAGTTTCCCAGATAAACCAATTTTTGTATTTTATTAATATGGGAGGTACTGCTCCCCTCATGGGTAGTCCGCCAATTTATTTCCCAAAATGTTTGCATGGATATTAAAGTTACTCGTGCAAATTTTTCATATTCTAACTGTAATAGTTTCCAAGATAAACGAATTCTTGTATTTAATTTATATGGGAGGTGCCACGTCCCCTAATGCTAATCCGCCCACTTTTGGTCTTAAATAATTATATTGATACTAAAGTTGCTCCGACAAAATTTGAAGACTCTAACTATTATATTATCTCAGATATACTAATTTAATATTTTCTTAATATGGGCGTGGCACGTCGCCCACATGAAATTTCAACATAAAAAGTAGCCTATAGTTCCTTCCAGACATACAGGAAGAAACTGTGAAAATTTCAGGAAAATCGGTTCAGCCGTTTAGCAGTCTATAAATCACAAACAAACAAACATACATACATACATACAAACACACTTTCATTTTTATATATATAGATTGATTATGCCTTATAAATTTAAATTTATTCCATTTACAAAATTATAAAACTCGCGATTAACTCGTTTTTACTCGAATCGCGAGCGAGTTCTATTTTACGCTCTTTAAATTTTCAACCCTTATCGCGAGTTTAAAAATTAAACTCGCGAGTCGAATAGATTTATTCGCCGGAAAATGAATTATTTAAATCGCTCGAATTAAACTCGCTCGCGAGCGAATTGAATTCGATTGCTATCTGTACCCTGGTACAGGATTTTTATAAATACAAAACACTTGTAATAAATACAAAAAAACTTCAATATTACTAAGCTAAAGGTGAATGATACCGAAATAATAAAATAACAAGTAAGAAATTATAGTCGGGCGAGGCCGACCATATGACAAAAATATAATGTGATTTAGTTGCCATAATAAAGCATTTAAGTTGAATTGTACCTTGCCTTAGATATACATATATACTTAAGCCGTTTATTGTTGAATAAAATTGTGGACATTTAAGTGAAATTTTGATGGGGGCTTTTCATAGGGGCTAGGGTCATATGAGAACCTATTATTATGAAATTCGTGGGGGTCACCAAGTCTTGTATACAACTTGGTTATTGCAGCTTTTTGTCGAGATATGAGTATATTAAACATAATTATGAACTTAAAAGCCCTATTCGGCTGGTTCAGTTATATTTGGGGCTATTTGAAATAATGGACCGATGTAAACCATTTTCAACAGGCTTCATCTACGGTACCATAAAATATCATGTGCCAAATTTCATCGAATTATCTCCAAAATTGCGACCTGTAGTTTGATTACAAGTTTTAAAAGCCCTATTCGGGGGTTCAGTTGTATGGGGGCTAGGTGAAATAATGGACCGATGGTAACCATTTTCAATAGGCTTCGTCTACGTTACCATAAAAGATCATGTGCCAAATTTCATTGAATTATCTCCAAAATTGCGACCTGTAGTTTGATTACAAGTTTTAAAAGCCCTATTAGGGGGTTCAGTTGTATGGGGGCTAGGTGAAATAATGGACCGATGTTAACCATTTTCAATAGGCTTCGTCCCTGGTACAATAGAAGATCATGTACCAAATTTCATTGAATTATCTTCAAAATTGCGACCTGTAGTTTGACTACAAGGATTACAAGCCCTATTGGGGGGTTCTGTTGTATGGGGGCTAGGTGAAATAATGGACCGATCTTAACCATTTTCAATAGGCTTCGTCCCTGGGACAATAGAAGATCATGTACCAAATTTCATTGAATTATCTTCAAAATTGCGACCTGTAGTTTGACTACAAGGTTTACATGGACGGACAGACGGACGGACATAGCTAAATCGACTCAGAAAATGATTCATTCATGGACTAAAATATGACGATATCATACGTGACGAAAAACGCAAGTGTTTTTGAAGTACATGTAAATATTTACGAAAATCTGCAAATTCTGTAGTTGTATCTGTTTTGTTTTAATTAAACTATGGGACATATTTTTCATTCCTAATCCATAATTTTTAAATAAAAAAAATTAATATAATTTTATATTGAACATTTTTGAATATCGTACGTGACACAACCAATGTGATAGATTTTTCTCCTGAATTTTTTTAGGTTATAAAATATATATTTTTGAAATATACGCACACATACACACCTCAACAAATAAAAAGGAATAGGAAAGTGCAGTCGGACATGGCCGACCTATATACATGTTTAAGCAATTTATAGATAAAATTAAAAAACAGAAGTTATATGGCGACTAGGGTCAAATATGGACCGATCCTATATATATTATATTAAACTTATTTGAGCCAAATTTTATTATAATACTAGTGCTTATAAGTGAGTTACATACGTTTAAGTGTTTTTCTGAAATTAAACTTTGAATAGAACTATGGTCAAATGAGGTCCAATCGTTATGAAAAGTCATAATGGTTTAGGCTTATATATATTATAGATCTGCCGTTTGTATGGGGCGACGTGTAAAAAAGACCGATTTCAAAAATTTTCAACAGTCTTCGTCTTTGGTGCTACAAAAGATCATATACTAATTTTTGTTGAATTATCTTCAAAAATGCAAAAGTTATAGGGGTTTTATTTTTTCAGTCATGGTTTACCTTTTCATGGAATTGTCCATATGTATAATAACTTTTTGCGAATATCAAAAATACCATAGCAAGACCTTGTAGGGCATAAACAGATGTTAAGAAATGTGTTATAAATATGTTGTACTTAGTAATCTTTGATTTGTTTATATGTTGTGAAAAATTTATTTTTATTCAATCGCTTCAATAAATTTATAAAATTTACAACAAGGGTTATGGGCCCAGATATTTAAAGGTCTAAATAATTTGCAAACATGGGTTCAATGTACCAAATAGAAAAATTAGAAGACAAAAATTACTATGAATGGAAGATACATATGCGGAGCGTACTTATTCATTCGGACTTGTGGGGATATGTTTTCCGGTTATTGCACCTGCAGAAATTCCTCTCCGTAATGAGTGGATTAACAAGGATCAGAAAAGATATAGATTCCTTAAAAAATAAATTATCAGAAGAATGTGAAAGGAGATTCAGTAAGCAAGATACTGTCAAAGTTCAGCAGAATTTTATGTCAAAATCTAAAAATCAAGGTGCTGTAAAGAAAAATTATGCAAAATCTGACACAAAACCAAAAACTAAACGTGAGTACAAGTGTTTCAAATGTGGAATTGTGGGTCACATTGCACGAGCCTGTACGAGAAAGTTGAATGCATTATTACATGGTATGAACGATAACAGTTTGCAAAAAGGGACGTGGATTTTTGATAGCGGTTCAACATGTCACATGTGTGGTGAAAGATATTTTTTTAAATTATTGATACATCACAAAGAAAGAATTGATCTTGCAGCAGATTTCACAATTTTTTCAGAAGGAATTGGTGAGATAGTATTAAATAATACGTTTGGAAATGTATTTTTACTTACAGATGTTCTTTATGTTCCGTGTTTGAAATGCAACTTTATTTCTATTGAACATTTAACACATAATAATTTATCTGTTATCTTCAAGGAAAACGATGTTGATCAATAGTTATAAAACTGTTCAGTTGAGGGGAATAAGAAAAGATCAATTGTTCGTATGTTTCAACAAGGAGTCCGGATAATTTTGTTTGTGATACGTGTTTGAAGTCAAAAATAACATCTAAACCATTTCCAAAAAGTGCAAGTCAAAGAGGTAATGATGTTATCGATTTAGTGCATACGGACATATATGGTCCGATGCGGATTTCATCTCTGGGAGGTGCAAATTACTTTGTTTTATTCATATTCGTTTATTTTCTGAAAACTAAAGGTGAGGTATTAGGAGCCTTTCAGAAGTTTTTGAGTGTGGCTGAAAGACAAACCTCAAAGAAATTGAAAGTGTTGAGGAGTGATAATGGAAAAGAATATTTTAGTAAACATTTTTTCCTGAATTTAGAAGAACTTTGTACTCAAAGGCAGTTCACGGTAGAGTACACCCCCCAACAAAATGGATTGGCCGAACGCGCCAATAGAACTATTTTGGAAATGTCCAGATGTTTGTTAATTGAATCAGTATTACCAGAATCCTTGTAGTCGAGTGCAGTAAACACATCGGTTTATATAAGAAATAGATGTCCGTCAAGATCGATAAATGGTATTACACCGAAAGAGAAATGGAGCAAAATAAAACCAACGGTTTCTCATTTTCGAACATTCGGATGTAAAGCATATGTATTAGACAAACGTCCAGGAAAATCAAAATTTCAACCGAGAGGAATAGAATGCAATTTTATTGGATATTGTTCCGAATCTAAAGCATTGGATAATCGATCAAAATTTTCAAAAGCCGTGATGTGAAGTTTGTTGAAGAAAGTATGCTAAATTCAAATGATCGTGAGTATGGTTTTTTTGAACACAATTTATATAATTGTAAAGGTCGTTATGATGAGAGGAACATTGTTTTGACAACAAGTAAGACATCAAATTCAGATGTTAGTTCGTCTTATTCTGAAAATGCAATTTCTATGAATAATTCAAATATAGTCAACGATTTTGATGAAAATCCAAATTATAAGATTTTAAGATCAGGTAAAATTATTTATAATAATTTATTGAATTCCCAATGTATCTCACAGAATGAAGATCAAGATGTTCCCATCACCATAGAAGATGTAATGAAAAGCAAAGACATTGATAGACTCAATGAAATCCGAATACAACTCTCTTTGTTCTCATGGGACATGGATTCTAGTTGAGAGACCTGATACTGTACCAATTATTAAAAATAAATGGGTATTTACAATTAAAAAGAAAAAGAACGGTGAAATTGAGAAGTATAAATCAGGATTGGTTGCAAAAGGTTGTATTAACGGTATTAACTACACAGAAACTTTTTCTCCAGTAACAAGGTATTCGTATTATGTTGGCATTAGCAGCTGAATTTAAACTATATGCACATCAGTTGGATGTTACAACTGCTTATTTGAACGGTGACATAGATAGTGATATTTACATGGAACAACCTATCGGTTTTGAAGATCCAAATAATCAAGACATAGTGTGCAAGCTTAAAAAATCGATTTATGGATTGAAACTGTCAGGACGTAATTGGAATGAAAAATTTAATGAAATTGTCAAATCTATTGGTTTCAAACAATGCAGTGCTGATACTTGCGCATATACAATGAATTCAAGTGATGATTTTAATATAATAATTGTTTATGTCAACGATATACTTCTAGATTGCTCAAAATTTGAAGTAATGAAGAAAAATTTATCAGAGAAAATTAAAGTTGTCGATAAAGGTCCAGTGAATTATTTTCTAGGGATGGAAAAGAAGATTATATTGGAACTTTTAAAGGATAATAATATGAAAGGTTGCAAAACCTGTAGTACACCGATAGATCCAGGTGTTAAATTCAAACTCTGCCAAAACTGCGATAGCTGCGAAAAATTAGATCAGAAAATATATCAATCTTTGATAGGATCATTGATTGCAATTTGTTCACTTAATTTCAGACCTACTGGCAAGCCTCTAACATGTTTTTCAGATGCAGTGACGATAGAAAATCATATACAGGATATGTTTTCATATTTGCTGGTACTGCAATTTCCTACGAATCGAAGAAACAACCCACCGTTGCCCTAAACTCCACCGAAGCCGAATATATGGCTATTTCAACTACAACGAAAGAAGCAATCAATATATCTTCGAAATTTATTGACTGAGTTAGGCTTCGAACAACTGGTCAGAAATGCAACTGTAATATATTGTGACAATATAGGAGCACAACAATTGGTTCGCAATCCGGTTTACCATGCTCGAAGTAAACATATCGATATAAAAGTGCACCACGTTAGAGAAATCTACAAAAGGGTATAATCGATTTGAAATATGTGCCGTCCACTGAAAACACTTCAGACGTATTTACAAAGATTCTTCCTAAGTTGATATTTAAGGAAAACATCAAGAAGCTTGGCTTTTATTGATTTGGTAGTTTTTAGTATGGGGAGGTGTTGAAGAAAATATACAACAAGAAATAGTATTATTTTTTCGACATCGAGGAAAAGTTCCCGCACCAAAGGCGATGAAGTTTTGTATAAGGGCAATTTCGTGTCAAGTGACCCAGCATTTAAAATCGATGTCTTCCGATTTGGATGAAATTTGCATCAGGGTTAGTACTATTGGATAGTATGCCAGACACAAATTATTAACAACAAAAATAAATGTTTGTATGTTATTTTTTTAAATTAAATTAAAAAAATATTTTCTGGAAACAATGAAAAAATAGCTATCAGAACACCTTGCTAGGACCAATAGGTGAAAAGTTAAACTCATTTGAATAAAACCCTGTATGACCAAAATGTCCAACTTTGACTTACTCTAAGTCCGGTTGTTCTTGCCCGATAGTGTCTGGCCTACTAACCAATAGTACTTTTCATGATATTGTCCACAAATATTACATTTTTTAAATGAGAAAAATAAACATTTTTGCCAACATTTTTTATTTCTATCACATTATCTTAAAGAAAACATTGTTATTTAACCCCTGTTATGGAATTTTTAATAAATCGTGTTAAAATTGCATATTTTATATAATAGTATACGTTTATATGAAAATTATTAAACACTGAACACCAAGAAATGAAACTGTGAAGTTTTTTTACAACAATACAGACGAGTTCTGTGTAGCTCCAACACACATGTAAAAATGTCACTCTCTCTCAAAACTTTGTAGCGAAAATTCGTGGCTTATAGCCAGTGTTGCCATTTTAGCACTTTCAGTGCTAGATTTAGCATTTTGCATCGTGAAAATGCACTGAAGTTTTTTAAAATTATGCTAAATGCTTTTTAGCATAATTTGCTTCATAAAAAAATTAAAAAATATTTCTATGTTTTATATAAAAAACTAAGTATAGGTTAACTGATAAAAATATTATTGAAAATCAGTGGTTGGGTATTGCAAAACAACATTATGACAAAAATCTGATACAATGTATATAATTTTGAGAATTTTATCGGTGAAAATTAATTTAATGAATTGTATATTTTTATATTGTCATTTCTCGTTTCACCTTTTTCCAATGCCGAACTTGAAAGGCTTTTTATATCAAAGGCTAAAATTAAAATTCGAAATCGTATTTAAGCTGAATTTTTATGTTCAATAATACAAATTCGAAAATGCATGCTGTTGCAATTAAGGCCTTAATCATAAATTTAAAATTTAATTTATACAAATTTTTTATGGAAATTTAGTATTAAAAATCTTTTTCAAAATAAAATGTTGTTTATGAATATATAAAAAATTATATTACAAATAAAATACGTTCATTTGAAAAATATCAAAATGAGGATTACGATGAAGATATAGTACCAGAAATATTGGAGTCATGCACTACATCATCAGTATTTTAATAAAAACTAGAAAAAATAAACATTTATATTGTTTTGTTAGATTAAAAAATTTTAGCAATTTTTTTTCATATGTAGAACATTTTAGAACTTAGTTTTTCAAGTTTTAGCATATTTTGAAATTCATTTTCTGACAACACTGCTTATAGCACTTTAAAGTATTTTGGATCACTTAAAGTTATATTTTATTATTTTTTGCACAATTTAAATACATTTAATAGCCCGAAAAGAATCTATTTTTTACAAACGAAAAAAATATTTTTTATTTTTTTGACATTAAATATTTGTTGTTGAAATTAAAACTGAAAAAAGACAATGTTGTAAATTTTCATATAGTGCAAGAAAAAAATATTTCAAATTAATTATTTATTTTTTCAATATTGCAGATTAAAAAGCCAACATACATTCTTCTAAAATGTTTATTGATAAATTAAAAATAATAAGATAAAAATGTAATAATTTTTTTCAATATTTTTAAATCCGACATTTTGCAACTATGTTGACTTGAGAATTCTACTAATACATTCATAGAGTTAGGTACCGACTGACAGTAGACTTTGGTACTTTTTGACAGCGTTTAACCTCTTGATGTTCAGTGTTATTAAATATATATTTTTATTATCTCTTTTAATCTTATAAAATTTATTGACATATTCTTTATATTCTTTATATTTGTATGTTTATATGTTTGTATGTTTGAACGTTATGGACTACTAAACGGCTGAGCCGATTTTATTCACAGTGTATTCCTGTATGTCTGAAATAGGTAATAGGCTACTTTTTATTTTGAAATTCCAAGTGGGCGAGGAGCTACGCCCATATTAGGAAAATATTAAATCCGTATATTTGAGATCATATAACAGTTAGAGTCCTCAAATTTTGTCGGAGCAACTTTATTGTCAATATGATTATTTAGGACAAAAAGTAGGCGGAATAAAGCCTCCATATGAATTAAATAGAAAAATTCGTATATCTGAGAAATTATTAGAACTAGAATCTTCAAATTTTACATGAAGAACTACATTCATGTGAACATTTGTCAATTTTATTAGATTTAAATGTCTCTGTCGATCAACTTCATATAAAAAGATTACTTATAGCCCATTTTTGATATGAGCACTTTTCACATATATGCCATCTACCCGTGACTATTAAAAGTCATGTTGTAAGAAAAACCTTCACGATATTGTCACACACGAAATTTTTTTCTAAAAAATTAGTTTTCAAAATCGCAAACCACTACTACAACAAAAAACAAGTAAGAAATTATAGTCGGGCGAGGCCGACCATATAATACCCTACACCTGTTAAAAATGTGATTTAGTTTTCATAATAAAGCATTTATAGTATACGCACAATTGGGACGAACGACGAATTTTTCGGAACGAATATTCGTCGTCAGAAATAGAACACACTTGGGTATATGAAAATGTACACAATCATTGCGTATGACGAAATTCGTCGTACGTAACGAACTATGCGATAAGTTTATTTCGAATTAATTGGGGAAAATTGTTTTAAAACCAATTCCGGTAGCCCGAATTTGCTGAAAGTTGGCGGTTGTGAGTACAGCTAATGACAATACAATATTATGTTCGAATATCCGAAATTATATTCGAAAATTCGAAGTTATGTTCGAAAAATTTTTTATGCTCTTAAAATAATCTCTGGGTCATAAAAACTAAAAATAAAATTTTCGAAAATTCGAACTTAAGTTCGAAAAATTTTTATAGCCATTAATAAGTATCGTTATGGACTGTATTAATAGAAACTGCAACATTTCTGGTGATGAACGTATGGTTTTCTGCTGGTTGTGTTTGGGAAACTACCATTTAAAATGTAGTGGCCTTAAAGCTCGCGATGCAGATGCACTATCCGACAAGGCTAAGAACATCCAATGGACATGTCCTAGTTGTAGAATTGTCTGAAATTTTGCAGTCTGGAGTACACTTGATGACACTACAATGCTATGTTGGAATATTTAAAATAAAGTTCGAAAATTCGAAGTAATGTTCGAAAAAATTTTGAAGCTGTTAAAATAATCAGGGTTTAATATTTAGTTTTTAGTTTTATTTTTTTAAATGTCGACTGAACTGAAGAAAGTTCAAGTATTTATTTTTCCCTCACAAGCTAACTGAAGTCAGTCAACTGTGTCAACGCACTGCTGCAATAACTTGCAAGTGGTTTTGTTTTTCTTCAGCAGCCACACTCACAAGCAGCGGCCATGTTAAGTTTTTCAACTCAGCCGAACTGAACACAACGACTGAACAGTAAAAACAGTTTTGCGTGTGCTGCTTACGTATTGCTTAGTTCTTGGTTTCGTTTTCTTACTAAGGGACGTAAAAAAAACTGATAGTTTGACTGGTTAGTACAAATCAAGCTGACTGAACAATAAAACTTGATGGGTTTTTTGTTCAGTAAGACTTTGTTATTGTATGCAATTTGTTTTAATATATTGTATGTTTTTGTGTTTAAATTTGACAAAAGTAAACAAAGTAATTGATAATTATTGCTAATAGAAATTGTTAATTAATTTAAAATTTATAAAATTATAAATTACTATACTTATAAATTTGGATATTTTCTTTAAATAAAAATTGATTTAAATTTAAGCATTTTGATGATTTTTTAGTGAGATTTTGTTATTGTATGTATGTATGTATGTATGTACATATGTATGTATGTATGTATGTATGTATCTATGTATGTATGTATGTATATTAGGGTGGGTCGAAATAGGCTTTTCGCTCGGATCAACATCTAATAGTGAAATTATGTTGTATTTCAACGTCAAATGGAAGACTGTAAAATATTATTCAATTATAAATTGGTTAAAAAAGTTTTGAGTTATTAAAATTTCCCCCGAGAATTTTGTGATTCTGAAGACATATAAAAGTAAATATAAGAAAATTTTTGTTAGTTTTGAAAAATTTTACAAAAAAATATTATGTTTATCTTTATAAGGTTCATAAATGTGCTAGTACGAATTTTTGTTCAAATTGGATAACGCTTACTCGGTTTAGTCTGTGGTCAAAAAAGGGACATTATTTTAACAGCATCTCCAAAACTCCATTTTCAAACTTTAAAAAATTTTGTTGTTTCTATGCTGGATATTATAAAGGATATATATAAGAATTAAACACAGAAAGAATGAGCTTAATACCTCTCATAGTTTTACCGTACCTGCGATGTGAATTTGAAGGATTTCGGGAAAAAGGCAATTTTTGCCAATAATTAAGTAAAAATTATATTATTACCAATTGTTGCTTAATTTTGATCAATTAAATTGCGATTATTATTTCCGAGTCCATGAAAAGTTATTTCTGATAAAATTTCCGAAATTAAAAATCATTAACCCTCTAAAAACCGGGGTCAAAATCAAGTTTTTGTATATTTAATATTCTTCATTAAAAATACCAAAATATTGTGTATTTAATTATGAATTCATTTTGACAAACTACACGAAAATATATCCAGAAATCTAGGAATCAAACTTCTTATTGAAAATCAGCAAAATCGGTTCACAACGTAAAAAGTTATGAGTACAAATTTCAGACTACCTCCAAAAAATTACTTTTTTTTTCATATTTCAAAGATATTTCGATGAATTTTGTCACACATTATTTTTTCAGGGCAGTCCAATATTTCCCATAGCCCCCATACAAAGGTATATATTCCCGGAAATTAGTTTATCGTTAATAACTCCCTCAAATATATCGGTATCAACACGAAATTTTGTACATGTAAATATAATATGAACAGAAATCATACTGTCAACGTAGATCTCAGTCGGTCCACAATTGGTCATAGCTCCCATATAAGGTCCACTTCCGAAAATCACCTAAACGCACATATTTCTTTGATGAATAAAGCTATTGTGATAAAATTCGAGTTGGATATGTTTTGTATACATACAAATCATTCTACCGAATTTTTTACGGATCGGTCCATTATTGGTCATAGCTCCCACATAAAGCCCACTTCCGAAAATCATTTAAAAGCTCATATTTCATTGTAAACTAAAGCTATTTTTATGAAATTCGACACAAGTATATTTAGTAGAAATATAAATCACTCTACGAAATTTTTTCCGGATAGGCCCATAATTGATCATAGCTCCCATATAAGGTCCACTTCCGAAAATCACTTAAATGCATATATTTCATTGAATTATAAAGCTATCGGGATAAAATTCGACACAATTCTGTTTTGTATACATACAAATCATTCTACAAAATTTTTTACGGATCGGTCCATAATTGGTCATAGATCCCATATAAGGCCCACTTCCGAAAATCACTTAAACGCATATATTTCATTGAATTCTAAAGCTATTGGGATAAAATTCGACTTGAATATGTTTTGTGTACGTACAAATCATTTTATAAATTTTTTAAGGGTCGGTCGATTATTGGTCATAACTCCCATATAAGGTTCACTTACGAAAATCACTTAAAAGCACATATTTCATTATCAAATAAAGCTATCTTGATAAAATTCGACACAAACATGTTTTGTCCAAATATGAATCACTCTGCGAAATGTTTCCCGAATAGGACCATAATTGGTCATAGTTCCCATATAAGGTCCACTTCCGAAAATCACTTACACGCATATATTTCATTGAATTCTAAAGCTATAGGGGTAAAATTCGACTTGAATAAGTTTTGTGTACATATTGTTACGAAATTGAATTTGCATTTAAACTAAACGGTTTTTAACGGCCAGTTCCCGACATTTCTTAGCGACTAACATTTGGGTGGCATCACTAAGCGTTGAAGAGGTGTGTGTCTCCACTAAACATTGACTTACATCAGTAGAAGTATCTAGATGATGGAGCCAGAATAAACTGGAAATATAAAGAAGGTGATGCCCATGTATAAATAGCGGTGGCAATCACCAAATGAGTCTGTCTGTAATAAATCGTCATTGAGTAAAGTTAATAAAGTCAAGTGTGCTTTCGTGTGTTAAAGATAAAAAGACAGCCTTACAGTCTACTATATAAGTTGTGTTATAAAAGTATTTGTGTATAAAACTGTGTAAATAAAGAGTTGTTGTAGTTTTTAACAAATTGACGCTTTTATTTGCAATAAGAAGAATCCAGTTTATTTCAAAAGGAAATAAACGAACGTTTTAAAAGGTAAAACGTAACAATTGGTGTCAGAAGCGGAATTGCATAATAAAAAGCAGTCATGAAGTTCGAAGAACTAAAAGTGGAACAACTCAAGAGAGAATTGAGTAAGATGGAGTTACCGACAGCCGGTAATAAGGCAGAATTGCAAAAGAGGCTAATAGATGAATTCAAGCGGCGTGACATTGACATAGGTACATACGAATTCGAGTACAAAGAAGAAACTGAGATATGTACTCGCTCAACAACGAGCAACATGGACTTAAACACAATGTTTGCCGCTATGATGGAGAAATTTGCTGAAGTTCAAGAAACTTCTAAGGCTAACTACGAGAAACTTCTTACTGACAACGAGAAACTTCTTACTGACAACGAGAAACTTCTTACTGACAACGAGAAACTTCGAGCTGAGGTTAAAGCTGAAGTAAAGGAAACTTTTAAACACTTAGCTGAAATGGAAGCAAAATTTCAGGAAAGTTCAAGAGCCACAGAAAAAAAATTCTGGAAGTGTCTGAGGTTATTAATAGCAGAGTAGATAGCATTGACAAAAAGGTGTCAGACTTAGAAACAAAGATGAATAATCTGCAATATCAAGAAGGAGCTGTACGAATCATTCCAGAAACCTCGAGTAGAATAAAAGCCCCTAGTGTTGATGGCACCACACCTTTTAATGTGTTCAAGTTCCAGTTTGAGACAGTTGCCATCAGAAACATGTGGAATAATGAAGAAAAAGCTATAGAATTGATCTTAGCCTTAAAAGGAGGTGCTTCAGTAGTTCTTGAGAGCGTACCAGTGAGCAACAGAAATAATTATGACGACATAATGGAAGCACTACAACGCAAGTACGGTGGAGAACATAAAAAGGAATTATACCGAATGGAATTGCGTGGCAGAGTGCAGAAGGCCAATGAGACACTACAAGACTTTGCATTGGAAATCGAGCGATTGATACAGCTTACTTATCCAGGAGAACATCACCCGTTTTTGGATATTTTCAAGATAGAGGCATTTGTAAATGGCATACGTGATCCTGAGATAAAACATGCGGTTTGTGCCACACCAAAGCCATCATTCGCTGAAACTGTCTCATTTGCGCTGGCACAAGAAACGGTTAAAATAATTTCAAAGCCACAAATATTCAAGGTACGAAATGTCGAGGTTGTCGCTGAAAACGAAAGGAATATAGTCACTGAGATAAAAGAGGCAGTTTTAGAGGCTTTAAATGAGAAACAAAATAAAGCCAAAATCAAATGCTATAACTGTGGAAAAACCGGACATATTCAGCGAAACTGCAAAGCACAAAGAAAACGTACCAGATCGGTCTCACCGCCAAGAAACAACCAACAGGTAAGTCATCACTCATCACAAGAATCACCTTTAAATTAAAACGAGCTAGCACTGAGGGGCAAGAGCTAGCTCCCACATATGACGGCCCCACAATCTCCATATCAGTAATGCAGCAGAAAAATAGTAATCTAACTGCTGGTGGATACATCAATGGTCGAAAGCAATTTTTTACTATAGACACAGGAGCGTCGCAGTCTATTATTAGACCAGATTTAGTTAAGAAAACAATTGAACCACTATGCGGGGTAAGATTACGCACCGCCACTGGAGAGCCTGCCACTGTCTATGGTAAAGTAAATGCGAAAGTAATCATTGCCAACATAAGCGTAGATCATGTATTTATTGTTGCCGATATCGTGGATGAGGTAATCATTGCTGCAGACTTCATGATTATGCATGGCATTAAATTACATTTGGGACCAAATGTTATGATTTGGCGAAATGTTGAAATACCTCTTGATGTCGGATATCAAAGCAAGGCTCAAGTAAAAAAACTAGTTGCTATTGAACATGAAAAATTGCCTCCACAGTCAGAGGTTTTGATATGGGCCCGTATGGAGGGAGATTGTGAGGACAACAGTTTGTGGGTAGTAGAACCAGCAGAAATAAAAAGTGATATTATAACAGCTAAAGCCCTCGTCAAACCCTGTAAAAACAAAATAGTTCCCGTAAGAGTTCTTAACTTGTCCAGCTTTGAAAAAGTCATAAAGCCAAATTCCGAACTAGGTCAATGTGCTTCAGCAGAGGCTGTAGTCAACTGTGTGGAAAATCCTGCAAATAAATCCATCAAAGAACATGAGCTACTAGCGGAATATGTGGGAAAATGGGTAGAAAAGCTAGCGCCGTCAGATAAAAATAAAGCCAAACAACTTCTGAAGAGACATGCATCTGTCTTTGCTTTAAAAAGTGAAAATCAAGGTAGAACAGCAATTGTAAAACATCAAATAGATACTGGCGATGCGAGACCAATAAAGCAGGCCCCCAGAAGTATTCCTTTAGCAAAACGAAGCGAAGTGAAAGAGTTAGTGAACGAAATGGAGCGGAACGGCGTAATCGAACCATCTTCTAGTCCTTGGAGCTCGCCCGTGGTTTTAGTTAAGAAGAAAGATGGCAGCACAAGATTATGCGTAGATTACAGAAAGCTGAATGATGTCACCAAGAAAGACAGCTATCCGCTACCTAGAATTGATGATACTCTGGACACGCTAGCTGGAACAAAATGGTTCTCCACATTGGACTTGCAAAGTGGATATTGGCAAGTAGAGATTGCAGGCAAAGACAAAGAGAAAACTGCATTTAGTGCTAGTGACGGATTATGGCAGTTTAATGTAATGCCCTTTGGACTCTGCAATGCTCCAGCAACATTCGAGCGCTTAATGGAACATGTATTAAAAGGACTTCACGGAAAGACATGTTTGGTGTATCTCGATGACATAATTGTCATGGGAAATACTTTTAATGAACACCTTAAAAACCTTGAAGAAGTCCTTAAAAGAATATCAGCGGCTGGACTAAAACTCAGTGTAAAGAAATATGCATTGTTTCAGAAGGAAGTGAAATATTTGGGGCATCGCGTAACAGCAGATGGAATATCAACAGATGAAGATAAAATAATAGCTGTAAAAGACTGGCCACGGCCGAAAAATCTCCATGAATTGCGAAGTTTTCTTGGCCTCTGTACGTACTACAGACGATTTGTTCCAAATTTCGCCAGTGTAGCTGCAAGCTTACATGAATTGACCAAGAAGTCGCAACCATTCCATTGGGGTGAAGCACAAGAATTAGCATTCCAAAAGCTCAAGGATCTCTTATGTAAGGCACCAATTTTGTCATATCCCATACCTGGAGAAAAGTTTGTGCTGGATAGTGATGCTAGTGGATACGGAATAGGCGGTGTGCTTTCCCAAGTAATCGATGGAACTGAAAGAGTCATCGGATACTTCAGCCGAACGCTTTCAAAGCCTGAGAGAAACTACTGCGTTACTCGTCGCGAACTCCTAGCAGTAGTTGAGTGTGTCAAACACTACCATAAGTATCTATATGGGCAACACTTCCAACTGAGAACCGATCACTCTGCCCTCAGGTGGTTGCTGCAATTTAAAGAACCTGAAGGGCAACTGGCTCGTTGGATTGAACGCCTTCAGTCTTATGATTTTAGCATTGAGCACAGGAAAGGTGTAAAACATGGTAATGCGGATGCTCTATCGAGAAGACCATGCACCGTGGAATGCAGGCATTGCACAAAGGCTGAGGTAAAAGAAAGCGTCATCGATGTTCGGCTAACCCATATAGATTCCACTGAAGATTGGTCTGAAGCGCAAAGGGATGACCCCTTACTGGCAAAGATAATATCGGCTAAAGAAGAAGGTAAAAGACCAGCCCGCAATGAAATATCTGCAGAAAGTCCATTAATGAAATCCTATTGGGCTCTATGGAATAGTCTACAAGTGTTAAATGGCTGCCTATACCGAATATGGGAAAGTGCAGACGGAAAAACGGTGACAAATCTAATTGTGGTACCTGCCTCTAAAATAAATGAAGTATTGAAAGAGTTCCATGACGGTCCAAGTGGTGGACATCTTGGTGTGACGAAAACCATAGAAAAGGTAAAACAACGGTTTTATTGGGTCGGTTGTCAACAATCGGTAGCCGATTGGATTTCAAATTGTCCACAATGCATAGCAGCCAAAGGTCCAGTAAGAAAAAGTCGTGGACGACTTCAGCAGTACAACTCAGGTGCGCCATTTGAGAGGATTGCAATGGATGTAGCAGGCCCTTTCCCTGTTAGTGATGCCGGAAACCGTTATGTTCTAGTGGTTATGGATTATTTCAGCAAATGGCCAGAGGTGTATGCCATTCCCAACCAGGAAGCTAAAACAGTCGTAGGTGTGTTTGTGAACAACTGGATATGTCGTTATGGTGTACCATTGGAGTTACATTCGGACCAGGGCAGAAATTTTGAATCCGCTGTGTTCAAAGAAATGTGCGATTTATACGGAATAAGAAAAACAAGAACAACTCCACTGCATCCTCAATCAGATGGCATGGTCGAAAGATTCAATCGCACACTGGAGGAATATTTGAGAAAAGTGGTTAGTGCACATCAGAAGGACTGGGATGAACACATACCAAAATTTCTGCTGGCCTACCGAACAGCCGTTCACGACTCCACCTCTCGAACACCTGCAAAAATTATTTTCGGAACAGAACTCAAGCTGCCTGGTGATTTAGAATTTGGTATAAAGCCGTCATCAAAAAGTAAGGATGATGAAAACTTTTCCCAAGAGCAAGATGACCTTAATGAACTTCATGAATTCGTGCGGAGACGAATAAAAATGACTAGTGATAAAATGAAGGCCAGATACGATCGAGCAGTAAATTCTGAAGGATTTACCGAAGGCCAGCTAGTACTACTGTATAGCCCACAACGTAAAAAAGGTTTATCCCCTAAACTGCAAACTTACTGGGAAGGACCGTATGTGGTGATTAAGAAATTAAACGACGTAGTCTACCGAATACAGAAATATAAGAGCCCGAGAAGCAAAATGAAGGTTGTACACTTAGAACGACTAGCTGCCTATGGGAAAGGTGAATCTGTGCCTATTCGGGACGAACAGGCTTAAGCGGGGGACAGTGTTACGAAATTGAATTTGCATTTAAACTAAACGGTTTTTAACGGCCAGTTCCCGACATTTCTTAGCGACTAACATTTGGGTGGCATCACTAAGCGTTGAATAGGTGTGTGTCTCCACTAAACATTGACTTACATCAGTAGAAGTATCTAGATGATGGAGCCAGAATAAACTGGAAATATAAAGAAGGTGATGCCCATGTATAAATAGCGGTGGCAATCACCAAATGAGTCAGTCTGTAATAAATCGTCATTGAGTAAAGTTAATAAAGTCAAGTGTGCTTTCGTGTGTTAAAGATAAAAAGACAGCCTTACAGTCTACTATATAAGTTGTGTTATAAAAGTATTTGTGTATAAAACTGTGTAAATAAAGAGTTGTTGTAGTTTTTAACAAATTGACGCTTTTATTTGCAATAAGAAGAATCCAGTTTATTTCAAAAGGAAATAAACGAACGTTTTAAAAGGTAAAACGTAACAATATGAATCATTCTACCACTTTTTTCTCGGATCGGTCCATTATTGGTCATAGCTTCTATATAAGGTCCACTTCTGAGAGTCACTTAAACTCACATATTTCATTGTCAAATAAAGTTAATTTGAGAAAATTCGACACAAATATGTTTTATCTTTACATTAATCACTCTACGAAATTTTTTGCGGATAGGCATATAAAACATTGTACCAATTTTTTTCTGGATCGGTCCATATTTGGTAATAGGTCCACTTCAAAAAATCCCTTAAACGCACATATTTAATTATCAAATAAAGATATCTTGATAAAATATAAAATATGATGAATCACTCTGCGAAATTTTTCCGGATAGGCCCTTAATTGCTCATAGCTCCTATATAAAGTCCACTTCCTAAAGTCACCTAAACGCACACATTTCATTGATTAATAAAGCTATTGGAGTAAAATTAGACTTGATCTTTTTCTGCATATAAATCATTATATGAAATTGTTTCCTGATCAGTCCATAATTGGTCACAACTCCCATTATTCTGTATATAGATACATCATTCTATTAAAATGTTTTCGAACTGGCGTATTAATATACATTTTTCTGGACCTAATCAAAATTAGTTCGACAAAAATTTTGGCAAGTTATCTAAAAATTAGATAGTTAGATGGGTTTCAATAAAAAGTAGTTTGCTGGTGGAGGGTATTTAAGATTCGGCATAGCCGAATATAGCACTCTAACTTGTTTTTACTTAATTATTGGCAAAAATTGCCCTTTTCCCGAAATCCTTCAAATTCACATCGCAGGTACGGTAAAACTATGAGAGGTATTAAGCTCATTCTTTCTGTGTTTAATTCTTATATATATCCTTTATAATATCCAGCATAGAAAACTTTAATTTTTAATAATCCATTTAACAAAATTTTTTAAAGTTTGAAAATGGAGTTTTGGAGATGCTGTTAAAATAATGTCCCTTTTTTGACCACAGACTAAACCGAGTAAGCGTTATCCAATTTGAACAAAAATTCGTACTAGCACATGTATGAACCTTATAAAGATAAACATAATATTTTTTTGAAAAATTTTTCAAAACTAACAAAAATTTTCTTATATTTACTTTTATATGTCTTCAGAATCACAAAATTCTCGGGGGAAATTTTAATAACTCAAAACTTTTTTAACCAATTTTGAGTTTTTCCATCTTTTTGGAAAGACAATTTTGTAGACATTACGATTTTGCTATAAAATGGTGCAATAATTAATACTTTAAGCCTCATTTTGTGAAAATACTCCAAAAAGTGCCATTTTTCCCATATAAACGCATTTACAAACTTTGGCGGCGATGCGTGGGCTCTTACCCTCAAAATAATTGAATAATATTTTACAGTCTTCCATTTGACATTAAAATACAACATAATTTCACTATTAGAAGTCGATCCGAGTGAAAAGCCTATTTTCGACCCACCCTAATATACATACATACATACAATAACAAAATCTCACAAAAAAATCATCAAAATGCTTAAATTTAAATCAATTTTTATTTAAAGAAAATATCTAAATTTATAAGTATAGTAATTTATAATTTTATAAATTTTAAATTAATTAACAATTTCTATTAGCAATAATTATCAATTACTTTATTTACTTTTGTCAAATTTAAACACAAAAACATACAATATACTAAAACAAATTGCATACAATAACAAAGTCTTACTGAACAAACAACCCATCAAGTTTTATTGTTCAGTCAGCTTGATTTGTACTAACCAGTCAAACTATCAGTTTTTTTTACGTCCCTTAGTAAGAAAACGAAACCAAGAACTAAGCAATACGTAAGCAGCACACGCAAAACTGTTTTTACTGTTCAGTCGTTGTGTTCAGTTCGGCTGAGTTGAAAAACTTAACATGGCCGCTGCTTGTGTGTGTGGCTGCTGAAGAAAAACAAAACCACTTGCAAGTTATTGCAGCAATGTGTTGACACAGTTGACTGACTTCAGTTAGCTTGTAAAGGGAAATTTTAACTAGTTACTATTTTTCAAGCATGGTACTAAATTTAGTCAAATATTTAGTAATTTGCGACTGCAATTAGCAGTTTTTTGAAACCCTGAAAATAATCTCAAAATTGGGGATATTCATTCACAAAAATATAATTTTAGAAATAATGTTCGAATAAATTTTAAAGCTGTTAAAATTATCTCAAAATCGTGGAGATTCACAAAAATATAATTTTTGTTCTATTTTCTTACTTTTTCCAATTTCGAACAAACAAATTTTGAAACGGATTCGCAGTACGAATAATTTGATTGTGTTCCATTCGACGAATTTACGCAACGAATTTTTGTCGACTAGTTCGTCGTGCTATACGAAATTCGTCGTTCGTCTAATTGTGCGTATACCATTAAGTTGAATTGTACCTTGCTTTGAATTTTACTTAAGCCATTTATTGTTGAACAAAATTGTGGACATTTAAGTCAAATTTTGAAGGGGGATTTGTATAGGGGCTATGGTCGAATGAGAACCTATAATTATAAAATTCATGAGAGTCATCATTATGAACTTAAAATCCCTATTCGTCGGGTTCAGTTGTGTGGGGGCTAGGTGAAATAATGGACCGATGTTGACTATTTTCAATAGGCTTCGTCTCCGCTACCATAGAAAATCATCTGCCAAATTTCATTGAATTACCTTCAAAATTGCGACCTGTAGTTTGATTATAAGGTTTACATGGACGAACGGACAGACGGACGGACATAGCTAAATCGACTCAGAAACTGATTCTAAGCCGATTGGTATACTTTAAGGTAATATTATTGTGCGTTACAAACATCAGCACAAACCCAATATACCCTCCCCACTAAAGTGGTGTAGGGTATAAAAAATGTATCGTAAATTAACTAGTAATGATCCAAATGAAGAAGTTGTTGTTGAAGAAGATTAACAAATTTTTAAATGTTGTATATTTTTTGCGATATTTTTGTAGAGCAAGATATATATTCAAATATTTTATTTGTAAAAAAAGAAAATACAACTGTAACTAACATCTTCAAGCTAAAACAGACTTATACCCTTATTCGATATGTTTGTTTTTTTTATAATCCGTCAACATTTTTATGCAGAAAATAGTAAAAAACCGTCTATCCGGCTAAATACGGATGAAGTTGTTAGTATAGATACTATTCCGCAAGACTTTAAACTACAAGGGGTGCAAGTGCACAAGATGTCGAAGTGCTTTTCGTGAACACCTGCCACCCCGTATCATATACACAGATAGTTTTAATAAAAGTCAATGTGTACACGCAGAGATCGTGACACAGTTACGATCTCAAAATCACCAAAAGTATTGAAATCTCGCTAAAATATTATTTTAAAATATGAAATGTAGATTGCGGAATTCATTGCTTGTGCCGCAGCATCACGCACACGACACTCGATTCCTTACGAGACCCTCTGTGCGGTCACATCACAGTTATCCAAACATGCATTTTATAAGAATTATATCCGCATTTTATAATTTTTCTTTTAATATAAGGAAAAATTCAAATTGAATTGTTTTTTAGTTTTATTTCTGACATTTAGAAAATATTTTTACAAAAACAAAATACATGTTGTTTTTGCTTCGTTGTATTTGTTGTAGAATTGGGAGTACCTGTAAATGATAACGCCATGTTTTCAATTTTATTTTATACGGTAACAAACATTGTTTATCAAAATTATTTTAATTATTTTGTTTATTTTATACCCCATTTATACATACACGAAATCTAGTACTTATGAGATTTCGAGCCAATTTTGAGATTTTAACTAGATTTCCAATACAAAACAAAATCTACTTCGTAACTAGATTTCGTTAAAATCTACTCAAAATCTAATAGTTTTTAGTGATGCAACTCTGTTTTCTCCTAAATAATACCAAATAATACGACGCTAGACAATAAAAAAAGAAAAACAAAACAAACAAAAATTTAAAATGTCGACAAAATTTTTTTAAATTGAAAAACTTGAATGAAAAGTTCATCTAATATTAAAGGCAATGTTATATTTAAATATTTATTTTTTATTATAAATAAAATTTTAATAAATATCCCATTTTTCCTTCTTATTTTTCATATCACACACTTTTTCGAGAAATATTAGAAAAAATTTTTTGGCTGTTTTTTTAAACGTTGTTAAAAGCTGTTTTTTTAAACGTTGTTAAAAAGCACTTTTTAAAAAGTAGTCATAAGTGACAATTTCTTAAAACCTGATTTTAAAATACTTTAAAATACGGAAAATCTTTCAAAATCTCAACAAAACCACCGAAAAACCCAAATGTTTAAACGGATGTCAAATGTTTAAAAAATTGTCCATACAAAATTTGAAGACTTGCAGTTTCTGAGATATGCGATTTTTACCACATATTTTGTATGAGGGCGTGGCATTTCGAAATAAAAAGTGTTCCTTCTAGACCTACAGGAAGACATTATGAAAATTTCAAGAAAATAAGTCTTGCCGTTTTAGTCAAAATGTTATAAAGAGCCAAAAAAGGTACCAAAATCATCTTTTTCATACATTTTTACCTCCTAAACGTTCGAATTTCTATTTTTAGAAGTAGATGCAGATGAATCCAAAATGTATCTTTTATCTCTATAGTTTGTACGAGAAAATCAGTTTTGTCCGTTTTTTCTTCTTTTTTACCCTAAATATTCGAATTTCCAAATATTCCTCCAAAAATACAACTACGGTCAAAATTTCATTATTCTTGGTTCAAACGTTTGGACTGTGAGATGATCAATCATTCAGTAATGCTACTCTTTTATAATGTACTTTTATATACTTAGATCAGAGGAGCTCAAGATTGCCATTTCATAGCACGCGTGGTAGGGTAAAAAAAAATTCTGCTGACGCTAAGTTGATACACTACACTATAGGTTTAATTCTTCTTCTTTTTATAATGAGCAATATCAGTTGGTTTGCTCTCAACTTGAAAAACAAAATCAAATCAGTTGCTGATCAGCACTAGGGTTATATAAATCGACTTTCGAATAATCGAACAATCGACATTTTGTCGAAAAAAGTCGAACTCGACTATCGTCTGTGAAAAAAGTCGAAAAGTCGACTTTGTTCATAAAAGTCGAATAAAGTCGAAAAAAGTCGAAGAAAGTCGAAAAAAGTCGAAAAGTCGTAAAAAGTCGAAAAAACTCGGAAAAAGTCGAAAACTCGAAAATTGTAGAAACATGTTAAAAATAGTCGAAAAATTTAAAAAAGTGGAAAAAAGTCAAAAGCTCTAAAATAGTCGGAAAAACTCGAAAAAAGTCAAAAAATAGTCGGAAAAAAGTCGAAAATAGTCAAAAAATACTTATAGTCGAAAAGTCTAAAAATCGACTTTTCATAAAATGCAAAAAGTCGACTTTTAACTAAATGAAAAAAGTCGAAAAGTCGACTTTTCGTTTCAACTATAGAACCCTAATCAGCACTTGTCGAAGCAACGTTATTAAAATACACACAGAAATACAACAACAAAATTTTGAGAAAGCCGAATTAATGTAGGAGAACATGAGACAGTTGATAGTTTTTTATATATAGACTTTGATATACGCTGGCTATCAAAATTCATAATAAATATTTGACAGTTAGCATATACTTTATAGTTTGTAATCATTTTATAAGTATACTTTTATTTTGAATTGAATTCTTTTATGTTAAAAAACATAACATTTTACACAAAATGTTTATAGAATACAAAAATTTTAAAATTCATGTTAACAACGTTAACAGAACGAACGTTTAAGTTATATGCCATAGAAAAATAAATAGAACTGAAACTGAGAATAAGAAATATTACTCTCTCACATGTATAGGTTCTCTGTGAATTTAATACAATTGTATGAGTATTTTTATTTTTGTTTACATAAAATAACAAAAATATGAAAGTACAAAATGTATCCGAATACACCATACCCTACCACATTGCGAGTAAGTAGCAATAAGTTATTTAGTATTTTTTAATGTAGAAGTTATATTCAAGAGATTGATGTTTGCTTAATTAATGAATGTACTACTCATTATAACAATATATAGTCAAAATTTCGTATATATAAAATTTGTTGAGTCGAATTTTATAAATACTCTATTCTTGTATAGCATGTACCGCTTACAAAAAAGTTCAATAGGCTAATTTATGGGCGGATTACATCATTACATCGACGCAGGTGTTACAAACTTTAAGACGTAAACAAAATACCGTTCCCATTAGTGTGGTGTAGGGTGTATTTTGACTGCATTTGGGCTGCTTTAAAATTAACAATAATCGTTCATATCAAGCGTTAATTTTAGCATTAGCACAATTCCTTTGGCAAAATAGCCCCTGCTGCTGCAATAAACACTGCTAAAAGTTATGTTTTCCCATAAAATTATTGAAAACATTTTCAGAAAAAAAAAAACAAATTTTTCAATCGTTTTTATTTTTTAATATTATTTTCAAGTGTCAATATTGACTCAGCCCAGCAACCACAAAGAGTTTATTTAAAATTAAAAATAATTTTTAATGAAGATCTTTCTTACATTGGTCAACTGATATTGAATAAAAATGGCTAATTCAAACCATTATTTCATAAAATATCGAAATATAATATCAAACAAAAATATAAAAACTTTTTAAACGAAAGAGTTTGTGTTTGTTGGGTTACATATTTTTCAACTAATACATTCTCACGACTTAGGTTTTTGACAGCAGACTTAGGTTTTGTCATACTCAGTTTCAGTTCTATGTATACCTTTTCTATGTTATATACCATAGAAAAATAAATAGAACTGAAACTGAGAATAAGAAATATTACTCTCTCACATGTATAGGTTCTCTGTGAATTTAATACAATTGTATGAGTATTTTTATTTTTGTTTACATAAAATAACAAAAATATGAAAGTACAAAATGTATCCGAATACACCATACCCTACCACATTGCGAGTAAGTAGCAATAAGTTATTTATTATTTTTTAATGTAGAAGTTATATTCAAGAGATTGATGTTTGCTTAATTAATGAATGTACTACTCATTATAACAATATATAGTCAAAATTTCGTATATATAAAATTTGTTGAGTCGAATTTTATAAATACTCTATTCTTGTATAGCATGTACCGCTTACAAAAAAGTTCAATAGGCTAATTTATGGGCGGATTACATCATTACATCGACGCAGGTGTTACAAACTTTAAGACGTAAACAAAATACCGTTCCCATTAGTGTGGTGTAGGGTGTATTTTGACTGCATTTGGGCTGCTTTGAAATTAACAATAATCGTTCATATCAAGCGTTAATTTTAGCATTAGCACAATTCCTTTGGCAAAATAGCCCCTGCTGCTGCAATAAACACTGCTAAAAGTTATGTTTTCCCATAAAATTATTGAAAACATTTTCAGAAAAAAAAAACAAATTTTTCAATCGTTTTTATTTTTTAGTATTATTTTCAAGTGTCAATATTGACTCAACCCAGCAACCACAAAGAGTTTATTTAAAATTAAAAATAATTTTTAATGAAGATCTTTCTTACATTGGTCAACTGATATTGAATAAAAATGGCTAATTCAAACCATTATTTCATAAAATATCGAAATATAATATCAAACAAAAATATAAAAACTTTTTAAACGAAAGAGTTTGTGTTTGTTAGGTTACATATTTTTCAACTAATACATTCTCACGACTTAGGTTTTTGACAGCAGACTTAGGTTTTGTCATACTCAGTTTCAGTTCTATGTATACCTTTTCTATGTTATATACCCTTATTCTATAACTTAAACGTTCGTTCTGTTACCGTTCGTAACATGAATTTGTATTCTATAAACATTTTGTGTAAAATGTTATTTTTTTAACATAAAAGTGTTCTGTTAGAAACGAAATGAAATGTCAATTTCAACAATAGGTGTTTTTGTAGTGATAGTATCTTTAAATTGCAGAAAACAGCGATTTTTGCAAATTAGAACATTAAGGGGTAAAAAAGGCAAAAAACGGGTTAAACAGGTTTTCTAGTTCACGCATTAGATATACAAGAAAAGTAGATGCAGATGAACTGCATCGACTTCTACAAAAAAAGTAGATGGGTGTACGTTTAGGGTGTAAAAATGTGTAAAATAGATGACTTTGGTACCTTTTATGGCCGTTTATAACTTTTTAACTAATAAACGGCTGGACCTATTTTCATGATATTTTCACAATGTCTTCCTGTATGTCTAAAAGGAATTATTTTTATTTCGAAATTTCAAGAAGGCAGAATGCTACGCCCACATTCGAAATAAATAGTAAAGGTCGCGCATCTCAGAAATTTCAACAGCAAAAGTCATCAAATTTTGTATGGACAATTAAAGCATCCATATAAACATGGAAGAACAGAATTTTGAGGGCTCAACCATTGCACGAATATCTTTAACATCCATGTAAACATTTGGGGTAATAATATTCGCGAAAATAAACGATATCAAAAGAAAATTATAACGTTTTTTCCCGAATAGGTAAAAAATAACAAAATAATTGTAATAATTTTGACAAACAATTTTTGTTACCGTATGAAATAAAATTGAAAATATATTACCACATCAAACTTTTTTTCAAATTTCGAACAAATTATTTTTAAAATTGTTCTAAACTTTAAAAAATTGTGCATCTGGTAAATTTGAATTGATTATCAAATTCACAAACCAATTTTAAAACTGTTATTATTATTATAGAATACAAAATATCCATGTTAACGTTTTTGTTTCTGTACATTTACAGAAACGAACGAAAAATTATAGAATAAGGGTATAAAAATATTGATTTTTAAATGTAATCTCCTATAGATATAAAAATGAATGTGTGTTTGTTTGTATGTTTATATGTTTGTATGTTTGAACGTTATAGACTACTAAACGGCTGAACCGATTTTATTCAAATTTTCACAGCGTATTCCTGTATGTCTGGAATAGGTAATAGGCTACTTTTTATTTTGAAATTCCAAGTGGGCGAGGAGCCACGGCTATATTAAGAAAATATTAAATCCGTATATTTTAGATAATATAACAGTTAGAGTCCTCAAATTTTGACGGAGCAACTTTAGTGTCAATATAATTATTTAGGACAAAAAGTAGGCGGACTATCATTAGGGGGCGTGGCACCTCCCATATAAATTAAATACAAAAAAACGTTTATCTTGGAAACTATTACAGATAGAATCTTTAAATTTTGCACGAAAAACTTTAACATCCATCTAAAAATTTGGGTAATAAATTGGCGGACTACCCATTAGGGTAGACAAAAATTCGTTTATCTGGAAAACTAATGGAACTAAATTCTTCAAATTTTGCACGAAGAACTTAAATATTCATCTGAACATTTTGGAGGAAAAAAAAGCGGACTTTCATCTGGGGGGTCTTGAAGCCCCCACATGAATCAAATAGAAAAATTCGTATATCTAAGAAACTATTAGAGCTAGAATCTTCAAATTTTACATGGATAACTTTGAAATTCATCTGAACATTTAGAGCATAACGGGCGGACTTTCAATGGGTGGCTTGGCACAACATATATGAATTAAATACAAAATTTCGTGCATCTTGGAAACTCTTATATTATTCAAATTTTTTATAGATAAATAGAAATTGGCGATACATAGAAACTGGCGAACTTGCAATAATTTGCTTGACATCTTTCATATGTAACATATAATAAATCTGATATTTATTTATACATATTCCTTTTAGGGTAGCAAAGTACACTGGGTATAGCTAGTGAATTTATAAAAATAATATTTATGTCTTTAATAAGCATGAACTTTTAATATTTTTATATTCATGTAAAATGAATATATACGATTTTCTTTATAAGCACATTGTGGCATATACAAAAAATTTTATTTATAATCGCTTTAGCGATATAGTCCTCAATTTGTGTGCAATTAAGGATTGTGACTATAAGCGAAAAGTACTGTAGATAGAAACTGGCGAACTTGCAATAATTTGCTTGACATCTCTCATATGTAACATATTATAAACCTGAAAACTATTGTAGTTAGAATCTTCAAAATCGTTAAGTGGGCTTTTTATTTATACATATTGCTTTTAGGGTAGCAAAGCACACTGGGTATAGCTAGTAGATGCTTATGATAAATTGTGTTCATATTTTAGTCAAACTGAAAAATTTGATCTAAAATAGAATGAACCCATAAAGTGTTATATACCAATGTAAAGCTAATGAAGCGTATACGGATGTACATATAATATACGTTAAGTAGATAAGATTAGATTAGATAAATATAGCTAGCACAATACCATACAGAAAATAGGATTAAAAATATTTCAATAAAATACAAAACATATCGAATATCGAAAAACAAAAAAATTATATCGGTGAAATTATATAGGTTTATAATGAAATAATTTAAATTAATTGCATTAAATAATTCTATGTAATAATTTGAAAAACTTAAAAATTTTCCGAAAAAATACGACATTTGTTATAATTTTGGAGTTGTATACAAAATTGTGTTATGTCATTGAAATGGTCTACCGAAGACCTTTCATTTGCATATGGCTTATTTGCCAGAAATAAGGAAAAAATCATAAAAACCTTAAAAAGGTCCTTTTTTTTCCTTTGATCCTCACCAAATATTGACGTCAGGACAAAAATTTTGGGAAATGGTATCTTAGAATGAACTAAATTTTCATTTTCGTTAGGAACATTAGCAACCTCCGTTTTAGGGCCACCCTAATATCCATAGTTCCATTTGGGAAATTATTCTTAAATATTATTAATTCAGTATGTGATATTTTTTCCTGTTATTTATTTTCATAATTTTAAAGACAAAAATGCAATTTGTTTTAATAAAATCGGCAAGCAATCAATTATAAAAAATAATAATATAAAAGGACTAAAATTGGATCGTGCATTTATTATACATATATTTGTAATACATTATTAATTGTTTATATATTAAACTACACAAACATAAATATAATTTTTGCTTTATTTATAACATATGTAAATATTTATAAAAAACATTACAAACAAATAAACCACGAATATTACAAGATGTATAACAATGAGAATACAAACAATTATACTATACATTTTTATAAAAGTTCTAAAGTCTCTTGATTTTTTTCAACAAGATGAAAATCAACTAATTTTGTTTTACAGTTGTTTAATTGATTTTTATACCCTACACCACTATAGTGGGGAGGGTATTATACGTTTGTGATGTTTGTAACACACACAAATATTGGTCCTACACCCACCTTTAAGTATAGCGATCGACTCAGAATCACATTTTGACAGCCAGACGTCCGTCTGTCCGGCTGGCTGTCCATGTAAACCTTGTGCGCAAGGTACAGGCCGCAATTTTCAAGATAATTTGATGAAATTTGGACCAAGCATGTTTTTTGGCACAAGGACGAAGCCTATTGAAAATGGTTGAAATCGGTCCATTATTTCACCTAGCCACCATACAACCGTACCTCCCGATTTGGGCTTTTTATGCCATAATTACGTCAAATATACTATTATCTCTCTAAAAATTGGCACAAATAAGTTTTATATAAGTATAAATGACACTGCAGATTTTTGTAATGATCGGCCCTTATTTGACTCTAGCCCCCATACAAACCCCCCTTCAAAAAATTTCTTAAACGTCTAAAATTGACTGGCAACCAGTGTTGCCATATACATATTTTTTGAACAAAACTTTTTATTTTTATGAAAAAAACTTTTTTTCAACAAAAAAAAACTTTTTTTGTACTAAAATTACAAAATACCCAAGAAAAATTAGTGAACAAATGAGCAAATTGAGGAATTTTAAATAGCCTAATGATAATTGGTACAGAACTTTTCCTTAACATCAGTAGCAAGGAATTACTGGATATTGTGGTCTTAGACACCATAAATTTACACTTGAAATGTCATAATGAATCTATGTAGATTCTGTGTACTACAAGAGGAAACCTCTGAACTTTTGTAACTACCCGTCATTGGGAACTCGAAATACGAGGATTTTGTCTTACCCAGACCCAGATGATATCTTCAAACACTCACCGATTAATCCATTTATCTTCATGCGCGAATTTGGTCTAGTATGGTGAACCAATGGGCTGCACAAAATCTCTACAATATTGTCGAAGTGCATTGTGTCCTTAACGTCTATTCTAAGGGATTAAGGCAGTCATGGGCAAACACATACCACCATGTGTATATTTGTGTGCGTTAAGCAGCAGAGAGATGACTGCACGTTATAACAAAATGGTGGTACACTGAGAAAAGTTTTGAAATTTGTTTTCTATTGCAAATACTTTTTACGACGAGAAAAACTCATGAACTTTTGGGCATTTTAAACAAAAATGGAATAAAGGGAAAGATTTTTCATTTAAGAAAAGTAGTAGTATTTTTAAAAAGTAGTATTAAATAAAACTACTGAAATATCATTAAGAAAATCACGACTTTCTATTCGATTTCGAACTTTTAAGGGATATTACCGAGATATTAACTGAACTTAATTTAAAGTTCAACTAATCTATCCAAATCAATGTTTGCTTTATATTCCTTAATACGCAATAAGTCACCAATGTGTTGATCGGTTAACCTATTCCGCAATTTACTTAAAATCAGTTTCATACTTGAGAATGCCACCTCACAGTTATATGTGGTGCCAAACATGGAATATAGCTTATATATTTCGTTTTTTAAATTGAAATATTTTGTATCATCTATCTTTTGCCAAAATTTTTCCCCAGATTCCATAGGAACTTCAAAATCATTACGCATTTTATGCAATTCTTCGTGAAGAAAAGCATCTTGCTCTTCTATTTCACATCTAAGGGGATTATCATGTATTTCTATTGTTTTTTTTATAAATTTTAAGTCTTGAAATCTGTCATTGTAATTCTTTTTTATGGACTCAACTATTTTGGCGTATTTCTGAATACAATCAAACGTATTAAAATTAAATTCTATGAATATTGATGAAGTTTTCTTAAGATTTGATATACTATTACTTTTTAATTGATTTATTAAGAGATCTAATTTTGTACTAAATTGGTGAATAATTCTATTCAAATGAAATATTTTTATATTTTTACCTTGCAGGCATAAATTAAGGTCATTTATATATAAATATAAAAATATTTCATTTGAATAGAATTATTCACCAATTTAGTACAAAATTAGATCTCTTAATAAATCAATTAAAAAGTAATAGTATATCAAATCTTAAGAAAACTTCATCAATATTCATAGAATTTAATTTTAATACGTTTGATTGTATTCAGAAATACGCCAAAATAGTTGAGTCCATAAAAAAGAATTACAATGACAGATTTCAAGACTTAAAATTTATAAAAAAAACAATAGAAATACATGATAATCCCCTTAGATGTGAAATAGAAGATATATCGGTAATATCACATAAAAATGCGAAATCTAATAGAAAGTCGGGATTTTCAAGACAATTAGTAAGGTGTTTTGTATCTTTATTGGATAAAGTTTTTAAAAATTCGAGTACTTCTTTTCTTAAATGGAAAAGTCTTTCCAAACTTTTGCCTCGACTTAGCCAACGGACTTCGGTATATAAAAGTAAATCTCCATAATCCGAATTAAGGTTTTCTAGAAAATCTTTAAATTTTCTGTGTGTCAGAGGATTGTGCCCCCCTCCTATTATATTTATTATTTTTACAACAACATCCATTGTATTTTTCATACCCAACTCTTTGGAGAAAAGAGCTTGTTGGTGTATGACACAATGGAATGCTGGGCAATTTATTCCATTTTTGTTTAAAATGCCCAAAAGTCCTTTATTTTTGTCTCTCATTACCTTTGCTCCATCCGAACATATTGAGGCTAATTTATTTTTGTCAGCAAATGCAAAAACATTAACATCTAATGCATCATACAGAACTTGTCCTGTTACATGACCATGAAGTGAAACCACTTCAAACATTTCTTCGAAGCACTCTAAATTTGCATTAACTGTTTTAATACAAATAATTAACTGGCAAATATTATTGATATCCGTACTCTCATCTAGAGAAATCGAAAAATATTTGCAATTAATTAATCTTTCTTTTGCTGACATTTTAATAAATTTGCTTATATCTTCCGTTCTTCTTGTTATAGTACGACGAGATAATGGTATATCCTGGCAGAGTTTCATAGTTTCATGGCATTTTTCTCCAAAACAACTCAAAATATCTGTAGTTAAATTTAAGAAAAAAATGCCATCCTCAAATGGGCGACATTGTTTTGCTAACGATAAAGCAACTACATAAGATGCCTTTTTATGAGGCAATGATTTTTTTTGGCTATTTAAAGGAAGATTGTTGCAATTATTTGCTGTTGTTTCATTAATTATAAATTTTAAGAAAAACTCTGCTTTTAATTGCAACAACTTTACTTTTCTGTCATGTCCCCTAAGGTCATTTAAGGGTCCATGGCAAGTTTCATAATGCCTTTTCAAAAAAAAAATAAAGCTTTTCTACATATAATTTTATAACATACGACGCATTGTGCCTCACCGTCCATGTTTTCTATAAAAAAGAAATAATTTTCCCAATTTATATCAAACATTTTGCTAGGTGTAATAAAAGAGAAAAAATCATAAGCATAAAAAAATCCGCAACGTGATCTTGCTTCTACAAAAGCTGAACAGCAACTGATTTGATTTTGATCTCTGAGATCGTAACAAAGCAACAAACAAGTGGTCATTTTAGTAAAACACAGACACACTAATACACACAAGCTTATAGTGTAGGTGTGTCAACAAAGCGTCAGCAGAATTTCTTGGCCTATGCACGCGTGCATTAGAATTTCAGTTTTGCTCGTGACTGGATTAAGGTCATCAACACCGGTCAATTTTTTTCAGTTTTTAGGAATATCTCGAATATTAATGGTATAAAATATTATTTTGTTAATGGTAAACATTGTTTTTTTTATTTTAAACTTATTTATTGATTAAATAAAATAAAAACTGTATAAATTTTCAAAAAACTTTTTTTATTGGAATAAAACTTGAAAACTTTTTTGAATCTCAAAAAACTTGCAAAAAAAGGGAAAACTTGACATATGGTAACACTGCTGGTAACCATTTGTATCGCAATGAAACTCAACATAATTAACTATTATTTAAAAATATATCCTTTTCCCAAATTTAATGAGGATCGGCCCATGTTTGACCTATACTCCTATATAAAGCCTCATTTAAAAAATTTGTTTTTTATCAATAAATTGCTTAAATACTTTGGAATTAACGTAAAATTCAACATAAAAGTTTCTTTGTGAAAAATAAAAATTTTTAACATATACTCATGGTGTAGGGTATTATATGGTCGGCCATGCCCGACTATACTTTCCTACTTGTTTGAAATGTCCCAGTTTTTAGTGCAATTATCAGAGAATTTATTTACCCGATACTCTGTTAATTGATTCATTGACGTAATTAAAGGACACTTGTTTTATTACACCCTTTAATCAATTAAACAGTGAAATAATATTGTTATAGAAATTAAATAAAAACTATTGATATCCTGCACCAGCTATAAAGGTGGAAGTACACAACACGCTTTGAGGCGGCAACGCGTTTTACGCTTTACAAACTTTTCGCGCTTTACAAGCTGCAAGTCCCACACCACTCATCATTTTGATCTTTCTTTTAAGGTTTTTAAGACTATTGCTGTTTTAAAAATCAAAATTTTAAGTTTTTGTTTATTTTGTTTTATTGTTGGTGAATTTTATTTCATTTTAGTTTATTCTTATTATACACAAAACAAAATACAACGCGTTGGCAGGTGATCAGACGCGTTGAAAGTTGCTGAACTTTTCGCGGCAGACTCGTTACAAACTACAGTGTGTAACTTGTTAAATGAAGCAAGTAGGAAAGTATAGTCGGGCATGGCCGACCATATAACACCCTACACCATGAGTATATTTTAAAAATTTATATTTTTCACAAAGAAACTTTTATGTTGAATTTTATCTTAATTCCAAAGTATTTAAAATTTATTGATAAAAACCAAATTTTCTAAGAGGCTTTATATAGAAGTATAGGTGAAACATGGGCCGATCCTCATTAAATTTGGGAAAAGGATATATTTTTAAATAATAGTTAATTATGTTGAGTTTCATTGCGATATAAATGATGACAAGTCAATTTTAGACGTTTCAGACATTTTTTGCAGGGGGGTTTGTATGGGGGCTAGGGTCAAATAAGGGCCGATCATTACGAAAATCTGCAGTGTCATTTATACTTATATAAAACTTATTTGTGCCAATTTTTAGAGAGATAATAGTAATTATGGCATAAAAAGCCCAAATCGGGAGGTACGGTTGTATGGGGGCTAGGTGAAATAATGGGCCGATTTCAACCATTTTCAATAGGCCAAAAAACATACTTGGTCCAAATTTCATCAAATTATCTTGAAAATTGCGGCCTGTACCTTGCACACAAGGTTTACATGGACAGCCAGCCTGCCGGACAGACGGACGACTCAAAATGTGATTCTGAGTCGATCGGTATACTTAAAGGTGGGTGTAGGACCAATATTTTTGTGTGTTACAAACATCAGCACAAACGTATAATACCCTCCCCACTATAGTGGTGTAGGGTATAAATACACTATTTAAACTTTTTTGACAAAAGCCAATAACGCGTTGCCGCGTACAATGAGTGTTGTCTACTTCCACCTTAAGTTTGTAGTTGTATATGGGAGTTTAGGTCAATTATAGGCACATTCTCACTTAATTTAGTAAAACAATTCCTCATTATAATGAACGATTTCCCCTATGAGAGCATAGGTCGTTTATGGACCGAATTCTACAGAGTTTGACTGTCAAACTGCTTCTCATAAAATTTATTAAATTCATTAAATTTGATCATGGCGATACTAGTATATATTAATACGACAATTATGAACATAAAATACATTTGGTCTGATTTTCAAAATTTACAGTATGTGTTACGATTGTTGAATAATTAAGACACTAAATTATTAAAACACATTTCCGAAAGGATCTTTGTGGTCTATGGGAGATATATGGACCACCACCTTTTCCAGTTATTTTTAAAATTGACCAAGATACATAGACGAAGACAGATTAATCGCATAATAATGGTGGAGCGTATACAAATTAACTTAACAAGGTAGACTCAGTTGAGAAAAGAAACTTGTTTTTCTTTAGTCTTCTACTGTAAAAGTTTGTTTATGTAGAAAATTTTGTTGAAATAACCCTTAAAGCATTGAATAATGTCTATAAAATGTTTTAGAAAGTATTTGATATATTGTGACAAGCGGCATTCTGAACAAATAATATTCCTTTGCGCCTTTTTCTAGTTTTTGGTATATTTAAGAGGCGTTGTGTTTTCTTATTTCTAATTCTACTTATAGTATACTTATTTAAGATTTAAATTGCAGCAAAGTCAACATTTCGATATTTTTTACGGTTTTGCAATTGACATTTTTGTTTGACAATTTAGCAAAATATTTTGCCTTGTTTTTAAAAATGTGTTCCTAATTTATATGTCAATTAAAAGTGTAGCCCAATTAAACGGGAATTTTGTTGCATATCTTATATGATATTTATTTATTGCATTTATTCCGGACCAAATAAGCGCACAGAGGGTTGAAATTGTCAAAAATGGAGATAAATTCAGGGGAGCTTTAATTTTAACTTATTGTTCATCGATATGTTAAAACACATAAAAATATAAATTTTTTAATAAAAATACATAACAAAAAATTTTTTTGTAAGCTTTTACTGGCTTTTTTATTTTTCGGGAAATAATTACTTGATTTAGAATTTTCGCTGTAGCTTTATATATATATATATATATATATATTATAAATTCAAAATTTGGGTTTAGATCGAATTCAATAATTTTACAACATTTTTGAAAAACTTTATGAAATAAATTTTGATAATTTTTTTCTTGATAAATAATCCTACTACACACAAAACAAACCCATTTTATTAAAAAAAAGATCTCATGACATCTCCTAAAAGTTTTTAAATTTGTTTAACAAAGTTTCGAAAAAACTGGAGATTTGAAACGGCCGTTTAAAAAATCAAATTTTTTTTCATAGCTGGAAACAAGTTTGAGTTATCGTATAAAGACAAAAGCTAATATTCTAGTTATTATAGATATATTTTAAGTAACCAAAGAGGCGTAAATGCACTTGGAAACTTCAGAGCCGTTGCGGCACCTGGTAACGTTATCTTATCAGCCTAATTTTTTGTATCACAAAGTTTTACAACCCATAGAACAATTCTAGAGGGGGACGGGCAAAATTTGCAACTTTGTTTTTTGGAGCACTCTAACAGACACTAAAGGTTTATTTCTTCTTTTTTTATAATGAGCAATATCAGTCGGTTTGCTCTCAACTTGAAAAACAAAATCAAATCAGTTGCTGATCAGCACTTGCCAAAGCAAGGTCCTTGCGCGACTTTTTTAAAATACACACAGAAATACAACAAGAAAATTTTGAGAAAGCCGTATTAATTTATGAGGACATGAGAGACAGTTAATAGTTTTTTATATATAGAACAGTGATGTCCAAAACTAAAACTGTAGTTGTATTGGTGAGCGAAAGAGAACTGCACTGAAAGAAAAATTGTGTATACCAAAAAAAAAAAAAAAAAAAAATTTACGGACAAAATTAAAAATTGAAATTTATTTCATATATCATTATTGAAATTTTCTACATTAATGCTGTTATGACAGTTTCGTAGCAAAAGAATATTTTTTAAGTGTGCGGAATTTAATTTATTACGTTGTTTAGAACCAATGAATTTTAAGTCTGAAAAAATCTGTTCACATATATACGTTGAGGAAAAAAATTACAAACATTTTTGATAATCCTTTTTTTAATTCTGGATATAATAAATCATCTAAATTTTGCCAAAATTCGGTGATATTAATTTTATTAAAGGTGAATTCACTACGAAGTATTATCAACTCCGCTTGGATTTCAAAATCATATTTGGTAACGTCACAATTAAAGGGATTAATGCAAAGATCAAGCAGGAGCTGTACTTTCTTAAAATCTTGCAACCTCTCTTCAAAGTTGGAAAATAATGTTTCAAATATTATGTGGTATTCATGAATTTTAGATAGTTTTAAGTTTTTACCAATATTTAAATTATTAAAAAGAAGTAAAGTTTTTGGAAAGTAAAAATAATTTAGTTTTAAAAATAAAAAGTTTATTTGAAAGATCAAATAAAGTTTTTTCTTTACCCTGTAATTGTATATTAAAATCATTTAGTAATGCTGTAGTGTCCGCTAATTTTATAATCATAAAATATTTTTCGCATGCCATATTAAATTCTTTCAATGCTGTAAACAAAAATATTGAAATAAAATCGTACACCCGATACACATGTGCATTCGTCGCTGGCTCAGTGACGACTAAACAAAAGAGAATAAGAATATGTATGTGTTTTAGTCAACACAATTGTGCTATGAAATGGACATCGTTGATATAGAATTTGATTTGTAGTCACTGTTGCCAGATAAATTTGGTATAAAATCGTCAAAACTAGATGAAAAAATCGGCAAAATATTTTCGAAATCGTCAAAAAATCGGAAAAATAAAAATATCTTTCTTTTTGGTAAAATGTTTGTTTTTATTCGAAGAAATTTATTCCAAGTTACATTAACATAAGTAAATAATTCATATTATTTAATAATTTTTGTACAAAAGTTAAAAATAGATTTTTACATTAATTATGTTTACACTAAATACAATTAAACATTTATTTATATATATCGGAATTTAATGTACGCAATACATCCGGTTTTATTGATGTATTAAAACAATTTGTTTTATTTAATTTTAAGTAGTCTTTGGTATACAGAATTCCTTCAATTGTGATATTGTCTAAACGATTTCTTTGTTTAGTTTTATTGATATTTACCTGACTAAATATCCTTTCCACATTGGCGGACGAATGTGGTAGAGTTAAAATTGTTTGGATAAAAATTGACAATTTTGGAAATAAAAAGTTTGTATCGATAGTTTTAATTCCACAAATTTGTTTCCAAAAACTTAATAAATCCATTTCACTTTTATTGATTATGCTATTGAAATCTAATAATTTAAGTTCTCGAAATTCCGTATCAATGTTTTGCATATCTTCTTCAGATACCCAGCAAATAATGGTGCTTCCTCGGAAGCAGGTTTGTAAGGCAGAGAGCACTTGTATACTGCTACCACTTCGCATGAAAGATTACATGATTTTTATATTGGATTCCTCGCGTAAAGGCTCTGCATAAGGAATCCAAAATAAGCATATTTCACAGCTTTTAAATTAACCTGATTTCATCGAATTAAATATGTACAAATAATTGTGCATTTCGGAATTGATTATATCAGGTGCTCGCGGAAGCACGATCCAGTTGCCTTTTACACAGCATCCACTATGTTGGTAATTCATGCTTAAAAAAGGGATACTATCACGCCTTCTTTAATATGTATTAAAGAAGGCATTCTAGTAATGCTTTATTAAGCCAATTCCTCTACCAACACCCCCACCACCCCAAAAAAAAAAGAACTGATAAAAGTTTATGTATAGAAATAATTTTATTTTTATCAACATGTAATTTTTATGAATAAGAACTAAAAAAGAGATCATTTACAAAACATATTATATTGATTAATTTCACACTAATAACTAAATATTATTGATTATTCATGTTTTATAAAGGATATAAAATAATACCGACATAAAAGTTTATTGTAAATTTTTCATTCTAATAATTAAGAGTTTTTAAAAATGTAAAGTATAATAATATTTTATAAGTATAAATATTTTTAAAAAATATTTGGTCTGTTCAATAATAACAAAATTTACAAATTATTGGAAATTGAAAAAAGAACAAGTGTTTTAAAAAATGAATAAGAATAAAAAATTAATTATAAAAAAATATTTCGTTCAGCAATAAGAGTAAAAAATAAATTATTCCAAAAAAGAAAATTCATGAAATTTAAGAAGAAAAATAGTTAAAAATCCATTAAAGATAATTCATTTTCCTTTGTATTTAAATAATTTAAACTATTTTCATCATTAGAAGAATTACTTTGAATGTCATTTAATCTAAGCTGCTGATTTTTTTTAAAGGATGCTTCTTTGTAATGTCTATTTTTTGCCAAGCGAATGCCTTTTCTTATTTCATCATAAAAGGCCTTTTTTGTCAACATTTCGTCTTTATAGACACATTCTGAAAAAAAATAAAAACAAGTATGAAATAAATAAAATTATAAATTTATTAAATTAACTTACTGTAAATTAAATTTATAAGTTTTGGGTAGTCTAAGAGTCTTTTTTTATTTTGTCTTCCATCAACGTTAAATTCTAGTAGCAGATGTCTATCAAAAATGGCTGTTAGCATTTTCTTAATACCATTTCTTCCCACTATTTTTTTAATTGTGTGAGTCTGAAATAAAATATAAGGAATAATAAAAATTTAGGTGTATTAATAAATATTAGTGTAGTTTTATTACCATAGCTTCCATATTTTCATCAGAAATTTCTAGTTCTATATCGTCCATTTCCGATTTAGATTTAAGAGGAAATTTGTCCAAATATCTTGTGGCCACTGCAGTGGAGGTTAAATTTGATTTTATTAAGACATGCATTTCAGACAATAGATCTACAATTATTTTGTTTTGTCCACAAAATGTTTCTTTTAATTCCTTAATTTCTTTAGCCATGTCGCTGTTTACTAATTATGTTAAAATACATTTATAATTTAAGGGTTTTTTTTATAGTTTTACTTAACAAGTTTATACCTTTTTGAAGTTCTTCTATACTTTTTTGGAGTTTTTCCAATTTTGATGCAGTCTCAATGGTTGTTGATGGATTTGTTTTAGTAGAAGATTCCTTCACAGGTCTAGAGCGTCCCATTTTGTAAAAAAAATATTCTAAAAATGCAAAATATCTAATTACTGTTTTTTATTTATTGTTATTTATTTATTTATTATTATTTATTAATAAAGCCCAAACAAATGTTTGGATGGACCAACTTAATATAATCATTAAGAGCAATGACAAAATGAAATAAGTAAATGGCTACTTTCATATGGCAAACATATTAATTTGCCGCGTATTTCTTGAAGTTTAAATGTTTCTTCTCTATATACATTTAAATTAACAACGAATATGCCAAGATCCTTCGATCGTATGGGTTCTGAAAACATATCTTCAGTGTTAATAAAAACATGGGCTTTAAACATATCATTTTCTGGAAAAGCTGTAATTTTGACAGGTGTATTATCAGAAATTAAGCAAAAACTATCTTGAAATTTTATATTAAAATACAAATTTTCTGATTTGTAAAATATTACGTTTCCCATTTTACCACGTTTGATTCCGTTTTCGACCGTATTTTTTGCCAATGGTATTTTGGAAAAAACATTAAACATTTGTTGCTCAATGTGTTGAGACTTTTTAATTGATCTTTTTAAAGAGGTCATAGCATTTTCAAATGGATATGCTGTTATATTTGAAAGATTTCCATATTCTAGTGCAACCTCTTTTAGGTGTAGAAGATTATGCACATTATGGGTAATGCTTGTTTCTCCATAATAATTTGGAAATTGTTCCACAAATTGTTTAAGAATTTCATGAGCCTGATGTATTTCACTTTGTCTAAAATTATTTCGAATTAAAATGCGATAAGCACACGATAAAAGCAAAAAGTGTTTGAAAAAGTTTTCACTTGTAAATTTTTTAATTACAATGAGCCCAGTATAAAGTACAAATTGTCGAAATTCGACAGCTTTCCACTTTCTTATTTCTTCAAAAGAACGAGGCTTCCTAGCAAACTCGCGTGGTATAAATGGATATAAAGATATCATTAATGATGACATTGATTGTTTAGTTTGAGCTGATAGGTGTTCGTTTGTCTTAGATGTTAGCAGTCTTAAAAGCATTCTTTTCATTACTCCTAAATCTATCAAATGCATGATATCAATGGGAAATTGAGTTATCATTTTTATGTCTAGACTTTCTAGCGACATTTGCATATTTAAAAATTTTGGTTGGTGAAAATCTTGATCACGTCTGTATTTAAAATCGGCATCAGTACGTAATTTACCCACAAATTTACTAAAAGTTGTCACATTTGAGATACTTATTCCTTTCTGGTCACATTTACTGCAACCATTTAAGGCATTGTGACCTTTTATCCCACACACATAAGAGCGGGTTGGCGTGTCACAAACAAATGCACGGATAATTATGTCCAATTTACGTTCTTCGACTAGAAACCCATTTTCTTTTATATCTTTAATTTCATAAACAAAGTCATGTAAGTATAAATCAATATCTAATGGTTTTTTTTCGCCAACATAACTTCCTATCAAAACAAGTAAGAAATTATAGTCGGGCGTGGCCGACCATATGATACCCTACACCAGTTATGAATATTAAATGTGATTTATTTTTCATAATAAAGCATTTATCTTCAATATTCCCTTGTTCCGATACATTTAAGCAATTTATGGATGAAAAACTAATTTTCTGAAAGAGGCTTTATATGGGGGCTAGGGGCAAATATAGACCAAGCCCGATAAAATTTTGTGAATATATTTATATTGACATAATATTTTATTGTGCTGAATTTCATCGGGATATTTGTGTTTATAAGCTAATTTGGGACATTCAAGTAATTTTCTGAAGGGGACATTGTATGGGAGCTCAGAAGCCCTTTTCGGGTGGTTCTGTTGTATGGGGGCTAGGTGAAATAATGGACCGATTTTAACCATTTTCAATAGGCTTCGTCCTTAGGTCAAATAAAACGTGCGTGCCAAATTTCATCCAATTATCTTGAAAATTGCGACCTGTACCTTGCGCACAAGGTTTACATGGACAGCCAGCCAGCCAGACGGACGGACGGACATAGCTTAATCGACTCAGAAAACGATTCTAAGCCGATTGGTATACTTTAAGGTGGGTCTAGGACGAATATTTTTGTATGTTATAAACATCAGCACAAATCCAATATACCCTCCCCACTAAAGTGGTGTACACGCAGAGAAAAAACATGGTTGTGGTAACCATGTTCCAAGAGCAACATATTATGGTTAAAATTATGATTGTAGTCTTAACATAATATCGTTATTGTAACAAATTTAAAATATCATATTATGATTAAATACCGTTAAAATTATTTCATCATAATATTTTTCTATTTATCATAATAATATTGTTATACATGATCATATTATGATCCAATGTGTTCAAAATTTCATTCAAAACTATGTATCGAAATCAAAATAAATTTTACTGAAGCAGTAAAATTACAGTTTCTAAAAAAAGTAAAAAAAATATATATATATATAAATAAAGATTACATACTTACAATACTTAGCGCACTTCGCAAATTTCAATTTGATTCACAAAAACATAACTACATTATTCTATGCAAACTGAAATACTTATACATTTAATGCTATAAACCAAATGAGAATTATTCATTTTATTGTCGCGTAAAAAACACACACGAAAAAGTAATCTCTGTGAGCAAAAGTTGTTTTGTTGTTGTATTAATTTGTTGATGTATCAGCAGACATATAACAACATAACATATAATTGTTTTTTATAACAACATAACATACAATGGTTATATAACATAACATATTATGGTTATTTGCAAGTTTAAATGGTTGTTAATAACAGAATATGTTTTCCTTGTTATCAGTATTTAGTTGTTGTAAAAATAATTATGATTCAGTGAATTATACTCAAATTTATAATTGCCTGGAACATGAAAATGTTTACAGTAACTTAAATATTGTTAAAATCTAATTAAAATAACAATTATATGTTTTTGAAAACAATATATTGTTACAGTAAACATGGGATAGTTGTAGTAACCATTTTGAACCATGTTTTTTCTCTGCGTGTAGGGTATAAAAACGTTTACCATTGGTAAATTTACAATGCGGCCTAATATTGGCCATAAACCCCTATCCTTGCTTTTAAATACGGGCAGACCGTCGATTCCAATGTCCAAAACTAATTTATTGACATTTTCGTCTTTTATAACATCAATTATTTTATTCAGATTATTTTTAATCCCTATATGAAAATAGGTACCGGGAGCTACAGTCCGTTTAGAAACAGGCTGTTGTTTTCCAGATAAACTGATAACACTTAAAGGTATTTCAGAATGCCTTTTATTTAATATTTTTAATAAAGATGTAGTGCATTCATATGAGGGTCTGTATTTTAAATACGATTCTTTTAATTCATCCTTTAATTCCTTTACATCCGTATCACTATTATCCCTAATTTCTTGCAGAGACAAGACTTCAATATTTGAACGTGATTCGAACTCATTACCATCAGTTCTTTTCATGGAAGATGCTCTAAGTAGAGCTAATGCATTTTTGTTTTTCTCTTTTTTTATTAATTTGTTGATTTGACTTCGACCTACCATAATTTTTTTTTTTAATAAATTTTAAAATTTTTTTTTTTTTTTTAATTTTTATACATAAACTCACTTTTATATGAATGTGTGCAAATGCGTATGTATGTTTTTAAACCGTTATACTTTTTTATTTTAACACTATCACTTTTATGCGCTTACTCACTTGATTTAAAGAACGACACATCAGAACTAAATGTAATTTTAATAAATATTGCATCATCTTAATCTTCGTTTTAGTTGAATTATCCGTCGTGTATAATCGAGAAATCATTATTATAATTTTTGCCTTACTTTAGTGCTTCTGCGCAGCAGTGTGATCTACGGAAAAGCACTATTTTTACAATTATTTACAATATTTATTTATTTCTGGTACCAAAAAATTATTACGCCTTCTGTTAGTGCTTACATGAAGCAATAAAAACAAATACTAAAAAGAGAATTACGTAGAAAATATTTGCAAATTATTTCTCTCTCAACACAGTTCTTATAAAATGTTCTCTGATATGTTTTTTTATTCTATTGTGGATTTTACCGTTAGAAATATGTATGTAGTATTGTTGTTGTTTTATGTATTTTGAAAAAGTTTCTAAATTTATAAAAACTGATATTTATATGTAATACCATATATATGTAATAAATTTTTACCACAATTAAATTTGAGTTTTATATAACTTGCTACTTTAATTTAACAATTCTTTAAAATTCATTAATAGTGTAAATTTTATAAATTGGTATACCTATTTATAATTAAAAAAAAGTTAGAAGAAAAATAATTAATTGTTATGGAAATGTTTTATAAATATCAATATTAGAAAATATCAAAACTGAATTACAGATTTTAAAGCTGACGAGAAGCAATAAAATCTTACAGATCCAGTGATTGTCTAACAAGAAGCGCTGATTTTTTCTAAGTAATTCACCACCTACACGAATAGCTGAATGTATGCCTTCCAAAATCATTTTTGTAAGGCAATAATTTTAGGATGCAATAAATGTAGCAGTAGAAGATGCAGTAATCATATTTATTGCTTCCAAATCCAGAATATTTTTTGCTGGGTACGAAATTTGGAAAATGTTTTGTTATTTCAAATATCGAATCTAATTCTCCATTTATCACAAAATTTGGATTTATTGCTCTTAAAGATTTATATTGATCTCCAAAATCAAATCTTTTAAAAACTTGATCGTAAAGTTCAATATAAAAATTTATGCAATTATTTACAATTTCATCCATTTCGTTTTTATTCAATTTTGTTATTAAATTTTTAGCATATATACCTAAATATACATTTTCAATATCTAAGAAATTTATTTTATTTTTGTAATCAATTAAATTTAATTCACATTTTAGTACATTTTGTTTTAAAAAATTACTCATTACAATTTTTATCAATCTTTCCATTTGTGTATATAAATTTTGTATTTCTGATGTTTCACTTTGAAACATTTTGTTTATACTATTAATAATTCCGAGTATATATTTTAAAAATGACAAATATTTTTGGTTTTTGTAATTTAAATTATCTAAAATTGTTTTTGCAGTATAAATTTTATCTATGTTTACCACAAATGCAAAATAAATTTTTAAAGATTCGAAAAGATCTAGCAAACGATTAGGTAGGTAGGTAGGTAGGTTGATAGGAGGATGTATACTACATCAAATCCGAAGAAATACACCTAGGCCACTATCGGGCCTGTTGTGCGCTCCAATTCAAGAAAAAAAAAAAAAAAAAAAAAAAAAAAAATTGTTCACTGAATGTATTATTTTTCCATGTTCAGAAACTCAGTTTCCTGGACGTAATTCCTAAGAATCTTCCAATCGGTGTTGGTTAAGAATGTTATTTCTGGAATAACATCACTTCCAAGATACTTGGATCTAACTTCGACGAATGCCTGACAATGGCAAAGAAAGTGCTCCAGAGTTTCACTGTCCTCTCCACATGCTCTACATTCGTCTGAATTCGCACGTCCAATTTTGTATAGATGTGCTCGTAATCCTGTGTGTCCACTGAGAATACGTACCATCATACTAACCTCAGACTTGCTCATTTTGAGAAGATTTCTCGTCTTGCTCTCATCAGGGTCACCCCATAGAATCTTTGTGGTTCTACCCACCGTTTCATTATTCCAAGAGGCCTTATGGGATTCTCTCATCCATATTTTTAATTCAGCTTTTGTTGCGTCGAATGGTTTTGCGTTTGTCAGGTTAACTACATCGAGCTCCCTTCCCTTTAAAGCTATTACATTCGCCCTTTCGTTGCCGACTACTCCCGAGTGGCCTGGTACCCATATGATGTGAACCTTACCTCTGGGAGAGTATTCAGTTAAAGCTTTCTTACAATCCAATACGGTCTTAGATTTAATTCTATCACCTGATATCGCACAAATTGCCTTCTGGCTGTCGGTAAATATATTAAGCCCTGTGGGCGCCATATTTATTCTAATCCAATTTACACATTCCGCAAACGATTAACTACAGCTTCAAGTGAAAGCCAAAGAGTTTGACACGGATGCAAAATTTTTAAAGGTTTTATTTCTAATAACTTTTGAATATCAATAAATTGTCCAAGTCGTTTGGGACTGTTTGATAAATAGTTATAAACATCTCTAGCCAAAGTTTCGACAGCTGATGGAAGTTTTAAGCAAGCATATGAAGAACATAATGCCAACGAATGGCAATCACATTTTATAACGAAAAGATGTGGAATATCTTTCTTTAACATTTGGGCAACTGAAATCGATTTTCCCGTCATTACGGGAGCACCATCCGCGGCAAATCCAATCATATTCTTTTTGTAATCTATATTGTGATTTTCAAAATGACTAATTATCAAATTTTATAACGATACAGCGTCACACCTATCTACATTTAGAAGCCCAAAAAAAGGTCTTTTATTTCAAAATTAATGCAAACTCTAACGACCAGGCATAATGATTTTTGATTTGACAAATCTGTGGATTCATCTACACATAAAGAAAATTTATTATCCTTTAAAATATCAGTTAATGCTTGTAAGTGTGAGCTTCCAACCACATTTTTAATTATAGCTGTTGCCTTTGTTCTATCTAAGGTCATATTAATCGCAGCGTCCGAATCTTTAAAGCATTGTTGACATACCTTCGTCATGTGGTCTGCTGCAGCAAATGGAATATTATGCTCCACAATGAAAAGCGCTAAATTTATTTCAGCTCTTTTAGACGCATATTTTTCTGCTGTAAATAATGAATCAATCGTCTGCTGATTGTGGACTACTGATCTTGATGCATCCAAATGCTTCTTCGTATTTGCATGCGCAATTAAATCAGTTTTTCCCGATGAAGCCTTATGATCTGTGTTGCACAATTTACAATAGACTTTTTGATTTTTTTTTCTCAGCCCATATTTCAATTTTTGGATCATTTATCCAATCATCTTTTATCTTTCTCTTTTTCTTTTCAATCTAAAAAATATAGATATTATTTTTTTCAATTTTAATATTGAATATTCTCGTTTAAAAAATATTTCTTACCGATGTTTCAGCATCTTCTGGATTACTTTTGTCTAAAATACAAAAATGTTTACCTTTTATTTTTCGTTCCCTTTTAATGACAAATTATTATAACTTACCACTTGTTAAATATCTTAACATTTTCACATTTACATAAGTTTATATTTTTACCCAGCTTTATTCAAACGTTTTATTAAAAATTACTTTTTACTTTTTTATAATTTACACTATTAGGCTATTTGGTATCTTGTTTTTTGTGTATTGATAGGTTGATATTATTAGTAGAACGTAAAGAAAACTTAAAGAAAACTGGCCTCCGGTAGGTTAGTGGTTAGTGTTCTAGACTGGTAGACCGGAGGTGGTGGGTTCGATTCCCACCTGAGGCACTGGTTAAGGAGCGCACAACAGGCCCGATAGAGGCCTAGGTGTATTTCTTCGGATTTGATGTATATACATCCTCCTTTCAAACTAACTAACTAACTAACTAAAGAAAACTACGAAAATGATCAACAATGTAGTAACCACAAAAAAATAATAACGGTAAACCATTTTTGTTTTTTCTCACTTGTACACAAGAAGCATAAGGGAATAGTTTTCTTCTTTTTTCTTCTTTTCTATTCTTAACAAAGTCATATTGACACAATTATATGAAAACAGTGGTGTAAACATAAACTTTTAAGTAAATCGGCATTTTGGGAGCAAAAATCGGCAAATCGCACTTTGTCATTTTTAAAGTCAAAAATCGGCAAATCTGGCAACAGTGTTTGTAGTCATTTTATTAGTATACTGTTATTTTGAATTGAATTATGTTCTCTGCTGGTTTACCAACACAAATAAATGTATGGTAGTCTATGGTAGTATGTGTTTGGGCACCACTGCTATAGACTAATCTATTGACTATTCAATAGAGTAGTCTATTGTCTATTATGTTGTCCATAGGGAGGCTATAGTCTGTCTAGTCTATGGACCAATTTGGTGACCAAATGGACATGTTTATTGACTAGTCTAATGACCAATCTATGGGCTAATACAAATTAACTGTTAATTTTGAAAGTCCTTCATATTGATATAAAATTTCCAAAAAATTTGATTTGGTACAAATGGAATCAAAAAAGTACTATTGTTAATGTTGTTTGTACAATTTGAAGATTCTATTTGCCAACCCTTCATTGTACTATGAAGTGGTCACTGTATTATTATTTTATTTAAAAGATTTTTTTTAAATTTTAATACAGTACTTTCCGCGTAATTGTTCCCCGCATTATTGATTTACCCGCTTCACAATGGAAAAATGGAGATTAATTGAAAAAATAAAATTAGTTTTTTTTGAAAATTTTTTTTACTTGATAAAAGAGTGCAAAATTCTACATCACTAGTAAACATTTCAATGTCATATGTTGTTGAATTTTTCTGCTACATAGCTTTAAAGTTGAGAAGTTTTCTTATTTTTGTAAAAAGTTGAAATAATTTAAATTCGGACTATTTTGAAACTTTATAACCAAAGAATAAACAAGAAGTGAAACGCTGTCATTTTTTTACAACAATAACATTACGCTCTTCTCACAGACGAGTGCTGTGTAAATCCAACACATATGTAAAAATGTTATTCTCTCTCCAAACTTCAAAACTTTTTCGCGAAAATTTGAGGATAATAGCACTTTGAAATATTTTTTTATCACTTAACATTATATTTTATAATTTTATTGCACAATTTAAACACATTTAACAGCCCGAAAATTATATATTTTTTACAAACGAAAAAAAAATATTTTTTATTTTTTGACATTGAATTTTTGTTGGTTGAAATTAAAACTAAAAAAAACAATGTTGTAAATTTTCGTATGGTAAACGAAAAAGATATTTCAAATAAATAATTTATTTTTTCAATATTATAGATTAAAAAACAAATAGACGTGTTTATAAAATGTTTGTAGATAAAATATGTGGAAAATATCTTAAGAAACCTTTCAAAGTATAAATTGAAATGTAATATTTTTTTTCAATATTTTTCAATACGATTTTTTGCAACTATGTTGACTTGAGAATTCTACTAATACATTCTTAGAGTTAGGTACCGGATGACAGTAGACTTAGGTACTTTTGACAACAGTTTCATTTCTTATTTATTCTTTGTTTATAACCTTTTTAATACTTTGAAAGTAATATTTTTATTATGAAATCGTGAACTTCAGACAATTAGGTGTGATCGAAAAAAACATGTTGAAATATTTTTATTAAATATGTCCATTTTTACGCTATTTTTGAAATATATTTAGAGTTTCAAATAGGTATTGGGTAACATTGGGTAAAAATGTAAATTTTGTATTAAACTACAATATATTGGCTTTAATAATCAGAAAAAAAGTTTTGCGCGTTTTTGCGCGAATTACTTTTTTTAAATAAACTAGCTATACCCAGTGTGCTTTGCTACCCTAAAAGCAAAAAAAAAACACTTACACATGGGAAATGCCACTGAAATTATTGCAAGTTCGCCAATTTTTCAGAACGCTAAAAAAGATTTTAATGTAAGCTATGAAAAATGTAAATAATATTGTATTGTATTTAATTCATATGGGAGGGGCCAATCCCCTCATTCAAAGTCCGCCCATTTTTCTCTAAATGTTCACATGAATGTTCATGTAAAATTTGAAGATTCTAGCTTCTACAGTATCTAAGACATAAAAATTTTTCTATATAATTCATATGGGGTTTCCAAGCCACCCCCTGATAAAAGTCCGTTTTTTTCCCAAAAGGTTCAGATGAATATGAAAGTCCTTTTTGCAAAATTTAAGGAATCTAGTTCTATTAGTTTCTTAGATAAAATATTTTGTTGTATTTAATTCATATGGGAGGTGCCGCTCCCCCCATTGGTAGTCCGCCAATTTATTACCCAAAATATTTACATGGATGCTAAAGTTCCTCGTGCAAAATTTTAAGCTTTTAACTCTAATAGTTTCCAAGATAAACGAATTTGTGTATTTAATTAATATGGGAGGTGCCACGCCCCCTGCTGCTAGTTCGCCCACTTTTTATCTTAACTAATTATATTGAGACTTATGTGGCTCCGGCCAAATTTAAGAGCTCTAACTGTTACATTTTCCGAGATATACAGATTTAATATTTTCTCAATATGGAAGGTGCCACGCCCACTTAAGTCATTCCGACCATTTTGTCCAAAAATATTCTTATGGATGTCAAAGTTGTCCGTGCAAACTCAAACTTGTTTCCAGCTATGAAAAAAAGTTTGATTTTTTAAACGGCCGTTTAAAATCTCCAATTTTAGTTTTTTCGAAACATTGTTAAACAAATTTAAAAATTTTTAGGAGATCTCATAGGGATTTATGGACAATAGATAAGGGAATAAAACGGTGAAAAAACTAAATCAGGAGTTCTTACTGTTTTGCTATACCTGCGATTTGAACTCGGCGGATTTCGGGAAAATCGCATTTCTAGTGAATACGTATTAATTCTTTACTGTTGTACAGTTTAAACACTATCTATATGAATAAAGCTCTATATAATCAGACAAATAGCAGAAATATAACAAAAACGTATATATTAGGTATAAAATATTATATTTAACCCTTTTTGAATATGAAATAAACTTGAAGTGTACATTTTTAAAAGAAAAATTTTGTTTCTAAAACCGATAATTTATGTAGTCCATTTTTTCGGTCCATTTTCGACATAATATGTCAAAAAAGAAACAAACTTTATATGTTCAAAAAGGCTTAATTCATAAGCTTTTATGCCTAATATATAATTTTTTGATTTATTTTTGTTATTCCTCTAATGGTATAGTGCAATATTCAAATGGATAGTGGTTTTATGATTTTTTTTAACTTCGGTTTTAAATTTGTCCCATGTATTTTAAAGGATTAATTTTACTTTTATAGCTGTTATTTTAAACATAAGACTTTATACTAAAATTTCCAGTCATATTTATTCAATATGTCTAACAAATAAATAAATAAATAAATAAATAAAATGTCTGATTTAAATAAAACTTGGAATAAATATTTTATATTATCTAATCTATAATTCAGTGAACTCGCGGTAATGTGAACATCCAATATAATGAACTATCCACTAATGTGAACACTCAGTTTTTTATATGGGCGCTCTAAATAGTGAACAAAGTTTAATGGCTCTAGTGAACATTTTTTTTTAATTTTTAGGGATTCTTTAATTTGTAGAAGCATTTATTTTTAATGTTGGGAATCCCCGAATTAATAAATACCATAGTATGCCATTATTTTAAAGGTATTTAATGCTAGTAGCTTTATGTAACTTGTTGCGGTAGGTTCGTGAATTTATTTTTAAAATTAGTGATGTCTAAAAACTGTCGAAAGTTTTTATCCTTAAATGAAAAATGTGAAATTTTGGAATATTTAAAAAAAGGATAGAGTGTTACAGTGTTAAGTAAAAAGTATAAAGTTGCAAAATCAGCGATATGTTCAATAAAAAAGACAATATTTTAAAATGTGTGAACAATACGTTTTAAGGACCCGGAAAACGCAAAACATTACTATCTTCAAAGCTTGGAAACTTCTCCCACAAAAGACATATGTAACGTCATTGGAGAAAAGCGCTCCAGGTGCAAAAATGGAAAAGCAAAAGAATAACATTTTTATGCTGTGCAAATGCGTCAGGATCTCATAAAATAAAACTTTTAGTAATAGAAAAAGCGAAAAATCCTCGCAGTTTTAAAAATTTTATCTGTCCCGTAAACTACAGAAATTCAAAGTCTGCTTGGATGACTTCTTCCATTTTTAAAGAATGGTTTCACAACTGTTTTGTGCCAGAGGTAGGTAAACATGTAAAAATAGTTCAATTGGGATTCTTACTGTTTTATTTTTCATTAAGCTATGTTCATGCCTCCAAATGTAACGGCTCCAGCCAATGGATCAAAATGCAATTAGAATCACCAAACTTCATTATAGGAACAGTCTTCTGGCAACAATTATCGCAAAAGAGGGGGATTTGCTTGAATCGATGAAAAAAATCACACTTAAAGAAGGAGTTTCTATTCTAGAGGCATCCTGGAACCGAGTTGGTAAAGAAACTTTATCTAACTGTTGGAAAAATATTTTGAATATGGTAAATGATGAAGACGATCCTGAATTTAATGTTCCTATGAGCGTTTTAAAAGAAAAGTGGCAATCAGAGGTTAGATCTTTAGAAAATACTGTCGCAGATCTTCTACAGACATTGTGCCCTCAGGAAGTATTTACAGCTGTAAACATTAGAGATTGAATCAATAATCCTTGTGAGGACGTCACGCCATTTGATGAAAATGATTTAATTGAAGAGTTTTTGTCGTAATATTTTGTTAGTTTTTTATGTACATACTACGTATGTATGTACTCTTTATAAAATGGATTTTTAAAAACTTTTTATGTTCCAAATAAATTACAAAATTTTTTTTAGTAATCTTTGCATTTTCATTTCTTGCAGAAATGATTTTTAGAAAGAATAACATAATAATATATAATATATATAAAAAAATTACAATCGAAAATGTGAACAAATTTGAAAATATGAAGTACATCGACATTAATTAGTTCACTGTATCCTGAAAATATTTTGTTTAAAATGTACAACAGTAAAGAATTAATGCGTATTCTCTAAAATATTACAAAAAGGCGATTTTCCCGAAATCCGCCGAGTTCAAATCTCAGGTACAGCTAAACTGTAAGTAATTTTTTTCGTCGTTTTATTCCCTTATCTATTGTCCATAAATCCCAATGAGATCTCTTAAAAATTTTGAAATTTGTTTAACAAAGTTTAAAAAAAAAACTGAAATTGGACTTTTGAAACAGCCGTTGAAAAAATTAAACTTTTTAACCATACCTGTGAACAAGTTTGCGTTATCGCATAAAGACAAAATGTAATATTCTAGTTATTATAAATATATAATAATATACAAAATGTTTTTTTTTTACAATATATCCTAAAGAATGTAAATTTTTTGTCACATTTTGAATTCATGTGCTGTGAGACACATTATTAAGTGGCAAAATTTTAGCAAAAACTGAAAAAAATCGTTTTTTTTCCCCTTGTAAATGCACTCGGAAACTTCAGAGCAGTTGCGGCACCTGTTAACGATATTCTATCAGCCTAATTTTTTGCGTGACATAGTTTTACAACCTATAGAACAATTCCAGAGTGGGGGACAGCCTGTCGTATAAAATATTTTTTCCTTCATACAAGCTTGGAGCACTCTAATATACATATACTAGCTATACCCTCTGTGCATTGCTACCCTAAAAGCAATGTAAATAAAAAACACTACGATTTTGAAGATTCTAACTATAATAGTTTTCCAGATATACATTTTTTTACAAGTTCGCCAATTTTTCCAAACGCTATTTTAGATTCTAATGTAACCTATGAAAAATTTGAATAATATAACAGTTTCCCAGATATACGAAATTTTGTTTTTTATTTATATGGGAGATGCCTAGGTCCTATTGAAAGTCCGCCCATTTTTCTCTAAATGTTCGCATGAACGTCAACGTTTTTCGTGTAGAATTTTTGTGTTTAATTCATATGGGAGGTTCCAATTTGCTTGTCCGCCAATTTATTACTAAAATGTTTACATTGATGTCAAAGTATATTTGCTCTAATAGTTTCCCAGACATTAAATTCTATTTAGTTCTTATGGGAGGTTCCAACCCCCCGTCGTAATAAAAGTCCGCCATTTTTCTCAAAATGTTCAAATAATTGTTAAATTTCTTCGTATTAAATTTGAAGATTTTAGGTCTATTAGTTGCCCAGACAAACGACAACGCCAAATGTTCACATGGATGTCAAAGTTGTTATTGCAAAATTTAAGGATTTTAGCTCTAATAGTTTCTCAGATATTCGAATTTATCTATTTATTTAATTCAAATGATGCGTTCCAAGCCCCCTGATGAAGTCCGCCCTTTTTCCCCAAATATTCATATGAATATTAAAGTTCTTCGTGCAAAATTTTAAGAAGCTAGCTCTATTAGTTTCCCAGATAAACGAATTTTTGTATATTTTATTCATATGGGAGGAGCAATGCCCCCCATTGGTAGTCCGCCAATTTATTACCCAAAAATCGGTCCAGCCGTTTAGCTGTCTATAAAGTTCAAACAAACAAACATACAAATACACATTCATTTGTATATAAATAGATGGGTGTGCCACGCCTCCTATTGCTAGTCCTCCAATTTTTCCATCAAATAATCATATGGATGTCAAAATTGCCCATAAAAAAATTTGAGGACTCTAGTTGTACCATGTTCCGATATATTCGACTTTTGAAGAGGTGGGCGTGGCACCCCTCCCACTTGCAATTTGAAAATAAAAAGTAGCATATAGTTGCTTCCAGATTTAGGGGAGCATTCACTGAAAATTTCAAGAAGATCGCTTCAGTGGTTTAGCCTCCTATAAGGTACAAGCAAACAAACAAACAAATAAATAAACAAACATAAATTGATTTTTATATACATAAACATAGCTATACCAAGTGTGCTTTGCTACCCTAAAATCAATGTATATAAAAAACACTTTACGATTTTGAAGATTCTAACTATAATTGTTTTTCAGACATAAATTTTTACATTTTGGGGATGCCACGCAAATTATTGCAAGTTCGCCAATTTGTCCAAACGTTAATTTAGATTTTAATGTAATCTATGAAAAGTTTGAATAATATAATAGTTTAATTCATATGGAAGATGCCAAGGTCCCATTGAAAGTCCGCCCATTTTTCTCTAAATGTTCACATAAATGTCAAAGTTTTTCATGTAAAATTGTATTGTAGCTATAATAGTTTCACAGATATATGAATTTTTTATTTAATTCATATGGAAGGTTCTAATATGTTAGTCCGCCAAATTATTACCCAAATTTTCACATTGATGTCAAAGGATTTTTGCTCTAATAGTTTCCCAGACATACGATTTTTTTCTACTTATTTCATATGGGAGGTACCAACACACCCCTAATAAAAATACGCTCATTATCCCCAAAATGTTCAAATAAATGTTAAATTTCTTTGTGCAAAATTTGAAGATTTTAGGTCTATTAGTTTCCCAGAAAAACGACCTCGCCAATTTAATTACATGGATGTTAAAGTTGTTCTTGCAAAATGTAAGGATTTTAGCTCTAATAGTTTATCAGATATACGAATTTATCTATTTAATTGATATGGGGCGTTCCAAGCCCCCCTGATGAAGTCCGCCCTTTTCCCCAAAATATTCATATGAATATTAAAGTTCTTCGTGCAAAATTTTAAGAAGCTAGCTCTATTAGTTTCTCAGATAAACTATTTTTTGTATATTTTATTCATATGGGAGGAGCAACTTCCCCTCATTGGTAGTCCGACAATTTATTACACAAAATGTTACATGGATGCTAAAGTTCTTCGTGCAAAATTTGAAGGTTCTAACTCTAAGAGTTTCCCAGATAAGCGAATTTTTGTATTTAATTCATACGCCCACTACTGATAGTACGCCCCCTTTTTCCTTATTCATATTGACACTAAAGTAGTTCCGACAAAATTTGAGGACCTATCTGTTACATTTTTTCAGATATGCTGATTTAAGATTTTCTTCATATGAAAGGTGCCACGCCCACTACAACCATTCCGCCGCAAAAATATTCTTATGGATGTCAAAGTTGTCCATACAAAATTTGAGCACTCCAATTCTTGCAGTTTCGGAGATATGCGACTTTTAATACTTATTTTGAATGTGGGCATGGCAAGTCGCCCACTTTAAATTTTGAAGTAAAAAGTAGCATATAGTTCGTTTCAGACATACAGGAAGACACTGTGAAAATTTCAGAAAAATCGGTCCAGTCGTTTAGCTGTCTATAAAGTCCAAACAAACAAACATGCAAACACACATTCATTTATATATATATAGATGGGGGTGCTACGCCCCCTATTGCTAGTCCTCCAATTTTTTCACCAAATAATCATATGGCTGTCAAAATTGTCCATAAAAAATTTGAGGACTCCAGTTTTACCATGTTCCGAGATATTCGACTTTTGAAGAAGTGGGCGTGGCACCCCTCCCAATTGCAATTTCAAAATAAAAAGTAGTCTACAGCTCCTTCCAGATATAGGGGAACATACACTGAAAGTTTGAAGAAGATCGCTTCAGTGGTACAAACAAACAAACATACATTGATTTTTATATACATATATAGATAAAAGATAGATACATAATTCTTGTTACTTTAAGTCAAACAAAGTTACAACAGATTTTGTCTCCAAAAACGTGACCTGGTCGCGGTAGGAGCATACTTCGTATATTTCGATATTAAGTGATAAATGTTGCTATTAGGTTAATATTTTACACATTATTGATAAAGAATCTTAATGTTTATATTTATTGTAGTACAAAAAGATGTAAAACAGAAAAATTTATTGAAAAATATGAATGTTATTCAAAATTCCCCAGGCTATTAACGTGTCTCAGATCACTTGATTAGGAAATGTGGAAAAAAAATTTAACTTATTTTGGAAAATATTCTATTAAATCTATTTTATTACATAAAATATATTTATATTTACTCGAATATAAGTTTTTGTCCTTATAAGATATCGTGAACTTGATCTTAGCTATGATAAAAAAAAATAATTTTTTACACGTCAGTTTCAAAACTTAATTTTAAGTTTTTTTTTATTAAATTTTAAAATAACAACAAAAATATTGTTGCTAAATTTGACCTTTGACTTCCAAATTTTACGCCTTAGGATTTTCCGATTTATATATAATTTCAGGGACATATTTTATATTATCTGAGAGATAATATTCCGTAAATATTTTGTTTAGAATGTATAACAGTAAAGAATTTTGACATATTTTCTAAAATATTACAAAAAAAATTAGTTTTTCGCGAAATTTGCAGAATTCATATCGCAGGTACAGCTTTTTTTATTCCCCAAGCCAGACATACGCGAAGAGCCACCTTAAGAGCTCTCTGGTTTTCCCTCATTCACACGTACGTACGTCATTATCTTAATTTTGAAGTTTTTTGATTGGGAAAGACACAGAGAAATATCTGATGTTAAACATAAAGTTAAGTTCCTGTTTGGCGAATTTCATTTTTTCTGAGTGAATGTGATAAATAATGGAAATTTTAAAAAGTTTAATTATCGACATAAACTCCCAAATAAATGTAATATCCGCTACTATGTTATTTCCAGAAATATAAGCCGATTTTAGTCAATGTCCTGATAATATTTCCACTTAATTGACATATAGACCATCCATATGAGTGCAAAACATCTTCGAGGATACTTTTATACACTTAACAATCTATTATTTTTTATACCCTCCACCACCATCAGTGGTGATAGAGAGTATATATAAGTTAGTCATTCCGTTTGTAACACCGAGAAATATTCATTTGAGACCCAACAAAGTATATACATATATATTCTTGGTCCTTATGAAATTCTGAGACGATTTAGATATGTCCGTCTGTCTGTATAAAACACGCTCACGTTAAAACGAAGCAACGGAACTTTATGAAATTCACCCAAAATATTCATTGATATCCTAAGCAGAATTGATATAAAGTAACAATTTTCTGAATCGGTCCATAATTGGTCATAGCTCCCATATAAGGTTACCTTCCGAAAAACTTTTAAACGCACATAACTCATTACCAAATAACGATATTCATACAAACTTTGGCGCAAATATTGCTTTTATCTACAGAAATCTTACTGTACATTTTTTCACGATCGGTCCACAATTGGTCATAGCTCCCATAAAAGGTCTCTTTCTCAAAATCACTTAAACGCATATTTCTCATTACCAAATAAAGGTACCCATACAAAATTTAGCACAAACATTGATTTTATATACAGAAATAATACTATAAAATTTGTTTACGATCGGTCCGTAATTGGTCGAAGCTCCCATACAAGGTCTCCTTTCGAGAATCACTTAAACGCATAAAACTCTTTACGAAATAAATATATCCATACAAAATTTGGCACAAATATTGCTTTTATCTACAGAAATCTTATTATAATTTTTTTACGGTCGATCCATAATTGCTCCCATTTAAGGTCCCCTTTCGAGAATAACTTAAACGCATATTACAAATTACCAAATAATGATATCCATAAAAGATTTGGCACAAATATTTATTGCTGAATTTTGTCATACATATTGTTTGGGAATCCACTGAGTTGAAAATCGAAACCAGTCCACAATTTCTTGTACCACCCATAGGGATTAAAAAATTGATTATTTTTCGCAAAAAAAATAAATAAAAACTGTCCAAAACGAACAGGTTTCGAACTTAAAATCTCCCAGTTGATAGTTTTACGCCATTCCCACTACACTATTAACTAGCTTCGTAATTGTTTGCAACTAATGTTCACATAGAAATTCTCTTTCCTGTTTGTGTAAAAAGTTGTTGTTAACCCAAGATCAAATAAAATGTGCACATTGAGAATGTGTAACTGTTAATTTCTTATGCTATTCAGCAAAATCAGTGTTGATAAAAGTTATTCAGCAGCAATGTTTTGTACAAACAGAAAATAACATGGCATTTTTATATGAAAAACATTAGTTAACGAAGGACAAATAATGACGTGGTGTAGTGGATGGAAGGGAGAATTAACAAACTGAGCATAGCAGGTTCGATTCCTGGTCGATTTATCTTTTTTTGTCATAAATAATTAAATTTTTTTTTAAATCAAATTAAGTGTCGAAATTCGGTTCAACAATAAAAATATAAAAGCAATTTTTTTTATTTTTTTCATAGGATCAACAACGTTGAAAATCTATTGTACCTCCCGCACAAAATTATATAAGTTTTATAACTATAACTATTACCATACATTTCTCTCACACATATAAATTATTTTAAATACAGAACATAGATTAAATTTAGTACCATAGAAAAATAAATAGAACTGAGACTGAGAATAAGAAATATTACTCTCTCACATGTACAGGTTCTGTGTGAATTTAATGTAATTGTATGAGTATTTTTATTTTTGTTTACATAAAATAACAAAAATATGAAAGTACAAAATGTATCCGAATACATCATACCCTACCACATTGCGAGTAAGTAGCAATAAGTTATTTAGTATTTTTAATGTAGAAGTTATATTCAAGAGATTGATGTTTGCTTAATTAATGAATGTACTACTCATTATAACAATATATAGTCAAAATTTCGTATATATTAAATTTGTTGAGTCGAATTTTATAAATACCCTATTCTTGTATAGCATGTACCGCTTACAAAAAAGTTCAATAGGCTAATTTATGGACGGATTACATCATTACATCGACGCAGGTGTTACAAACTTTAAGACATAAACAAAATGCCGTTCCCATTAGTGTGGTGTAGGGTGTATTTTGACTGCATTTGGGCTGCTTTGAAATTAACAATAATCGTTCATATCAAGCGTTAATTTTAGCATTAGCACAATTCCTTTGGCAAAATAGCCCCTGCTGCTGCAATAAACACTGTTAAAAGTTATGTTTTTTCTATAAAATTATTGAAAACATTTTCAGAAAAAAACAAATTTTTCAATCGTTTTTATTTTTTTAATATAATTTTCAAGTGTCAATATTGACTCAACCCAACAAACACAAAGAGTTTATTTAAAATTAAGAATAATTTTTAATGAAGATCTTTCTTACATTGGTCAACTGATATTGAATAAAAATGGCTAATTCAAAACTTATTTCATAAAATATCGAAATATAATATCAAACAAAAATATAAAAACTTTTTAAACGAAAGAGTTTGTGTTTGTTGGGTTACATATTTTTCAACTAATACATTCTCACGACTTAGGTTTTGTCATACTCAGTTTCAGTTCTATGTATACCTTTTCTATGTTTAGTACGCTCTGTAACAGTCTGTTAAGTCAGTGGTGGCCAGCGAGAGAGTGCTTAAAACGCATATGTTGTAGTGAAAAAATAAAAGAGTACACAAATGAAAATACGTGTGATTTGCACTGAAACAAATTATTTGTTTGTATTTATTTTGTGTTATTCATATAACATATTTGTATTTTAATGAATAACGGAAGGTATGTATTTATGCGATGATTTAAGTATTATTGAATGTCTTGATGCATGCGTTCATGTATTTATGTATGTATGTGTTAATATATTGATGTCCATATGTGTTTATGTATGTAATGATGTATTTGTTGATGTAAGTACGTACTGATGTATATATGTATTGAGGTATGTGTTCATGTAAGTATGTATTGATGTATGTATGTATGTATGTATGTATGTATGTATGTATGTATGTATGTATGTATGTATGTATGTATGTATGTATGTATGTATGTATGTATGTATGTATGTATGTATGTATGTATGTATGTATGTATGTATGTATGTATGTATGTATGTATGTATGTATGTATGTATGTATGTATGTATGTATGTATGTATGTATGTATGTATGTATGTATGTATGTATGTATGTATGTATGATGTATGTATGTATGTATGTATGTATGTATGTAGTAGGTAGGTAGGTATGTATGGTATATATGTATGTATGTATGGATTGATGTATGTATGCATTGATTGATGTCAGTATGTATTGATGTGTTGATGTAAATATGTACCGATATATGTGATGAAGTAAGTGTGTATTGAAGTATGTGTTTATGTAAATATGTACTGATGTATGTGTTGATGTAAATAAAAAATCCTTCTCTCAATATTCCACATATTTAGTTTTTTATAATATAGTAAAACCTGAAATAAACATTTATTTGTAACGGCTACTGAAAAATATTCGCCGTGTATAATAACATCAAGCGACATAGACCTTCTTTGTTGAATGCAGACAAGCAACTGAATAAACATGTTTTTGTTTTGTGTTTACTTTGTGTTTTTACTCACAGTCAGTGTGACCAGGTCTCAAAAAATGTTGCGGCTAAATCCCATCCAAAAAAATGCTAGAAAAAATGCTAAATTGATTTTAAAATGCCAAAAAAAAAAATGCTAAAATTTTTTAAGTGTTTTTATGAACAATTCATATTAATTTGTAACTGAAATTCATTGTAATTTATAACAAGTAAGAAAGTATGTTCTGCCGTGGTTGACCAAATGAGTATAAAATTTGATTTATTTTTCGTAATAAAGCATTTATGTTGAATTGAACCTTGGTTCCGATATATTTAAACTAATTTTCTGAGAAAGGCTTTATAAATTTGTATATGTATGGGGGCTAGGTAAAATAAAGAACGGACTTTAACCATTTTTAAAAGGTTTTGTCATTGGATCAAAAAGCATACGTGCTTATTGTTTTGAAAATTTCAACCCCTATCAGACGGTCAGATTTACATGGCTTAATCGATTCAGAAAATGATTCTTAACCGATTAGTATACTCAAACGTAGTATAGTGGAGTAGGGTAAAAAATTAAGTTCCGTGGTATTAAGATAAACAGAAATGCTAAAAATTATTTCAAAATTTTTGTAAATTTAGCAATATGTAATGTCTCTAACTTTAAAATATTTCTGAATGCAAAAATTACTTTAAAGCTCTATTAATTACACTAGTTGCTCATGGTATAAAACCTATATATGTTTTCGGAAGGAAAAGTATAATATTTCTAGTTTTACTTTTTTTATATAAACAATTTTATTTGTCTTCCTCAAAACACTTTAAAAATGGTTTTCATGTCACAAAAATATTGAAAATTCCGTTGAATTAATTTTAAATCTCGGTGAATAGATGTCAGGTTTATAACTCATACTTCCAAGATTTTTTTGGAAAAATATATATGAGAATGTATGAAATAAATTGAGAGATATATTCAAATCCGTAAATTTGTAATTCTGGAATAAATTGTCAATAATATTTTCGAAATTTATGTATTTTTTTTTTAATTAAAAAAAAACGTGACAACAAAATTACTAAAAATTTGGTAAAAATAAAAAGAAGAAAGAATTTTTTCAATACTTATTTTCAATAAATTAACAAGAACTCCTGAAGGATGATACAAATTAAAACCTCTTTATTTCGTATAGGAAAAAATAAAATTTGTTAATTAACCGTCATACATAGCCTTTTCCAAAATTATATGTTTCATTCCATGAGCAAACAAAAAGTATTAGTTTGTAAAATAGCGTACTGAACGTATTTGTAAAAATATATGAAATCTCTTGAATTATTTCTATCACTTCGAATTTAAAAAAGCATTGGGTTCCAGAAAAATATTTTAGAATACAACATTTTAAAGTATTCACTTGTATTGGCGTAATTTTAAGTTATTTATCTTCATGAATCTTTTTGCATTATTTTGAATTACAGTGTAAATTATTACATTTCTCATATTTCTTGTTGCTTGTGTTTGGGTAGACATTTAATTCTGATTTTTTGCGGTTAAACCTATTTCCAATATAAATCTTTTTTGCAAAAATTTGTCTTTTTTTGTTTATATACTAAAATTGCAAAAAAAGCTAAAAATGATAAAAATATTTTATAAAAATGCTAAATAAAATGCCAAATGCTAAATTAAAATTTTACAGCTAAATCAAAATAAAAAATGCTAAATCTAGCTGCAGAAATGCCAAAATGGTCACACTGCTCACAGTATTCGTATTGCGTATGTATTAGTGAGTATAACATACCCTGCCAGCAACTCAACTAACTTTAAATGCATTAAACGCCGACTTTTTCATCAACTAGTTATGGTTGATTCTTGGATTATTTTTAATGGAGCCAACTGACTATTTTAACATGGCGATGTCCTACGCAGTAGTCAATTGTCCGACTCGGCATGACTTTTCAACTAGCTTAAAGTTAGTTACTAAAAAATTTGCTTAAAGGTAACTCTTTATTAACTAACTTAAAGTTAGTTGCAGAAAAGTCAAGTAAAAGTTTTCTTTTGTATTCCCTACTGTATTAATTAACTACATTTAATTAACTATACTATATTTAAAATGTAACTACTAGTTAACTAAATTACATTTCGATTTAATACAAGTTATGATATTAGTTCGTTAAAATTAATAGACATCAGTTTTCTGCAGGGGAACTAATAATAACACCGATATCCATAAAATTATGAATGATTTGTTCATTATTTCCATGATTCCCATTGATCCAAATCTAAAATAAATTTTAAAATGTTATGTGTAATGTAATGTTAATGTATTATATTTACAGTATTAATCAGCAGAATTTAGAATTTAGGGGCCGAGTTTTGAAATATTTAACCTTTTATGATTAATTTTTCCAATTTACTGACTCTAATTTCATAACGTATACAAAAAAATGACAAAAATGTAAAACAAAATTCCAAATAATAAAGAAACATGTCGAAACAAAATGCTCTCCAGATAATTTTGGGGTACTCCCGCATTATATGATAGTTAGCTTGTAGCTAGTCTTTAAAAGTCGGTCGTTTACGTTAATAAATACCAAATTTTGGAACATTTCTGCATTACATTGTTGTTCGTTTATAGTCAGTCTACTAAAGTTAACGAATAAAATCATAATAATAGAGAAACAAGAGAAAACATGTTGAAATACAATTAATTCTCTCCAGATAATTTTGAGGCACTTCTGCATTACATTATAGTTAGCTTGTAGTTGGTATTTAAAAGTCGGTTCTTTACGTTGCCAAATACAAAATTTCGGGACAGCTCTGCATTAAATTGCAGTTAGCTTATAGTCAGTCTGTAAAAGTAAACTAGAAGTGAATTTTTCTCGTAGTCGACTACAAAATTGCTGGCAGGGTAACTACCCCGGGGTAGTGTTTGGCCACCAACTTAACTTAAGTGGTAGTTTTGCTTTTAATTGCATATTGTAAGGCGTAATAAAAGTAAGTCTAAAATATTAAGGTAAATTTAAATCAATCCATAAAATTTGATAATTTATGAAACCAGTTTAAGGTGGAGGGTATTTAAGATTCGGCAAAGTCGAATATAGCACTCTAACTCGTTTAATTTCATAAAATCTTCCATTATTTATTTAGTTTTAACTGCACGGAGTAAATATTAAGGTTCACCTTATATCTTAAATTGCAAATAAATGCGTTGCCGATGCACAATAATAATAGTTCTTGCTTCAGTTTTTTCTAACATATATTCATACAAAATCAAAAACGTAACGTTTTTTTTGTCATTTTATATAGAGTACACTGTAAAGTAGTGCACTATACAACACTAAAAAATGTTACAAACTTTTCTTTCAGTGCAAAGAATGCAAAACAAAAACTGTGGTGTTAGTGAGGCAAGAAAATTTTACGCCCTGCCGATGTCGGCCCTAAGCTATTGACCAAAATTTGTTAAACAAAGATTTTAAACAACTGAAGAGGGAATTTTGTAATAAAATATATTTATTAGAATATTTTTTCACATTTCCTAATCAAGTGATCTGAGACATGTTAATGGCCTGGGGAATTTTTAATAACTTTCACATTTTTCAACCAATTTTTGTGATTTACATCTTTTTGAAATACTAAATCTATGTACATTTTGATTCTTTAAGGTATTTTCAGACTACTGCAGTTTCGTAGTCTAAATATAAATTGATTGATTATGACAAAAAATACTTCTGATTCTTATGACATATCGACCGTATTTTTAAGTTTTTGAAAAATTTCAAAAATTTCTGATTTATCATATGTATCAAACAGAAAAAGAAAATAAATTAAAAACAAGTAAGAGTGCTATATTCGGCTGTGCCGAATCTTTTATACCCTTCACCACAGTGTATTTAAAACATTGGCGGCCAAACATGCCCCTGCGGGCACTGTGTTATTCTCACTCATACACATGCAATACGAATGTTCTCAGCAACAAAACAAACTATTCACAAAACAAAAACAATTTAATTTAGTTGCTCTCTTTATGAAATGATACACAGAGAATATTTTCAAAAGCCGTTACAAATAAATGTTTGTATAAATACTTGATGGATAGATTTATTATGTAAATAATTATTTACAATTATATTTGTATTGTCATTTATTCAAGAAATTAATCGCCAAAATTTTATCGGTTAACGGTTAAGCATTTGAACACTTATAGACGGACATACATACATATGTACATAAATACATCAACATATGCATTAATACATTCCTACATCAATACATCGTTTCGTCAATACATACATACATCGATGTATACATTCCCTCTGTTGTTCATTTATAATACAAATAATATGAATAAAACAAATAAGTACAAACATATAATTTTTTTCAGTGCAAAGCACACATATTTTCATTAATGTTCTCTTTCATATTTTACACTACACATATGCATTTTAAAAATTCTCTTTCTGGCCACCAATGGTTTATATCATTATTATGATATAAACGGGAAAATTAAATAAATTAAAATTTTATAGAATTGATATTTTTAAATCACGACACGTGTTAACATCTTTTAATCGAGCTGAAATTTCTGCTATCTCAATATCTGGAAAGGGGAATCATTTTGTGGGGTTAACACGAACAAGATTCTGACATTTTTCCCCCATATAAGATCCGCTCATTCTAATGTACATACATATAAATTTCTTTGTAAGTTTGTTTATTTGTATGTGCGTCAATCACGCCTGAACGGCTGAACCGATTTTCTTCAAATTTGGAACGTAGAAAGATATATGTATGGAGGCGTCAATAGGCTATATTATTTTACGAAAATTTGACTAGAAGGGTTATATGGGGGGTAATGTCAATTATGGTCCTATTATCAACGGTTTTGACAATAATTAGTTGTTCGAATTTCATCGCGGTACTCGTATCTTTAATTCAGTTATGAGGTTTAAAGTAATTTCCTGAAGGAAACCCATAATTCTGTTGAAAAATTTCAGTTCCTAAAATCTATGTTTCGTAAATAAGTTATTTATTACGAATTTTATCGCCAAAGTCGTATTTTTAGTAACTAATAAGAGTTAAAGCAATTTTCTGAATTTTCTGTACTCGCATTTTTGAGCCAGAGAGATTTTGGCTCTCACAAAACTTATTCATGTCGAATTTTATCGCTATACTCGCATTTTTAAGCCAATAATGAGCGTTAAAGTCATTTTCTAAAGGTGACCTTATTTGGAGGTAGGGTCAATTATAAACCGATCCTCATAAAATTTGCAGACAATTTTTGGCTTATATGAAACTTATTTATGCCGGGTTTCTTCGCTATAGTCGTATTTTAAAAACTGTAATGCCAGATAAAGCTGCTTTTCGATGGCCACTTGTATGGGGGCTATCCGAAAACGCGGACCGATCTTGCCCACTTTCAATACCAAACAAACGTTATAAATAGAGAATATTTATGCATAATTTCAACCCTCTATCTCTTTCCGTTCGGCCTCTATCGTGCTTTCAACAGACAGACAGTCGGACGGACGGACAGACATACATAGCTAGGTTTTTGAATAAAAGCGGGATCCGATTGATTAAAATGCGGTATTTTGAAGAAAATATTTTGAAAAAGCGGGATTTTGAAAATTGCTATCCATTAAATCGGGATTTAATAAAACTTAACATCAAAGCAAGTAAAAGTGTTGAATTCCAGTACGACGAATCTTATATACCCACCATCAAAACCTTGCATACATATATCGATAATAAAATCAGATGCTCATATTAATTTAATTAAAATTAAAAAAAATTAAAATTCAGTTGAAATATTCTTAAATCTTGATGAATATTAATGAGAATGATATACCCAGAGCCAAAAGTTTGTAATTCAGGAATTAAATGTCAATATTTTTTCGTCATATTTTTAATATATCAAAAAACTCCTAAAAATCTGTTGAAAACAAAAAGAACTGGTAAAAAGTGGGATAAGAAATTTCATATTATTATATTTGTTTTCTGAGTAGATTGTTAGGTTCCCAAAAAAGGTGCAAGCACCTCAAAATCAATACTAATTTTCAATTAATTTACAAGCTCTACTGAAGAATAATACTGAGTTAAAACATTTTTATCTGAAAATTTTGACGTATAGGAAAAAATAAAAATTGGAAATGAACCACCGGACATAGCTCTTTTTAAAAATATATGTATATTTTTCATTCCATGAGCAAACTAAAAAAAAATATTTTTAAACTACTCAGCAAAAAAGAACTTTCAAGGAAGCGAAAAATAAGTAGAATTTACTTTGTGGAAGTACTGAAAAACAGCTGAAGTGTTGATTTTAACACAGGCTTGTCATAGGAGGGATGTCCTTTTTATTTGATTCCAAATTCACTACTTCATTCTGAAGAAGTATTTTTTTTTTCTTTTTTTTGCGATTTCAATTGTAAATAAAGTTTTAAACAAAGTATAACAAATAGTCCGACTCTCACGTACACGAAATTACACCTCCTGCCCTGTGTGAATTCAACACCTTGGTGTGAAATATTATTGTGTCAAAATACTTAAAATTTTTACTTACATATTCGAATTAATAGCGGGGCTTACGCGATATAGTAAATTTTTTTTAAAATACTTTTAGCAAATTTGTTCTTTAGAATTCCGTATATTTTGAGCAAACCCAACATTTTATTATTTATTTATTATTGACATTTATTTTTGTTGTGGTAGAATTTTAATTTACAAACAGAGTTACATTTTTTGTATTGAAAATTCAAACAAATAAAATTATATGAATTTTTATAAAACTCTCTGTCTGTATGTATGTTAACTATGTTTGCTGATGACTTCCTGTTTTACATTTTGATTTTCTACATTTAAATATACGAATTTTTCTATTTAATTCATATGGGGGGTTCCAAGCCCCCGTGATAAAAGTCCGCCCTTTTTTCCCAAAATGTTCAGATGAATAATAAAGTTTTTCGTGCAAAATTTTAAGAAGCTACAGTGGCGGACAAAACTAAAGCTCGAATTTTTACTTGTTAGAAAAAAGCTCAATAAAATTATTAAAATAGGTTATTTTGCTATTAAAATTATTAGTTTAGATAGAATATAGTCTGGAAATTATAAAAACAATGAAACATAATGTTGTTTAGAATGAAAATACATTGTGCCACGGCCCCTACTGCTATTACGCCCTCTTTTTCCTTAAATAATCATATAGACTATGGAAGGTGCTACGCCTACTATAGCCATTCCGCCCATTTTATCCAAAAATATTGTTATAGATTTCAAAGTTGTTCATACAAAATTTGAGGACTCCAACTCTTGGAGTTTCTGAGATATGGGATTTTAAATACTTATTTTGAATGTGGGCGTGGCACGTTGACCACTTGAAATTTTGAAGTAAAATGTAGCCTATAGTTCCTCTAGGCATACAGGAAGACACTGTGAAAATTTCAGAAAAATCGGTTCAGCCGTTTAGCTGTCTATAAAGTCTAAACATACAAACACACATTCGTTAATATAGGATTACTATACTATGTAAACAGTGCCCCGTTTCTGTAATTTTCGCATCGAGAAAATCTGTCGAAAAATTCATGATAATCTTGTTTAAAACAGGGTGAATACCAGGATACAGATAGCGATCGAATTCAATTCGCTAGCGAGCGAGTTTAAGGCGAGCGAGGAAAGAAGGCAGGGCAACGAAGAAAGCGAGCGACGCGCGAGGGGAAAAGAGAAAGCGCGCGCGAGGCGAGGCAAAACGAGGGGGGAGGGAGGGACGAACAGACCGACGGACAGACAGACAGACAGACAGACAGACAGGCAGACAGACAGACAGACAGACAGACAGACAGACAGACAGACAGACAGACAGACAGACAGACAGACAGACAGACAGACGAGAGACAGACACAGACAGACGACAGACAGACAGGACAGACAGACAGACAACAGACAGACAGACAGACAGACACAGACAGACGACAGACAGACAGACAGACAGACAGACACAGACAGACAGACAGAAGACAGACAGACAGACAGACAGACAGACAGACAGACAGACAGACAGACAGACAGACAGACAGACAGACAGACAGACAGACAGACAGAAGACAGACAACAGACAGACAGAGAGAGAGACAGACAGACAGACAGACAGAACAGACAGACAGACAGACAGACAGACAGACAGACAGACGAAGACAGACAGACAGACAGACGACAGACAGACAGACAGACAGACAGACAGACAGACACACAGACAGACAGACGACAGACAGACAGACAGACAGACAGACAGACAGACAGACAGACAGACAGAGACAGACAGACAGACAGACGACAGACAGACAGACAGACAGACAGACAGACAGACAGAAAGACAGACAGACAGACAGAACAGACAGACAGACAGACAGACAGACAGACAGACAGACAGACAGACAGACGACAGACAGACAGACAGACAGACAGACAGACAGACAGAAGACAGACAGACAGACAGAGAAGACAGACAGACAGACAGACAGACAGACAGACAGACAGACAGACAGACAGACAGAACAGACAGACAGACAGACAGACAGACAGACAGACAGACAGACAGACAGACAGACAGACAGACAGACAGACAGACAGACAGATACAGACACAGACAGACAGACAGACAGACAATACATACATACATAATACATACATACATACATACATAAACATAACATACAGACATACATACATACATACATACATACATACATACATACATACATACATACATACTACATACATACATACATACATACATACATACATACATACATACATACATACATACATACATACATACATACATACATACATACATACATACAAACAAACATTTTCTATTGCGGAAGTTACCCGTGTGAAACTTCCAAACGTGCTAAAAGCTCGCCATCGATATTGCGGAAGTATACGAATTCTTGTCACCAGTCGGGAACAACTGATGCCGAGCTGGGGAACGTCTAAGCGTAACGTAGAAGATACTTCTGGAAGACCCGCGGAAGAAACTTCTAGATGACTCTTGGAAGTAAGGTATTGGCAAAGACCCTTCTAGATGTGACTAGGTGTGTTCCTATCTTATCTTCTAGAAAATGAGTTTTCTCTTCTTCTAGAAGATGAGTATTCTCGTCTTCTAGAAGATGAGTTTTCTCCACTTCTATTTGTATACTCACCAATAAAAAATATATAAAAAAGGTATAAATAAAATTAAATTTTATAGTTTTTATTGAAATAATTGAAATTGAAATAATAGAAAAAATAATTAATTTAACAACTAATTTAAAAAAAAAGTAATATATGTATGAAAAAATTAGAATTATTACCATATGATAAGATAATTTTCAGGGAATCTGTATTAATCTTCCAACTGTTGACTGGTACACTTCCAAAAGTTGTAAAACGTTGGACTTTAAAATATTTTTGTAGTTCTTCATAAATTTTATTATCAATCCATCAAATTGTAAGAGTTATATTTTGGAACGCATTAATACTTCAACGAAATAAACAAAAATAATATTATAATTAATATTGAATATACATACTTTTGTATTTATTGAAATTACCTGTTATACTTTAGGAAGCAATAAAAATAGCATTCTCTTATACCCAATACATTTCCCACCAAAGTTTAAACGGTCAGATCCATTTTTTACATTTTCTGCAAATAATCGACATTTTTAATGGAACCGCGTAATGAAATAAGGCTTATATAACTTGCCAGATTCCATTTTATTTTAAATTCAGCGGGAAGTATTTTAATAGGGGTACAATATTAACTACTGTTTTCTAAAAAAAAATCGAATAACTAAAAATGAATTAATTAATTTATTTATAGTTTTGGATCAATAAAAACATTACCTTTCATGAAATTTTTTTAAAACATTGATATAACTTGGAAATAAACCGTCTATAAAGATCTGAAATTATTATGGATTATTTTTTAAATTATTTACAGTGTCTAACGATAGGAACACCTTAACGACCCTAAACGGGATATTGCTTTTGACACTAATACTACAATACTATTTTTTGTTTGCTCTCTTCTAATTAAGGAGTTATGCACGTCCACAAACTATTTACTTAAATTCAATATATTGGGAACGGCATGCTCAATTTAAGAATATTAGTATCATATGATAGGTCCTAGAAAGATCTGGTGCTAATAACTTAAAAAGTACCTATAATTAGAATAATTAGATCCAAAGCTACTATATGAAAATTAAAAAAATTATGAATTAAAATGCTGATAGAAAGTTCTCAAAAAAATAAATTCAGATGACGCCGCATTAAAGCATTGTCCTGCTGCAAATATAAGTTTAATATATCGACGGGTTTACGGTTAATATTGTGAAATAAAATCAAATTATTTTGTTAAAACCCTTTTGTTTTACAAAAGAAATTTCATTTTGGCAAAACCCATACTCTAGAAAATATTGTGTTTGTTGCCGAAACGCTCTCACCTTACTAATTACATCATGTAAAAATTAAATAATTTATATTAATATAATTACTTTAAGTAAAAATTTTAATGCATTTTGTTTTGTTACGATAATGAAATACAAATAAAATTTTAGCTCAAAGTGATCATACATAATCTAGAAACAGGACCTAAGCGTGCAAATAGAGTTAAAAACTATTGAAAGTTAAGATTTAACTCAAATAAATCTAAATGGGTTAAAAATACAACGTTCATCAAATGAAAACCGAAACGTACAACTTGAAAAAATCTTTAAATTATTATAACTCCTTAACCAATTAAAAGAGAAACAAAATTTAAAATAAAAATATTTTTAAATAAACATACTAGACTTTGTTTAAAAATTATGGAAATGGAAGCCGTTTCGGGTTGTTAACTTACTCCTAAAATAGTATTTTAATCTAAAATATGACAACTTACTTTTTAATTTTATTTATATAATCCTTGAAGATAATTACTTTTTGGTATTATTTTAATAAATTTCACCAATTAACAAAACCTTCTTAAAAGTTTATTAACAGTTGATTTTTATCACAACACTGTCATATATTTTTTTTATTACTTAAGATTCACAATATATTAATTACACTATTTTTCTATGAATATTAAATTCAATAACTAATTTAAGTTTTACAATGAATAATTAAAACTGAACATGACAGGACAAAACACAAAACATCACTGAACTAAGCAAAATTTCTGCATTATTTATTTTTATTTTTTTCGCGTTTACGCTAAAAAATTGAGTATTTACATTTTTTTGTTTTTGTACTCTTCTAACTATCATATAGAAGTGTTAAAACATCTACTTGCAGAAAATGAATATTCGGAAACAATGTATTTTGTTTGTGTTCTCTTCTAAATATCATTTAGAAGCCACTAAAACGTATACTTCCAGACGAAAACAATGCAATAGTCATGGTTTTTTGTTAAAGCAAAATGGATGCACACTGCTAACTATCATCTAACTTAAAAGTATACTTCCAGACCGCGAAAGTTCGAAATAAATGTATTTTGTTTTTGTAAAATGTGTGCTCTAGTCTGACAATCGTCCAGAAATGACTACAATGTACACTTCCAGATAATTAAAATGCAACATTAATGTGTACACTCTTCAAACTATCTTCCAGAAGTGACATAAACATACAAACCAAGAAGATACAGATTCGGAAACAAAGTATTTTGTTATTGTAAAATGTGCGTTCTCGCCTGACAATCAACACGCTCGTAAGCGAGTTGAAAAAACAAAAACATGTAAATATCGCTTACGAAGCGAATACAAAACACATAAAAGTCTAATTAAAATTGTGCTCCCGTGTTAAAAAATAAAAATCGCGATTTTGAGTTTTAAAACGAGCGATATAAATAAAATAGCGATCGCGAGTATGTAAAAATATACCCTGGTGAATACAAGAAATTTAAAAATTGCTTATTAAATTTTATTGAGTACAGCTTAAAAATAATCAGAGTCACACTGTTAAAAACTGGAAGACTGTTATATTTAAAGTTTTTTCTCGATTCGAGAAAATTACAGAAACGAGGTACAGAATAGTAAATAATGGACTTTTATGCAATTATTTCATGAATATCGTTGAAAAAATAAAAATTAAAAAAATTACCGTCATGTACAAGTTTATACATTTTATGAACATTGAATATTTTGAATGCAAATGGTTTGGGAAAAAAGTCATGTTCGATTCATTATGTATTAATTTTTTCTGTGTTAGAAAAATAAAAATTTATTAATTGATAAAGTACAAAAAGAAAGCAATTACTAAATACATATATATAGTTGAAAAAACTGTATTACCTACATTTGTGTCAGAATTTTTAAACATTTTTGTATTTTTGTGCGTTTTTATGTAAAAGTGAAAAAATAACGAAATACTGAACAAATACAGAACATTTTCACGTTTTTTAACAAAGAATAATATACAGCACAGGGCTCGAAAATACAGTACTGTTCTGTATAATACAGAAAGTCTGGTCACCGTAAGTATAGAATACAACTAATCCTAATATCGTTATATATATGTATATATATGTATATATATATATATATATATATATATATATATATATATATATATATATATATATATATATATTAGAGCCCTGCATGAGTGACTCTATTTGTCACCCACAATGAGTAATCAACTGCATTGCACTCAACTCATTTTGTATTTTGAATATTATTTACAAAGAGTGTGTACATTTGATTTTAATAATTCAAATTTTTGTTTTACTCAATCATTGCGAGTATTTTTGTGTAAGTGTACGTCTACATTCAAATCGAGTAAGTTAACAACTTACGTATATTAAAAGAATACAAAATAAATATTTTGAATCGAGTGAATCGAGTTTTAAATGCCAAAAGAAAAATAATTTAAAAAGAAAAATAATAAAAAAAAACATGATATCGCAAATTAATTTTAAAATGAAAACAATGAGGTATATCTAATTAATAAATACTAAACCGTATGATAATTTTTTAATTTATATTATATTTTATTGTAAATTGGAACAGAATTCTAGCGACGCCGTTGATAGCCCAGCATCCGTTTCCAGTGGAACTAGCTTGTTAAGCCATGATATAATAAAAACAAAAATAATTAACCAAGAATATAAATTAAGCAATAAAACGGGACGTAGTAATGTATGGAAAATGATTATAAACGACTCAGGTGAAGAATTGTTAAATGTAGTCGCGTGTCGATTTTGCTTTAGCGTGTATAAACATAACAGTAAATCTACTACAAACTTGGTAAGACATAAATGCTACATCGCCACAAAAGATCGGGATAACGTATACAACGTTTTAGTGGATAGTGACACAAAAAGGAAAGCATTGTATATATTTACCAAATGGATTATTGAAAACTGCAGACCTTTTACATTGGTGGAAGATTCCGGTCTTCATGAACTTGTTAGCTTCGTTTTGTCCATCGGCTCAAAATATGGTAAGCACGTCGATGTAAAATCATTACTTCCACACTCAACAACAGTAGGAAATATGGTAAGCACGTCGATGTAAAATCATTACTTCCACACTCAACAACAGTAGGAAGAAATGTTTGTAAGCTTTACGATGTAGCATTTTCTGAGATAAAATCCGACATCACTAAAGTAAAGGACATTGGGTTCGCTCTAACCACCATTTACACAAATCATTTTTGGCAATAACAATGCATTATATAAAAGATACACAATTGAATAACGTTTTGTTGGGAATACGGCATGAATGGCGAAAAATGTACTAGTAAGTTGTATATACCATTATAAAATTTTAATGGCCACTGATTTCTTATTAATTATTCTGAAATCCTTTAGGTGATAACATATACTGCAAAGTTTGTAACATACTTAGCGAATTTGATTGTGTATTCACTGAAAATGTTACCGTCGTGACGGACAGAGGATCAAATATGGTTGCTGCTTTCCGCAGCACTGCCCATATATATTGTATTAACCATCTACTGAATAATCTTATTCAGAAATCCATAGATGCAGTCCCAGAAGTAAAATTTATTTGCGATGTAGCCACCAATATAGTGGGGTACTTTAAAAAGTCTGGGATAAATTCAAATATAAGAAAGTCCTTAAAAAGCTTTTGTCCATCAAGATGGAATACTTTCTATTATCTGTTGTCGTCATTAAAAAGCAGCTGGGACGAAGTTGTTTTCATATTACAAGAAAGGCATGAAATCCATCGTATACAGAATATTGATTTAAGAAATATAACTGCTGTGTTGGATATAATTCGACCCTTTGAAGAAGCCTCGAAGATACTAGAGGGAGAGAAATATCCAACAATTCATTTGGTCTACATTTATGTAAACAGCCTTCAAAAGCAAGCTTAGGCACTACTTGGATACTGTAGTTTTTTCTAATTTGTCCATCTGGCATCGAGTTGCTGTAGTCCTGTTCCCCCCTGCAAACAAATTGCTAAGTTTTTCTGAAGAAGATCGAAATCTTATAAAATTAAAATGTATCGAGTTGATACAAAGCCTAGTACAGAATTGTGAGCCTATAACAGAACCACAACAACTGTCAGTAGCCTCATCTCATCGAAAAATTTAGAGCTGTTTTCAGATTTTATTCGATCATCTGATTTTCAAACCAACGAGGATTTAGTGGCCTCAGAGTTGAGACGATACGAAAACACAGAAGTGTCATTTTTTGATGATTTCGACACACTTAAGTGGTGGGATTCGCATAAGAACGAGTTCCCCTTTTTACACAAATTAAGCTGCCGAATCTTAGCAATACCAGCAAGTAGCGCACCTTCAGAACGGGTTTTCTCTTGTGCCCGCAACGTAATTTCTGAAAAAAGATGCTCCATTGCCTCAAATGATATTGCTGTAAATCAAATTATTTTCTTACACATGAATCACAAAAAATACGCTGTTCCACAAGAAGAAGGTGCTCTCAGTGCTAATATATAATTATAAGAATCCTTATATTTCATATTTTTTCACTTTACAGTAGTTTTGTTTACATCTCTAAATAACATTCAAATATAATTATTACATGAGTTAAATTAATAAAATATACATATATACATAACAATAATGCATTTTATTTGTAATCTCGCTATAGAAATTCATAAGAACGGTAATTCGTTCAAAGAATTGCATTCTAATTAAAACACATAATAAATCCTTCTATAATTCGATTCACTCGCTGTTTTGCACTCGATTTGAAACACAAAAACACTCTCAATACTCATATCATACAATACTCTTTACATTCATGTATTTTACTTTATTTGAATTTTTTGTCATATACATTTTTGTTTTGAATAAATTATTATATTCATTCAAAAAACAATGAGTGAGTCAAAAACAGTACTTTCAAAAAATTAAATGTTTTCAAATATTATTTAAGTCACTCATGCAGGGCTGTAATATATATGTATGTATATATATATATACATATATATATATATATATATATATATATATATATATATATATATATATATATATATATATATATATATATATATATATATATATATACATGTATATATATACGAAAAAAGGCCAAAATTGGAACTTTATTTCTATTCTAGCTAACTATTCTAATGCGAAAATATTTTAGATTTAGCATTCTAAAGCGCCAGAAATATGTATTGGCAAAGTTGCGTTGCGAAAGTTGGAAGTTGGGAAAAGGGCGAAAAATTGGTAAAATCGGTACTTTTGTGCTTGCAAACTGATTTTTGTATATTCTAACGCGAAACTATTTTCGATTTAGCTATCTAAAGTGTAAAAAATTTGTATTAGCAAAGTTCTGTTGCGAAAATTTGACCAAAGCGGGTAGAAAATGGGGGAAATGATGAAAAACGTGCAAAATTACTGTTTTTGTCCTTAAAAAGTGATTCTAAAGCTAAATACTTTCGATTTAGCTTTTATAGTGTCAGAATATGTATTGGGAAAAATTCGTTTTGAAAGTTGGACCTGAAGGGGAAATAGCCATGTAGGTAATTCTAACTTAACGGGTAAAAACGGGTAATTATGTGTAGTTTAGGTATTTTTTCGGAAATATGCAAATACTTGAGAAGTTTTTACTGCATTCAGTCAAAAGGTATATTTTAGAAAAATTAAATTGGGTAAAAATGGGAGTTTCGTGTTTTTTCTAAATATTTATTCTACAAATGATGCAACATTTATTAAACAACATAAATTTGGGAAGTCTGTATTTAATAGGGAAATGTTTTGCATTTTTATACCTTTATTCCAAAAAATCTGAAAGGGACGAAATACGGAACGCGGTAAAATTATTATTATTTGATGAAATGAAGAAACAAAAGTAATTTCTACTTACATATATTCTTACCCCCTTATTCACAAACAAAATTTTTATTTTATAAACAGTTTATAAATTAGATTTTGTATGGAAATTTTGTTTTATAAATCTTTTATAAAATAAAATGTTGTTAGTGAATAAGGGGATTAAAATTTTAAATATTAATTTTTTAAAAAACTAAAAATTTACAGATTTACAGAGGCTTTTGGATAATTCGTGCATGTTGTTAAAAGGAACGAATTTTGTTTTGTAATTTTAAAATGATATGAAGTTTTTGAATTTGTGGAAAGTTATACTCAATATTTTAAATTTATAAATATCAATATTTTTGACAAATTAAACTGCAAAGGAAATATTTGTATTTTTGATACTTTTTGTGATGCAATTACGTCTTATTATGACAAACAACTGAATCGAATTTAATGAAATTTGAACCACTTTAAGACTGTTTTGGGAAGCTTTAATAGGCATTTTTCGAAACATGATTCAGAAAGGGGAAAAATTAGTACATACTTTTTCAATGTCAATGAATATTATCTGTATCTGTCAAAATTTTGTGTAGAAGGGATCGTCTAAACACAATATGTAATGAAACCTTCTCACATTAAGAGAAAATACGGATGGACAATTTGACATTCGTATAGCTCTCTTCGTCGCATTAGATCAGGAATATATTTTTATATAAACTCAAAAAAAGTGAAACAGCTTACTTTTGTTATTGCTTGATACCAATCGTGTAAACAAAAAAAGTATAAAACATACGACTTTTATTCTCTTTTTTGAAATACGGATGGAATTTCATCTTACTTATTCATTAGACTTTATGTATGTAAAGTGTGGTAGTGTGAAGGCCCCTTAAGGAAATATATTTTGGTTTAAGCTTCTCAATTTTTAGTAAAGTACCTTTTCAAATGCAAAGAGTTTAAATCATGCTTGAAAGGAGAAAATGATTAGAAATTTTAAGTATTAATATTTTTATAGCTTTAAGAAATTAAAAATTTTAAAGGTAATTTTTTACCATTCAAGACTTAAGAATTTCGAAAAGGGGGAAAATGTGTGTTTTTGGTAAATTTTGTGAAAGTTGTTCTGAATAATATATTTTGAATGTATATTTTAATTTCGACATATTCATTTCAGGTACAAAAAGCTAGTTTGAATTATATAATATTAACAATAATAATGGTAATAGACACAGTTAATACAAAAGAAAAAAAAAAAAACAAAAATAACATATTTTATTTTTTTTGTATTAGGAACAAAACTTATAAGAACAAAAAATATATCTTCGGCATTGAAAAAATATAATTATTTTCGCTTTTCTGGAAGTCATTAAACCTCATTTCCACAGAAGGTAAAACAAATTCACTTAAGCTGTCAGTCTACACACGTTAGATGTTGCGGTATAGGGAAACGGTCGGGAGGAGGCCAGAAATGCGAATTTGCCTCTACTCCCTGTTTTGAAATCAATGGGGAGGGGCTTGCGGCCATTGGAGACACCACCACCTGCCCGAGTCCCGGTGTATATTTCAAAATTAAGTGGGGAGGGGCTTACGGCCACTGGAGACACTACCTCCTGCCCGAGTCCCAGTGGTTAATTTTTCTTGTGTGTTAGTATTTTGTTAGTTTTGTTTTTTCTTGTTTTTTTTTTTTTTTGTTAGTATGTTTCGTTTGTTTTTTGTTTAGTTCTTGTATTTTGTTGCTCCTATTATGTATGTGGCAAGGGTAAAGTTGTTTATTGATAGGCTGAAAAAATAAAAAATATTAGTAAAAATTCATAATAAATTGGAGCGATACAATTTACCTTACCTGTCCCTTGAGTTCGCCTTTTATGGTTAGGCTGAAAAGAAATAAAATTTACAAATTAAAAATAAAAAAATTTACCAAAATACTTACCTCCATGTGCAGAATTAATGAAAACAGGGTTGCTCAAATATCAAAAGTAGTAAAAGAATTGGCAACACAAGGTATATCGTAAAAGTCTAGGGGTGTATTTCATTCATGCAGACATGGAAATGTGTATTTTTTGTAGTAAAAAATTAAAAATAATTGAATGAAAATACTACTGCTAAAAATTATGAGCTCCTAGTACACGAGGCGGTAAAAATGCATGGAAAATTAGGAAAGCGCCTTGATTGGGGGAGTTTAAGCTTGAATTACTTATTTGGCCGTGCAAATAAGTAAGAAAAGTCCAAGTAGGAAAAATCCGCCAAATATAAAAATAAATAGAAAAGAAATAAATTGATTATATATAGTAAAATTATGCCGCGGTAAATTATATAATGTAATAAAAACAAATAGCGCAGTTTACATGATCAGCGAACAGAAAAAGGCTACGACATGATGAGTAGGGGAAATATGTAAATAAAAATCTTATGTAGTAGAATTTTTGGGAGAAGAAAAGTTGCGGGAAATTGTATTTATATAAAAGTAGGGGAAGACTAAAATAGGGTATTTAAGCTCAGGACAGAAATGAAAATAGCACAGTTGGTGAAAGAAAAGTTAAGTGAAAGCTCTGATACACGGTTGTCAGATCTTACAACGCTGTCAGTAAAATGTGCAGAAAATGTCCAACAATCGTGTGAACTTACAATTTTTTTTTTTTTTGCCACGTTGTCAGAAAAAGAATCACTAACGATGTTGCAAGACAAAATTTTTAAGTTGACACTGTTATTAGGCATTTTCTGCACATAGCTTGAGTGTGCAAAAGAGTTTAAGAAAAACTAAACATAATTCATAAAAAAAATAAATAGTTTTGTTTTTGAATATAAAAAAAAGGACTTTAGTCTGAGTTTTAATAAATAACAAAGAATACATTCAGTGTCCTATAAATAATCCTGGAGGATCAAATAAATATGCAAATATTCAAATAATTAAATCAGTGAACAATAATAAAAAAATGTAAGTTATACGAATCATAGTATAGTGTGTAGGAGTAAAAGTAACTTTATTAATCCTTTATAGCTGGCTAATTCAAAAGAAAGAAGTCACACAATCTTGGAAAGTCTGCCATCCTAGTGATTAGCCAGGTAAAGATTTTTATTTATTCCTTTTAAATAATTTGCGGAATAGTGCAGTAAAGCCAAAAAAACTACAAAAACAAAAAATAAAAAACCACTAACAAATCAATCCAATTAAAACGGAAATGTCCTGATCATTATAAAAAAGGAAATGGTGATAATTTTTACATTATTATATGCAAATATTTGTTGAAAAACTTAAACATTCTTACGTATAAGTACTAATTAGATAGCTCACTTAATTTAACCAATATATAATATATAAAACATCTTCCTCTAAAATCAATACGTGAATACATTATAATATAACAACAATTTTAAATTTTTCCGATTGAAAAGCCATTGTAAACAAAACAAAATTTTATTAAAAACAACTATACATGAAAGAGTTCCGGAAATAATCTTAGAAAAAGAAAATAAGAAATTAACTAGATCTAAGATAGATTTTTTGCCATGAGTCAATTTAGATCTCGTCTTAGCATCTCTATGCCCGAGGCTGAAATGATAAAAATGATTAAGAAAAATCTTAGAGAAGATATCGGCAGAATAGTTTACCTGATGGCAGTTTCTTCGGTGGAAGAATTAAGGATGAGTTGTCTAGATGATGAAAAAACTTTCCTTAAAAGAGATTTGCGTCAACAGCCAACAATAGGAAACAGGTACCAAAGACAAATTAGTGAGTTGTATGAGGATCAAGAAACTCAACCCGTTCGTGAAAAAAATTGTGATGAAGTAGCGGCAGTTAGATTCGTCAATGTCAGCAATACCATTCCAAGGCAACCATTAGTATGCTGGAACTGTCGCCAAAATGGACACATGTTCATGGATTGCCCAGCAGAAGAAACAACAATCTTCTGTTATCGTTGTGGAAAACCTAATGTCATAGCTCCTAATTGTGCTAATTGCCGTAATCGAAATTTTCCCAGGAACGAGGGGAGACCGGGGACCATCGTTCGTCACACAACCCGCAGGGACATCTGCAAGAACAATAAAAACAAATTTAATACAAGAAGCAAAAAATGACAACAAATTCTTACCCCAGCAAAGGCATTTATACACTCTCAAAGAATGTCAAAAGAACTATGAATCCGTTCGAAATATAATCTTTAACTCCGAAATCTCCATCCGTCGTCCAGCAATATCTAGAAGGATTAAAATGTTAAGACAAAAGTTCGCCGAAAGGAAACGAAATAGAAAACTTACCATAGAAGCAATTAAAACAGCTGATGAGAAATCTTCTGATCCCAGACCATATACTGAATTTTCAATTGGTGATGCCAAATTACAAGGCCTTCATGATACTGGTGCTTCAGTTAGCATTTTTGGAAAAGGATGTCGGGAACTAGTCAGTGAGTTAGATATTTCAAATATACCCATATACTCCTTAATAACAACAGCTAGTGGACAAAAACAAAGATTATTAGGTAAAATAATAGTAGACGTTAAATATAGTGATATGACAGGTAGAATAACTCTTTATCTATGTCCAGATTTAGAGCAACCGGCTTATTTGGGGATCGATTTTTGGAAAATCTTCCAACTCGCTCCTGAAATCGTCGGCGTTGATGAAATAAACATAGAAAGAGTTATTGAAACCTTCAAAACTGAAAATTGTTAGAGCTAAAAGTAATCGAGGAAAGTGAAAGTCCCTGGAGTAATAGAACAACAATAGTAAGAAAACCGGGAAAGAATAGGTTTTGTTTAGATGCTAGGAAACTAAATAAACTTACAGTCAAGGATTCATATCCCTTGCAAAATATAGATGGTATCCTTAGCCGAATAGACGAAACTTATTTCATTAGAAGTGTAGACTTAAAATTTGCCTTTTAGCAAATTGAACTAGAAGAAGAGAGTAAGCCATACACAGCGTTTACCGTAACAGGTCGACCGCTCTACCAATTTCGCGTAATGCGCTCGGTCTCTGCAACGCGTCTTAAAGATGCTAACCTTATAATATGCCAAAAAAATCACAGTTTTGCTTCAAAACTTGGAAATACGTCGGCTTTATAATAGGCAGTGGAATTTTGAGGACAGATCCTGAAAAGGTAAAAGTAGTTCGAGAAATCCCGATCCCGAAATCCGCAAGAGATATCCGAAGTTTTATAGGCACAACCGGCTGGAATCGCCGATTTATAAGGGACTTCTCTACGATATCAGCTTTATTAACGGATACCCTCAAAAAGAGTCCAAATTTCCAAATGACTCCCTAAGCGATTCAATCTTTCGAGGATTTGAAAAAAGCCCTAACATCAGCTCCTGTCTTACGACATGTAGACTTCTCCAAGCGGTTTTACATCCAATGTGATGCCAGTGATTATGGTATTGGTGCTGTGTTGCATCAGCTCAACGGTATTAATGAAGAATATCCAAAAGCATTCTTCTCACAAAAGCTAAATAACTGCCAAAAAAATTGTAGAGTGACGGAGAAGGAATGCCTGGCAGCGGTGATGGCAGTGAAAAAGTTCCCGCCGTATGTTGTAATGATGCCTTTTACTATAATGACTGATCACGCGAGCCTTAAATGGTTAATCTCTCTCAAGGACTTAACTGGTAGACTAGCCCGCTGGTCTCTTCAGCTTCAGGCATTCGATTTCGAAATAATGCACCGAAAAGGATCTGAAAACGTTGTAGCTGATATGCTATCCAGGTTACCGGACCATAAGCAAGTAGAAGAGCTAAATATGAAGGAAATATTCAACTTTGAAACAGCTGAATTCGAAAGTGAAGAGTACTTGGATCTGATAAAACATGTCGAAGAAAATAGTCATCAACTCCCAGATCTAAAAGTTGACGATGGAAAAGTGTATAAAAAAATGTTCTTCGAACAAGGAGGCAATAAATATAAGTGGAAGATGTGGATACCATCAAACATAACCCAGACTCTAATAGAAAAAGCCCACACAACATTAACAACAGCACTCGGTGGTGTGGCCAAGACACTGGAAAGGTTGAAAAGATTCTTTTATTGACACAAAATAGCTTTTCAAGTCAAAATGTATATAAAAAATGGTCAAATCTGTAAAGAAATAAAGCCAACTAACAAGAATCTGATGCCCGGAATCGGAGCATATTTCAAAAATGGAAACTGCTATATATTCATAGTAGTAGATCATTTTACTAAATTCACTTTTCTAAAAGCGATGAAAGAAGCGTCTACAAGTAATGTCGTGGAATTTCTAGTAAATGAGATTTTCCATAGGTTCAGAGTTCCCGAAATCATCCAAAGCGACAACGGCGCACAATTCATTTTAAAAAGGTTTGAAAATTTAGTAAAAACTTACAAAATCAAACATATAAAAACTGCAGTATACTCGCCGCAAAGCAACGCGAGCGAAAGAGTAAAACACAAATTGGACAAACTCTACAAAGAGCCTACGAAAAGAGTGCAAAAACGTACAGTAAAAGAGCTCGAGTGGTTACTTTCGTCCCAGGTCAAGAAGTCTATCGTCGACACTGCCTTAAGTGACTTTCAGCAGAACCGAAATGCGAAATTTTGTAGAAAAATTTTTAAATGTTGAGTGGTCTGACCTGTCGGTAACAATGTGTACGAAGTAGAAACGCTACAAGGGAAAACACTAGGGATATATCATGTAATTAGGACTTATTAGATCCTAACATTGACAAACAAAGAAATAAGATATCTGTGATATATTTCTACCTGATGGTTTTAATAATAATATATTGACATAAAGAAGGTTTAACTCGCCAAGACTTTGTGCAATAAATATGGAAACCGCAATATAACAACCCAATCTGTGATCCAATTTAGTTTAATAGTAAAAATTTCGTTGACTTTTCCGATATTTATTTTAGATTTTAGGGCAAGTTCCTTTATGTTGTGCCAGTCCAATAAGTTTAAGTTAAATTTGAAAAGAAAGAGAAATCATTAAGTTAAATTTGAAAAGAAGAGAATTCTTAAAAATACAAATTGTTTCACAGTTTATACTTCCCGTAAAGTGGTGTTCGGGATAAATCGAGAGTTAAAACGTCTCTCAATTCTTTATTCTCAAAGAGGTTGATTAGATGATGACGAATACTGGGCAACTTCATCTTATGTTAAGAAAGATAGAGGCGTAACCCGAAGCTATTGATTTGACGCTAATGTAAGCCAAGATTTTGTTTTGCCTCAAAACTCCTTTTTGTAGGCGCTCGTTTTAGTTTAGCACCCTGTTGTGCACTACTGGCAATTACCCAGTAACAAGAAAAATGTTTTAATCCCAATGGGTTTGCCTCTACAATTTTCTTTCTCTAAACAAGAAAAAAGTTGGAAGAGAGCCGTTGCCTAGTACCGTCATAGTTAACTCAATTTATTTCAGCAACACCAAATTGCGAGGTTTCCTGAAAATAAATAAATTAACAACAAAATTACTCTTAAATTATAGTATTTCTACTTACCATATTGATTGCCAGGCTAACTCTTAGGTAGGAGACTCTTCTTCAGGGTCAATGGTGTTCCCCGCGTTGTGCTGGTTCGGTATCTAACCGCACACCGATCCTTCTGCTTTGGCAACAGCAACCTAGGGGTTTTGTTGCGATATACCTCACCGCACCGAGGGTTTTATCCTCTGGCCACTCCAAAAAGAATTTTTGCGTGGGGGACCTTAGGGAAACGGTCGGGAGGAGGCCAGAAATGCGAATTTGCTGTCTTCATTGGCTTACGGCCAATGGAGACACCACCTCCTGCCCGAGTCCTGATGTATATTTCAAAATTAAGTGGGGAGGGGCTTACGGCCACTGGAGACACTACCTCCTGCCCGAGTCCCAGTGGTTAATTTTTCTTGCGTGTTAGTATTTTGTTAGTTTTGTTTTAAAGTTATAATTTTTGAGTTTCGTTTGTCTTTTTGTTTAGTTCTTGTATTTTGTTGCTCCTATTATGTATGTGGCAAGGGTAAAGTTGTTTATTGATAAGCTGAAAAAAATAAAAAATATTAGTAAAATACTACTGCTAAAAATTATGAGCTCCTAGTACACGAGGCGGTAGAAATGCATGGAAAATAAGGAAAGCGCCTTGATTGGGGGAGTTTAAGCTTGAATGCAAATAAATAAGAAAAGTCCGCCAAGTAGAAAAAATCCGCCAAATATAAAAATAAATAGAAAAGATATAAATTGATTATATATAGTAAAATTATGCCGGGGTAAATTATATAATAAAAACAAATAGCGCAGTTTACATGATCGGCGAACAGAAAAAGGTTACGACATGATGAGTAGGGGAAATATGTAAATAAAAATCTTATGTAGTAGAATTTTTGGGAGAAGAAAAGTTGCGCGAAATTGTATTTATATAAAAGTAGGGGAAGACAAAAATAGGGTATTTAAGCTCAGGACAGAAATGAAAATAGCACAGTTGGTGAAAGTAAAGTTAAGTGAGTGTGCAAAAGAGTGTTAGAAAAAGTAAACATAATTCATAAAAAATTAATATTTTTGTTTTTGAATATAAAAAAGGACTTTAGTCTGAGTTTTAATAAATAACAAAGTATACATTCAGTGTACTTTAAATAATCCTGGAGGATCAAATAAATATACAAATATTCAAATAATTAAATCAGTGAACAATAATAAAAAAACCTAAGTTATACAAATCATTGTATAGTGTGTAGGAGTAAAAGCAACTATATTAATCCTTTCTAGCTGGCTAATTAAAAAGAAGGAAGTCACACAATCTTGGAAAGTCTGCCATCCTAGTGATTAGCCAGGTTAAGATTTTTACTTATTCCTTTTAAATAATTTGCAAAATAGTGCAGTAAAGCCAAGAAAACTGCAAAAACAAAAAATAAAAAAAACCACTAACAAATTCCAATTAAAACGGAAATGTCCTAATCATTATAAAAAAAGGAATTGGTGATAATTTTTACATTATTATATGCAAATATTTATTGAAAAACTTAAACATTCTTACGTCTAAGTACTAATTAGATAGCTCACTTAATTTAACCAATATATAATATATATAACATCTTCCTCTAAAATCAATACGTGAATACATTATAATATAACAAAAATTTAAAATTTTTCCGATTGAAAGGCCATTGTAAACAAAACAAAATTTCATTAAAAACAACTATACATGAAAGCTTTCCGGAAATAATCTTAGAAAAAGAAAATAAGAAATTAACTAAATTTAAGATAGATTAAGGTAGTTGTGAAATCGTGAAAAAAAAATAATATGGTAAATCGTGATAGCGTCCAGTAGTTCTGTGTGTGTTTGTTTGAATCACGTAAAGCTCTCGTCAAACCGAAAAAAAATCAAGAATTATAAAGAGAATACATATATTTATCTTAGGATTATTTACCAGAGCTTAAGAAGAGCGCGTAAAAAGAAGCCTTTTAAAAGTGTCAAGGTGTATAACATATTACTCATTGAGCTCCTTTAGTTGTAGGTTATAGTAACGTAAGAATCCGAATTGAGGAATTAAGATATATATAGAGAATAAAGTTTAGGCGGTAGAAACAAAAAAAAAAAAAAATATTGGAAAAAATTAATAAGAAATACGGTAATTCGATCAAGTTAGTAGGTTATTGTTTGTGTTTAGAGTTAAGTTATATATTAAGATTCTATTATTATTTAATAAATATTTATATAAGTTTTGTTTTGTGATTTGAATACCTTTTTTTTGTGTAGAATACGAATTTGGCGAGGAAGGGTTGGAACCTCCTGAGGTCGGTAACATAGATTCAAGAATGATAAACTAAGGATTACGTCATCAGGCGAACATAATTAAAACCAAGTCGAATAGATTATAAGGTGAAGTCATTTCATTTTAAGGCGAATTCATTAATTTTTTTATCATGATTAAAACTTTCTGCGCATATAGGAGCTTTGACGTCACACAATCTGTGTTACTATTGGTTAATATATTTCAGCTATAAATATAACAGTGGGACAATTAATTGTTTTTATCTAAAAATTAATGCATAGTAAACATTCTTTAAATAAATTATATTTATTGCAATTTCTTATATAAAAAATATTTAATACTACTTTAAATACTAAAAAGTAAAAAAAAAATATATAAAAAAGGGCACAATGTAAAACTTTTTCCACAATTTTCACTCGTTTTTTCTTTTGAATATTAATTTTGATTCATTTGTCCACTGTTCACTCCATGTTAATGTTTTTTCCTCTAAAATTTGTTTTCGTTTTTCTATGTATTGGATCCTTTTTACCGCACTTCACTACACTTATTTATCATTTTATATTTTTTAATGTTATATTTGAATAAATTTAAATTTTTTTTCAAAACTGTCAAAGTAAATTAAATTGCTGGGTTACCAACTATTATAATATACATTATATTTTTTCAAGAAATTGTAATTTCCACACATGAAACATATTTGGAAAACTTCAAAAGGGAACAACTACGTCATCTAACGGTAAAACATGCGCAAGGCGCAATCTTTAGTTTATCATTATTGGTTAGATTTTTATTTTATACTGCCAAAACATAATAAAATGAAATCAGGAAGTAAGGTGAAATCGTTAAGGCTGCTGATGTTTATTTGTTTATTTAAAAAGTGCTTGGGTTATGTCAAAAATAATTTATTTATTTTTATTCCAACATAAAAATTAAATTCGTGTTGTTAACGAAAATATTTCAAACCAAAAATTATTAATGAAAATTCTGATAAAAGGGTTCAAAATTAAGAAATTCAATCAAATAGGAAATATTTTTGTTTCTACACTATCACATCTATATATATAAAAATGAATGTGTGTTTGTATGCTTGTTTGTTCATTCCCTGCCAGCAATTTTGTAGTCGACTACGAGAAAAATTCACTTCTAGTTTACTTTTACAGACTGACTATAAGCTAACTACAATGTAATGCAGAGCTGTCCCGACAATTTCTGGAGTGAATTTTATTTCAACATGTTTTCTCTTGCTTCTCTATTGTTATGATTTTATTTGTTAATTATAGTAGACTGACTATAAACGAACAACAATGTAATGCAGAAATGTTCCAAAATTTGGTATTTATTAACGTAAACAACCGACTTTTAAAGACTAGCTACAAGCTAACTATCATATAATGCGGGAGTACCCCAAAATTATCTGCAGAGCATTTTGTTTCGACATGTTTTCTCATGTTTCTTTATTATTTGGAATTTTGTTTTACGTTTTTGTCATTTTCTTGAATTTAGAGTCAGTAAATTGGAAAAATTAATCATGAAAGGTTAAATATTTCAAAACTCGGTCCCTAAATTCTAAATTCTGCTGATTAATACTGTAAATATAATACATTAACAGTTAACATTACACATAACATTTTAAAATTTATTTTAGATTTGGATCAATGGGAATCATGGAAATAATGAACAAATCATTCATAATTTTATGGATACCGGTGTTATTATTAGTTCCCCTGCAGAAAACTGATGTCTATTAATTTTAACGAACTAATATCATAACTTGTATTAAAGCGAAATGTAATTTAGATAACTAGTAGTTAATTTTAAATATATTTACTTAAAATTTAATTAAGTAATACAGTAGGGAATACAAAAGAAAACTATTGCTTGACTTTTCTGCAACTAACTTTAAGTTAGTTAATGAAGAGTTACCTTTAAGCTAATTTTTTAGTAACTAACTTTAAGCTAGTTGAAAAGTCATGCAGAGTCGGACAATTGACTACTGCGTAGGACATCGCCATGTTAAAATAGTCAGTTGGCTCCATTAAAAATAATCCAAGAATCAACCATAACTAGTTGATGAAAAAGTCGGCTTTTAATGCATTTAAAGTTAGTTGAGTTGCTGGCAGGGTTGCCAGCAATTTTGTAGTCGACTACGAGAAAAATTCACTTCTAGTTTACTTTACAGACTGACTATAAGTTAACTACAATGTAATGCAGAGCCGTCCCGAAATTTTGTATTTGGCAACGTAAAGAACCGACATTTAAAGACTAACTACAAGTTACCTATCATGTAATGCAGAAGTGTCCCAAAATTATCTGGAGAGAATTAATAATAGAATAACATGTTTTCTCTTGTTTCTCTATTATTGTGATTTTATTTGTTAACTTTAGTAGACGGACTATAAACGAACAACAATGTAATGCAGAAATGTTCCAAAATATTAACGTAAACAACCGACTTTTAAAGACTGGCTACAACTAACTATCATATAATGCAGGAATACCCCAAAATTAACTGGAGAGCATTTTGTTTCGACATGTTTTCTCATGTTTCTTTATTATTTGGAATTTTGTTTTACATTTTTGACATTTTCTTGTATACGTTGTGAAATTAGACTCAGTAAATTGGAAAAATTAAGTATAAAAGGTTAAATATTTCAAAACTCGGTGCTTTAATTCTAAATTCTGTTAACTATTAATATAATATATTAATAGTTAACATTACACATAACATTTTAAAATTTATTTCAGATTTGGATCAATGGGAATCATGGAAATAACGAACAAATCATTCATAATTTTATGGATACCGGTGTTATTTATTATTAGTTCCCCTGCAGAAAACTGATGTCTATTAATTTTAACGAACTAATATCATAACTTGTATTAAAGCGAAATGTAATTTTAAATATATTTAATTAAAATGTAATTAATTAATACAGTAGGGAATACGAAAGTAAACTATTACTTGACTTTTCTGCAACTAACTTTAAGTTAGTTAATAACGAGTTAACTTTAAGATAATTTTTTATTAACTAACTTTAAGCTAGTTGAAAAGTCATGCAGAGTCGGACAATAGACTACTACGTAGGACATCGCCATGTTAAAATAATCAGTTGGCTCCATTAAAAATAATCCAAGAATCAACCATTACTAATTGATGAAAAAGTCGGCTTTTAATGCATTTAAAGTTAGTTGAGTTGCCGGCAGGGTTTGGACTTTATAGACAGCTAAACGGCTGAACCGATTTTTCTGAAATTTTCACAGTGTCTTCCTGTATATCTGGAAGAAACTATAGGCTAGTTTTTGCTTCAAAATTTCAAGTGGGCGACGGCCACATTCTAAATAAGTATTAAAAGTCGCATATCTCAGAAACTTCAAGAGTTGGAGTCCTCAAATTTTGAACAACTTTGACATCCATAACAATATTTTTGGATAAAATGGGCGGAATGGCTATAGTGGGCGTGGCACCTTCCATATGAAGAAAATCTTAAATCAATATATCTGAACCACTTTAGTGTCAATATGATTATTTAAGGGAAAAGGGGGCGTACTAGCAGTAGGGGCGTGGCACCCCTTTATGAATTAAATACAAAAATTCGCTTATCTGGGAAACTGTTAGAGTTAGAAGAATTTTGCACAAAGAACTTTAGCATCCATGTAAACATTTTGTGTAAAAAATTGGAGGGCTACCAATGGAGGGCGTTGCTCCTCCCATATGAATAAAATATACAAAAATTCGTTTATCTGAGAAACTAATAAAGCTAGCTTCTTAAAATTTTGCACGAAGAACTTTAATATTTATCTGAACATTTTGGGGAAAAAGGGCGGACTTTTATCACGGGTGCTTGGAACCCCCTATTTGAATTAAATAGAAAAATTCGTATATTTTAAAAACTATTAGAGCTAAAATCCTCAAAGTTTGCAAGAACTTTAACATCCATGTAAATAAATTGGCGTTGTCGTTATTCAACGCCAGGAGAAATTTAACATATATTTGAACATTTTGGGGAAAATGGCCGGACATTCATTAGGAACCTCCCATATGAAATAAGTAGAAAAATCTGGGAAACTATTAGAGAAAAAATCCTTTGACATCAATGTGAACATTTGGGTAATAAATTGGCGGACTAGCAAATTGGAACCTCCCATATGAATTAAATAAAAAATTCATATATCTGAGAAAATTTAAGAGCTAGACAATTTTACATGAAAAACTTTGACATTTATGTGACATTTAGGGAAAAATGGGCGGATTTTCAACGGGACCTTGGCATCTCCCATATGAATTAAATACACAAATTCGTACATCTGGGAAACTATTATATTATTAAAATTTTTCATAGGTTACATTCAGAAATTCATTTATTATTTAGTACCTTTTGAACAACTGTGTTTATTTTTGTGCTTCTACTAATACATTCTCACCAGTTAGGTTTTTGACAGGTGACTTAGGTCTTTTACAATCACTTTCGCCTATATGCTACTATATGGTTAAAATTAAGGCGAATTCATATAAGGTGGTGTTATTCAATCAGCTGATAATTTTTTTCTTAATTCGCCTGGTTTACGTAGCTGTCAAAGTTTGTTATTGTTTACATTTTTATATATAAAAATGTCCGTTAAACGGAGAAAAATATTTTGAATTATTTATGTAAAAAATCTGAAAATACCAAGCATCTCGTAAACAAATATCATTTTATTTAAATAATGGCATAATTGGTATGTATACAAATGGTAGCAACAGGGTAGCAAAGCACACTGGGTATAGCTGGTTTAAAATAATATTAAAAAATTTTCTACAAAACGGAAAACATGAATGAAAAGTTTTTTGAAGGTAAAATATAACGTGATATTTAAATGCCGAATTCTGTACAATAAGTAAAACGCTAATAAATATTTCATATTTTTCATTATTTTTTGCTGTTAAACAAGATTTGTGAAAATAATTGTTTTGTTTTTAATTTCAGCTGTATTTGTTTATAAAATGAAATCTAGCCAATGTTAAAATAATGAAATGTAAACGATCTATATTTTGAACAAGCTTTGAAATCTAATCTACTAGATTTCACTGTAGTGTAAATGCGGTATTAAACTGGATTTTATTTCTGTTTTAATTTTTATTCTGTGTTTAAATAAAAATAAAATTCTGATAAAACGAAAAAATCCAATCCTTTTGAAAATTTTCAAAAAATTAAAAAAAAAATCATACGATTTACAATTTTCCATCCGTAAGTTTTATTACATTTTGTATCTACACTATAATATTTTTAATTTTATTTGAAAATTTTGACATGTCGTTTTACTGAATACTTTTGAAGTGGTGATAAATGTTATTCTTTTGAAAGTACTTCGTTTTATTTTTGCTGGGTAGTGTTATTCAAGATTATTTCGTGGTAACATTTAGATAAATTGTAAACCGCAAAAAGTTTTGAATAGAAATATAGGAAAATTGTTGTTTCGAACAAAATGTGTGTTCAAAATTTGGAGTCAATGTGATCCGAAATATATAGGATGATTGTTATTCCTGTATAATTTCATTGGTTGAGGCACAACATTCACGTATTGAGAAATGTCTATGAAAAAATATAAAATAACACAGGGCAAAAAATGTATAGCCCTGAGACCAAGCTATGCTATTAAAGATTGAATTTTGATTAATAAAGATAAGTCAAACATGACACGTAAACCTGATGAAAAAATTAAAATTTTGAGTGGCAATCCTACCTTTTGACTTTTTTAAATTTTAGTTGGCCTTTGTTATTACCATATCTTTTTCAGCAAAATACAGATCAGTAGAAAATAAAATACACTAATCACCATTTTATAAATCAGGTTATTTTTCACCGTCAAAATTTCAATTCTCAATAAAGTTTTAAACAAAGTAATAACAAGTAGTCCGACTCTCACGTACACGAAATTACACCTCCACATTTAAGGATCCTGTGTGAATTCAACACCCTGTTGAGAAATATTATTGTGTCAAAATACTTAAAATTTCTACTTACATATTCGAATTAATAGCGGGTTTTTCGCGAAATCTCACCTGTCCACAGAAATAGTAAATTTTTTTTTTAAATACTTTTAGCAAATTTGTTCTTTAAAATTCCGCTTATTTTGAGCAAACCGAATATTTTTTTTGGTTGACATTTATTTTTTGTTGTGGTAGAATTTTAATTTACAAGCAGAGTTACATTTTTTTATTGAAAATTCAAACAAATAAAATTATATGAATTTTTATAAAACTCTGTATGTCTGTATGTTAACTATGTTTGCTGATGATTTCCTGTTTTAGATTTTGTTTTTCAACATATCAATTTATATTAATACCCTATACCACTTTAGTAGGAAGGGTATATTGGGTTTGTGCTGATGTTTGTAACTCTCAATAATATTGGTCCTATACCCACCTTAAAGTATACCAATTGGCTGAGAATCATTTTCTGAGTCGATTTAGATATGTCCGTCCGTCCGACTGTCCGTAAATGTAAAATTTGTAATCAAACTACAGGTCGCAATTTTGAAGATAATTCAATGAAATTTGGTACAATATACCAATCGATGAATGAAATTTGGTACATGATCTTCTATTGTCCCAGAGATGAAGCGTATTGAAAATGGTTAACATCGGTCCATTATTTCACCTAGCTCCCATACAACTGAACCCCTGAATGGGGCTTGTAAAGCTTTTAATCAAACTAAATTTTGCTTAAATGGAATAAGGGCATATATCCATATATTTTTGTTGAATATGTCCTGAAATAAATGATTTTTCATGTACACCTATCCCTTGTTTTGCACGATTTCGATTTAACACGATTTTTTTATTTCTCGTGTAAATCGAGGGATGAATAAAACCTCGTTTTGCACGATTTTTTTATTAAAATGAAAACAAGCTTTGGACACAATTTATAGTAAGTAAATAACTAAAACAACATTTATTTGATGACATTTAATTATTTTATTAAAAACATAGATAATAAATATTATTCTGGCAACATTAGTAATGGCATTTATGTACTTAAACAATATAAATTCTGAAATTTACTACAAGTAATTTAACTGTTTTTTTTTTCCAAATAACAATAATAATCGATATTTCAAAAGAGAATTATCTATATATATAAAAATGAAAGTGTGTTTGTATGTATGTATGTATGTATGTATGTATGTATGTATGTATGTATGTATGTATGTATGTATGTATGTATGTATGTATGTATGTATGTATGTATGTATGTATGTATGTATGTATGTATGTATGTATGTATGTATGTATGTATGTATGTATGTATGTATGTATGTATGTATGTATGTATGTATGTATGTATGTATGTATGTATGTATGTATGTATGTATGTATGTATGTATGTATGTATGTATGTATGTATGTATGTATATGTATGTATGTATGTTTGTTTGTTTGTTTGTTTGTGCTTTATAGACTGCTAAACGTCTGGACCAATTTTCCTGAAATTTTCTTCCTGTATTTCTGGAAGGAACTATAGGCTACTTTTTATGTTGAAACTAGCTAAAACCCGGCGTGCTTTGCTACTCCTGTCGATATAAAATAAAAAATTTTCAAAATATTTTGATATGCATTTTTTGTTTATAAAAATTTGATTAATATTTGTTTGTCACTATCCAAAAACATAAAGTAATAAGACAAAGAAAGTTCGACATTTAAAGTATTTTATTAATTAATAATATTTATGTACATATATTATTCCTTAATAATTATTTCTTACAAGGAGAATTTTATTTCATTGATGCGCCAGGAGGAACCGGAGAAACCTTTCTCATCTCATTAATTTTAGCTAAAGTTCGATCGCAAAAGAATATTTATTGCCTTAGCCATTGCGTCATCAGGTATTGCAGCAACACTTTTAGATTATGCACTCAAATTACCGTTGAAAACACAATTTTCTGAAGATTATACATGTAATGTTAAGAAAAATTCTTCAATGGGTAAAATCCTGCAAACATATAAAATAATAGTGTGGAATAAATGCACCATGGCCCACAAAAAATCCTTAGAAGCGCTTGATCGCACTTTAAAGGACATGAGAAGTAATTCTAATTTATTTTAGCGGGTGATTTTCGCCAGACACTTCCTGTGATACCTGGTTCAACACCGGCTGATGAACTCAATGCTTGCTTAAATTCATCATATCTCTGGCAACATGTTCTCACGTTAAAATTAACAACAAAACAATTGCTGGATTTAGGAAATGGAAAAATGACAATTGAGCCAACCACAAATTGTGTAAAGTTTCCCTCTAACTTTTGTAGGATCACACAATCAAAGAAAGAGTTAATATATTGTGTTTTTCCAAATCTTCAACGTAATTTTAAAAATAGACAGTGGTTATGTGAGCGTGCTTTACTGGCACCCAAAAACATTGACGTTAATTGTATCAATAATATTATTTTGAATAGAATCGATGGTAATTTAAAAACATATAAATCCATCGATACTGTTACAAATAATGATGATGTCGTCAATGTATCCCCACGAATTGAAGTTGAAAATTGGCGTTCCAATTATTTTATTGCGAAATATTGATCCACCACGTCTTTGTAATGGTACTCGATTAACAGTTAAAAAATTAATGAACAACTTAATCGAAGCAACGATTACAACTGGGCAATATAAAGGAACGGATGTCTTACTACCTCGGATCTCAATGACAACATCGGAAATGCCATTCGACTTTAAACGCTTGCAATTTCCTACACGTTTGGCATTCGCGATGACAATAAACAAATTTCAGGGTCAATCCCTGCAAGTGTGTGGAATAAATCTCGAAAATCCATGCTTCTCACATGGTCAACTTTATGTTGCATGCTCGCGAGTTGAGAAACCATCAGATTTGTATATCTACGCGCCTGAGGGGAAAACGAAAAATATTGTATATCCCAAGGCTTTAGAATAGGAAATAATTATTAAGAAAAATTTTAATTGTAAATATTAAGTCAATTATATTTTCGTAATTTTGTAATATTTTGTAAATTTATGCTAATGAATAGGAATAAGAAATAATATATGTACATAAATATCATTAATTAATAAAATATTTTTAATATCACACTTTCTTTGTCTTATTACTTTATGGTTTTGGATAGTGACAAACAAATATTAATAAAATTTTTATAAACAAAAATTGTATATGAATATATTTTGAAAATTTTTTATTTTATATCGACAGGAGTAGCAAAGCACGCCGGGTTTTAGCTAGTACGTTTATATAGGTACATATTCTGAAATTGGTTGAATATAACTTATTGCTAACAGTTTATACATATATAATATATTAATATGTATATTTTCGGATTTTAACCTATTTGTATTGCTTTTAAATTTTAAGTTTTATAGTTTATGCATTAAAAAAACAAAATTATATAAAACAAATTTCATATATATATATATATATATATATATATATATATATACTGGTATATATATATATATATATACCAGTTTTTGTAATTTTTCGATTTACACGATATTCCATACAATTTTTTTTGAATTCGTTTTACACGATTTTCTCGCGAACGTATCTATCGTGCAAAACGAGGGGCAGGTGTACTTATTATCAACTAAATTGGATAAAACTTGGACAGCATCAACGTAAGAGACCATAGTATAATTTGCTTAAGTTTCAAGGAGGTCCTTTAACAAAAAATACTTGATGATTCTGATATTTTTTGCCTTAATTAAATATAACCCAGCAAAATCTTTGCTTACAATGATTACCATTAAGTACTTTATTAATGACTTACTTTGTATGTAAAGTCTAAAAAAAATCAAAATAAAGAAACAAACAAACATAAAACAGTTACTTTTTCTTTTTTTTCCTTTTTTGTGCACACGATATCAAATATCTATTTTTAGACAAACAGAAAATAAAATAGTATTTGTGTGTGAAGACTATTATTTGACGCACAATAAAACAGCTAAGCAGTGGCGTAGTGAGTGGAGCATCCAACTGGCAGACTGAAGGTATTGAGTTCAACCCCAGTCTGTGTCGACTTTTTATTTTTTTTTTTTCATAAATATTCTATAAATAACTCTACTAAAAAAACAACTTATTTCCAACCAAATAATATTGACTTACTTTTGGAACATCTCAAACAAAAATAAGTACTTTTTCTAGTAGAATTGTAAGCACTTTACTCGATGAATTCTGGTGATTTTTCTAGTGAATTTGTAAGCAAATATTTTGCTGGGAATATTACAAAACGTGCTATTAAAGCTAAATATTTTGATTTTTCAATTTATCTCTTCAGGAATATATGTAAATAGACCAGATGAACACTATACCGTCGAAAACGCGATTTGGGAAAAGTGGTCTTTACGCCCTTATTCGCACCTATGCTTCATTTAATATTTTGAATGAAAATGGTTTGGGAAAAAAGTTCGATTCATTCATTCATTCTTATGTATTCATGCTATTAATTTTTTCTGCGTTAGAAAAATAAAAATGTATTAATTGATAAAGTACAAAAAGAAAGCAAATACTAAATATTTATATGTAGTTGAAAAAACTGTATTACCTACATTTGTGGTAGAATTTGTTAATATTTTTGTATTTTTTATGCGTTTTTATGTAAAAGTGAAAAAATAACGAAATATTAAACAAATACAGAACACTAAATAAAATACAGAACATTTTCACGTTTTTTAGCAAAGAATAATTTATACAGAACAGGGCTCTTAAATACAGTACTGTTCTGTATAATATAGAACGTCTGTTCACCGTAAATATGACAGAAAACGTTTTACTAGTAAAAACTTTCAGGAAAACAAATATGTGATTTTTAAACCGTCGATAAGTTTACAAAATTTGGTTTCAAATTAGAATTAAAACTACCAAAATAGTTAAAAGCATCTACATTTTTACATAATATCGAAATAAGTCACTTCTCAAACATTTTTATTTGAAATTAAATACAAAATCGTTAGCTGACGATAAGGTAAACAAAAGACAGCTCTTCATTTTTGTATAAGATAACACTGTGATACAAAAGTGAAGAAAAATAAAATGCAGGCGTTCTCATATACCAATTCTATTTCGTTATAGTCCATAGAGTACGAATATATTTTTAGTTTTCCCCTATCACTTCGTTAACTTACTTTTTAAGAGCAAAAGATGCGAAAAAGAACCATTTTTGAAGTTTTAAATTTGAAAAATCATAAGTTTAGTAGTTTTCATCCGATTTTCAAATCCGATATTTTTTTAATGATACAAGTGTTGCCTTTTAATCCAAAAAAAGAAATCCAAAATTGATGGTCAAATGTCTGAGTTACGGTCGTTAAGGTAAAAAAACTCACACTTTTTTAAAAAATGTTAATTTTCATCATGCTCTACTTTGGCCATGAGGCAGTGAGTTCATCTTTTATTACTTTCCTGAAGAATCACATGAAGGAAGGTTTCTAAAACTTGTTATTTCATAAAAATCTATGAAAAACTGGATGATATATGCCAATTTTTCTAATAGCATGTTCCTCGAATTTTTGGTTTTCTCCATACAAATTAATTTTTGTATAAAAATGTTTATAAACATTTTTTAAACTTGTTACAAAGAAAACCAGAAACATGAACGTTTTTGTATGGAAGAAATATGCTATATTTTTATAAAACTTAGCACAACTCATAACCTTTTTCATCGATTATTATAAATTGACCATCATTGGAAACCCAACTTAATGTGCCTTTTTTCAAATGTAATAAAAGCTAAAGTTACTGCTTCATGGCCAACGTAGAGCAGTATGAAAATTAAAAATTGTGAAAAAAGTGTGAGTTTTTTTACTTAAATGGCCGTAACCAAGACATTAATCATAAATTTTGGATTTATTTTTTTGGGGTTGAAAGACAACACTTGTATCTTTAAAACAAAATATCCAATTTGAAAATCGGTTGCAAACTACCAAACATATATTTTTTTTAAAGTTAAAACTTCAAAAATAGCTCTTTTTCACATCTTTTGCTCTTAAAAAGGAACTAAACGAAGTGATCTGGAAAAATTAAAAATATATTCCTACTCTATGGACTATAACGAAATGGAATTGGTATATGAGAACCCCTGCATTTTTTTGCTGTATCACTGTGTACTTATTACTAGTACAGAATAGAACTTGTAAAAGTTTGCAACGATAGAAAATGTTTACGCTCTTGTTTTCTTCTCTTTTTGCAAGTTTTTTGAGTTAATGAACGCTTTTCCAGCAACAATTGTTACTAATTTGTACTAACTAGTAACAACTTTCAGTTATTGAACAGAGCTAATGTTTTTAATAACATTCTAGACTATATTTTAGTTTGGTTTGTAGATTTTGTAAAATAAAGCTAAAATATATTCCTTATTATTTGGGGATTTTATTTATACAATTGGTGTATGTACCCCAGAGTGCTCCAAGCTTGTATGAAGGAAAAAAATTAACTGACAGGCCATCCCACTCTGGAATTGTTCTGTGGGTTGTAAAACTATGTCATGCAAAAAATTAGGCTGATAGAATAACGTTAACAGGTGCCGCAACGGTTCTGAATTTTCCAAGTGCGTTTACAAGGGGAAAAATCGATTTTTTCAATTTTTGCTCAAATTTTGCAACTTGGTAACAAACTATGCACTTTACCGTAAAGGAATCGCGATGTGTACAAAAAAAGCATTTTAGAAAGATATAAAACACAAAAATTTTTAAAGTTATTGCAAATTTCCCAAGCCATTAACGTGTCTAACAGCACATAAATTCGAAATGTGACAAAAAATGTACTTATTTTTGAGATATATTAAAAAAAATGTACTTAAAATATATTTATAATTACCAGACCTGGGATAAATGCATTAAATGTGTTAATGCATTAACAATTTTTTCAACATTAAAAAAAATTAATGTTAATGCAAGTTTATTGCATTAACATTAACATGGGTACATTTAATGCATTAAATTTGCATTAACATTAAATATTTTTAAATTTAATGCATTAATTTTACATTAACATTAAATATTTGTGAAATTAATGCATTAATTTTGCATTAACATTAAATATTTTTGAATTTAATGCATTAATTTTTCATTAACATTAAATAATAAATAATAAAATTAATGCATTAATTTTCCATTAACATTAATGTATAAAATAATTTACAAAAATAAGAATACAGCGCTAAAGACCTCGGTCTAACTAAATTCAAGTAAAATTGAATGTGTTAAAGTCCTTTCTAATAATTCCTATACTCGATAATACATATTAGAAGAATAGTATCACTTCCCAGATATTTAATGCATTAAATTTTACATATTTAATGTTAATGCAATATTTTTTACATTAAATTAATTTTTTTTTAATTTAATGTTAATGCAAAATTAATGGAAATCGCCCAGGTCTGATAATTACACGAATAAAAGTTTTTTCCTGTATATGATAACGCAAACCTGTTCTCAGCTTGTAAATGCACTTGGAAACTTCAGAGGCCAAATTTTTTTTATGACCCATAGAACAATTCTGGAGGGAAGACGGGCAAAATTCGCAACTTCGTTTTTTTGGAGCACTCTAATGTACACACCTCGAAAGAATTATAAGGTACAACATTTTTGTTAAAATAACATAAAATATTTTGATCTAAAATTTTTTATTTATTATAATGAGATTTTGATGGCAAAATATTCAGCAAATAATCCCGCATCAGTGATATAAATTTCAAATACAAAATCATATTTTTTGCAATTTTATAACATTTTGAAATTTTTTCTAAAAAAAAGAAAAAATTCTAAATGCAAAACTATCTATACCAAAAATTGCTTTAAACTCTATCCCTTTATATAATTTTTTGTTTTAAATTAAAAATTTTATATTTTTATGAAAAACTCTCTATCTGTTGGTTGTAATAACATTTTCGTAGAAAAAAAGCTCTATCTGATATGAATTTGTAAATATTTTTGCAAATAATGCAAAACTGCAAATTCTTTTTAAATAAAATTTAACAAGTTAGAGTACTATATTCGACTGAGCCGAATCTTAAATACCCTCCACCAGCTACTTTTATATTAATACTTTTCTAATTGATCAAATATTTGTAGAAATAAGTTTTCTCATGTCTCAAATAGAAAAATCCCAAGATTTAAACAGCTTAAATATATTATAATTCCAAGATTTATTGAACAGATATGCTTTAGCGATATTTAGTAATTTGCATGTATGCATGTGTGTGAAAGATTTAAGGATTTTCAAAATACATATACATATATAATTTTGTTCTACACAAATTGATAATGCAACTAGTTAAATACGGTTAAAGCGCTTTTAGGGGCAGGACCAAGTATGGGAGATATGACCAATTATAGACCGATCGTAAAAAATTCTTTAAGCTAAATTTCTGTACATAAAAGCTATATTTCACTCAAATTTTGTATGTATATCGTAATTTAGTAATAAGTAATGTGTGTTTATGTGATTTTCTGAAGGGAACCTTGTCTGGGACCGACCGCACCCAAATTTTGAACCGATCGTGAAAAAATCTTGAAATAGAATTTTTGTATACAAAACTAATATTTGTGCCAAATTTTGTTACAATAGCTTTATTTGGTAATGAGTAATGTGCGTTTAAGAGATTTTCGTAAAATGACCTTGTGTGTGAGATATGACCAATTATTTATATAAAGACAAAATTTCAAAATTCTGTATCTATATCATTATTTTTTAATGAATATTGTACATTTAAGTGATTTTATGGAGAGCTATGACCAAATATGGATCGATCGTAAAACAATTTTATAGTTTAATTTATGTATATAAGAGCAATATTTTTGCTAAATGTATATCAATATTTGGTAATGAGTTATGTGCGTTTAAGTGATTTTCGGGAGGGATCCTTGTATGGGAGCTATGACCAAGGGTGGACCGATCGGGAAAAATTTTTGAAATAACAAAAATAGTATATATGCCAAATATTTTATGGGTATCACTATTTGGTAATAAGCTATGTGCCTTTAAGTGTTTTCTGAAAGAGACCTTGTATGGGAGCTATGATCAATTATGGACCGATAGCAAAACAATTTCACAGTAATATTTCTCTGCATATAAGCAATACTTGTACCAAATTTTATATGGATATCTTAATTGTATGGACCTTGTATGGGAGCTATGGCCAATTATGGACCGATCGGAAAAAAATTCCACAGTAATGTTTCTGTGCATATGAGTAATACTTGTACCAAATATATATAAGGATATCTTAATTTAGAAATGAGTTATGTGGTTTTAAGTGATTCTCGGGAGGGGACTTTGTATGGGAGCTATGACCAATTATGGACCGATCCGAAAAAAATTTCACAGTAATATTTTTGTGCATATGAGCAATACCTATTCCGAATTTTATATGGATATCTTAATTTTGTAATGAGTTATGTCCGTTTAAGTGATTTTCGGGAGCGGACCTTGTGCCAATTTTCGGGAGCTGTGTCCAATTATAGACCGATCCAGAAAATTTTTTCTCTGAATGAATTCTATTCATATAAGATTTTAATTTGTAAAATTTTGTGAAGATATCGACATTGTGACGGAAGTTAATAACAAAAAACCCATTTTCCGGGAATATATACTTTTGTATAGGAGGTATATGAAATTGTGGACCATATAGGAGGTATATGAAATTGTGGCAATTTTCAGCAGGAATCAAGCTCTTGTGTAGAAACGAATGTGTGGTGATTTTCTTGGAATTATCTTGCATAGTTTTCGAGAAAATTACATCAGAATGTGTAAAAAATTCTTATTTTTTTTGGAGGTTGTTTTAAATTTTGATTCATAACTTTTCCCGGCGTGAACCGATTTTGCTCATTTTCAATACCAACCAACTTAATTAAGAACATTTTGGGTGAATTTGGTTAAATTCTATTGCTTCGTTTTATCGTGAGCGTGTTTTACACAGACAGACGGACATAGCTAAATCGACTCAGAATTTGATAAGGACCCAGAATATATATACTTTGTTGGGTCTCAGATGAATATTTCTTGGTGTTACACACGGAATGACAAAGTTGTATATACCCTCTATCACCACTGATGGTGGTGGAGGGTATAAAAAATCTTCACGAAATAAACTGTTTTTTTTGCTCTCCTAAAAACTTGTATTATTTTAGATAGAGACTATTGAATATAGTCTCTCGATTTACTATTTCATAAATTATGTTATTTGGATAAAATATATTCGATGTAATTTTATATTCGCAAATATTACAACAAATAATTTAAAAAGTTCATAGAAAATAATTTTATATTACATGTTTAATTCTTGCTAAGGAATGAAAAACATATAATTTTTAAATAAGTAAGGACTTGACAATTTACAACAATTTTATTTGTTTGTTGCTGGTGTATTCTTCATATAGATAAATGAACAATTTTGAAAACTTTTGTCAATTATATACATTTGCATATTTTTCATTTATATAGAAACATCAGAACTTTAATAAAAGTGTTGATTTGTACTTTCCAGAAGTTCAATAAAATATTTTAGCACGAAAAATTTTGGTGACTTATACAAAGACCTAAAATTTTTCCTAAAAAAATGGCTTCTTTTTAACAATTTAAATATTAAAATATTAAATTAAAATATTTTACATTAGGTTTTATTTAAGTTATTATGATCTAAGAAGTTATTTTTTATAAAATAAATTGATCTCCTCATTTAGTTATAAGTCTAAAATACGTGAAAGTTACGCAAACGCAATCTTAGTTTTTATCTACCAAATAGCGTTTCTAAGCGAGAAAAATTTCCCGGGAATTCCCGGGAATTGTTTTTGCGTAAATCTCGGGAAAATTTTGTCGGCAAATTTCGGGAATTCCATGTATAGATTTTTTATTAAATTTGCGTAAAATTAAATTATAATTTTAGGTAATGTTTTGCTTAAACTACAAATTTTGGTTCTAAGAAACTCGGTTTCAATAGCCATACGTTAATATTAAAATTTAATTTAAAAAGCTTTCAACAAATACTCAATTTATTTCCATAGGATAGGTAATGTTATAATATGGTTAATTCACAAAAAAAAAATATAATTTTAATTAAACATTTTTAGTGAAAGTTTTGATTAAATTTTAATAGAAACTGATTTCATCCCCAAAGAAATTTTTGTTTTTATTTTATTATACGGAATTAATATACCTTTCCAATGAAATTTTGTGAAATAGCTTCAAATTATAAAGAGTTCATAATCTTAATATGAATAAGATATTTCTTTATAGGAAATGTTCATAACTATGTATATAAAATAAATAAAATTTTATTTCATAAAAACTAAATATAATTTCGACCACTTTCTAATGATATAAAAATGTCGAAAACTTAAGAAAAAATACAATATTTCTTAAACATGTTGCAGGTTATTATGTATTGAAAAATTTTATAAATTTCCCGGGAATAATTTTTTTTTTCAAATCAATTGCCGGGAATGAAGAAAGTCCGGGAAATTAGAAACTCTACTACCAAATGACCTTGAAAACTACACGATTTGCTAAATTTAAATGTTTTATGATTGTTTTGAATTTTTTCCTCTAGTCCATGGTTTTAGCAAAAGTGTTTTTAGATGATTAATTCATCCAAGTAAGGCTATGTTTAAGTCATAAAATGTCATGTTTAACAGCAAAAACTTTGATTAAAATTCTACTAATTGAAATTTAATATTTATTTCAAATAAAAAACCTTAAACTGAAGAAAATTTTCGAAAAAAGAAATTTAGAAATTTTAAAATATTTTTTATAAAACGGTAGAATTTGTTCAATATAATAATAATCGATATAAATCTCCAACCTTTATATTCATTTCCCTGTATTAAATCGTAAAATTATGACTTGAGACGTTAGTGTCCTTTTTAGTCGACATTTTAAATATTTTTAAAATTTACTTGTCTATATTAATATCTTGCCAATTCAAGTAAAAAAATTTGGATAAAATAACACGAAAATCAAAATTTTACATAATTTTCAAGTTGTACCTTATAATTATTTCATATAAAATCATCGACATAAAAATTAAAACATTTCAAAAATTATATTTTTAGTTAATTCAGTTTGAATCTTCGTAATTCGTTCTCACAGTTCATCTCCATGTTGTTTTTTTTTTTTTTCATTCATTATTTTGTCATTGTTTGGAATATTTGTGTGTGTGTATGATACAAAAATAAGTTTATTACTTTATTTCAACAGTTTAAGTTGTATATTTTGTAGGAAATGGTAAATATGATAAAAATTAGAGATGACACACATTCATTCGTAATTCGTACGTAATTCAAACTGAATTACGTACAGCTTGTGTAATTCGCAGCTCAAACTTTGTATGGCGAATCATGTCATTCAGTACGTAATTGGGGGTTGAATAATGAATGAGAGCGTGAATTACGAATAATTGCACCGTGTGAATGGGGTATTACGTAATTCAAACTGAATTACGTACTGCTTGTGTAATTCGCTACTAAAATTTTCTATGGCCAATCATGTCATTAAGTATGTAATTAGGGGTTGAATGATGAATGAGAGCGTGAATGACGAATAATTGCATCATGTGAACGGGGTATTAATTGGCTATTTTCATTCAGAGGCTGAAGTAAGTAATTCAACTGCTCGTGTGAACTTGGTATTAATATGCCGACGATTTTGCATTCAGAAAAAAATACACTTAAAGTAAGATGTATTCGTTAATTGCAATTTTAGTTGTATTTTAACTTGTGTTAGAGTTTTAATTGTGAATTTAACCCGATTTAGCTCTTCTTACTTTGAAGAGACCCAGGAGAAAACAATTTTGCTGTTATATTTTACAATTTAATGAAAATTGGTAAAAAAGAATGAACAATTAAATTTTATCCCCCAATACTAGAAAAAATGGTACTTGGTACATTGAACAAAGAGAGTATGAGTCTTTCTTTAAAATTTTTTATTCTTCCTAGTAGGGAAAATCCGGACGACAAAAATTCTAAAAATATTGGTCCTACATCCACCTTAAAGTATTCCAATCAGCTCAGAATCACCAATATATCCGTTTGTCCACATACATGTAAACTTAGTGCGCACGCTACAACTTTCAATATAATAATATAATTTGATGAAATTTGGCACATTCTCTTCTATTGGCTCATTGACCAAATTGGTCCATTATGTCACCTAGCCCCATAAAACCGCACCCCCTAATAAAGCTTTTGAGTTTATAATTATGTTAAACATAAACATATCTCTACAAAAATCAGCACATCTTAGTTTTATTTAAGAAAGTCAAAATGATACCACTAATTCTCGTATTTTGGACCCTAGCCCCATTACAAAATCCTCTTCAAAATATGATTTGTAGGTTAATAATTTACTTATAAAACTAGTATCACGATGAAATTCAGCATAAATAACTTTCATGTAAAAATAACTTTAATGTAGAATTTATAAAGATAGGACTATATTTACCCCTGCCCCCAATAACTACTCATTCAGAAAATCATTTTTTTTTTCTCAACAAATTGTTAAAATATTTGGAAATTAAGGTAAAAAATAACTTCAATACTTTATTAAAAAAATAATCCACATACTCACTGATGTAGGGTGTCAGCAATACACTTTTACTTGTTTTTATAACTTTTGTTAATCTTTTGTGCTCGCAGTAAAAATATTTAAATACATAAATCAACGCAGGTCTTATGTCACATATTCATACAAAACTTTTTCTTTGTTTCGCGATAAATTTGTCATTGACTGACCGGATCTTATATGGGGAGAAAAAAATTTCGGAATCTTGTTCGTCTTAACCCCACAAAATGATTCCCCTTTCCAGATATTGAGATAGCTGAATTGGCAAAAAGCTAACATATGAAGCTATAACTCCATAACGGTAAATAATAGAAACACGCTTAGTACCTCAAAACAAAGCCAATATTGTACTTCAAAATTTATATTATATACATAATTATTGTTACTTTAAGTCAAACAGAGTTACAACAGATTTTGTCTCCAAAAACGTGACCTGGTCGCAGTAGGAGCATACTTCGTATATTTTTATATTATGTGATAAATGTTGCTATTAGGTAAATATTTTACGTATTATTGTTAAAGAAACATAATGTACAAAGATTTAGAATTTAGAAAATATTTAAAACACAAAAATTGGTTGAAAAATGTAATAGTTATTAAAAATTCCCCGTGTCTCAGTGCTCTTGATAAGATGAACCTGTTCTCAGCTCTGATCAAAAAAAAAAAAAAAAAAATTTTTACACGGCAGTTTCAAAACTTCATTTTCAGTTTATTTAAATCTTTGTTAAATATTACGGTAGATTTATGGTCAATAGATTAGGTAATAAAACATTGAAAAAATTAAGTCAATACCTCTTATAGATGTACTATATCTGCGATTTGAATTCTGCTAATTTCGCGAAAAACTAATTTTTTGTGTAATATTTTACAAAATATGTCCTAATTCTTTACTGTTATACATTTTGAACAAAATATTTACAGAATATTATTTCTCAGATAATATAAAATATGTCCCTGAAGTTATATATAAATCGGGAAAATCTAAGGCGTAAACTTTGGAGGTCAAAGGTTAAATATTGCAATATTTAGGAATTCGCATTGAAATATATATGGCCTTATTTACTAAAATTACGTAAATTTGTAGTATAATGTCCGGTATATAAAAGAACAAAAACAGTTAAAATTAACCCTTTAAATCACTTAGGGTCCAATATTACCCGAAAGTTATATAGAGCATTATTAAAATAGATTTTTTTAACTTTGGGGTTATATTGGTCCCAAGTGCTTTAAAGGGTTAATTCTAACTGTTTTTGTGTTGTGCCAACAAATATGTAATATTTCGATATGTTTCAATGAAAATTCCCAAATATTGCAAAATTTGACCTTTGACCTCCAAAGTTTACGCCTTAGGTTTTCCTGTTTTATATATAACTTCAGGGACATATTTTGTATTATCTAAGACATAATATTCCGTAAATATTTGTTTTAAAATGTATAACAGTGAAGAATTAGGACATATTTTCTAAAATATAAAAAAATAGTTTTTCACGAAATTCGCAGAATTCAAATCGCAGATACAGCTAAACTATAAAAGGTATTGACCTAATTTTTTCACTGTTTTATTTCCTAAACTATTGACCATAAATCTCCCGGTGATAGTTAAAACATTTTAAAATTTGTTTAACAAAGATTAAAAAACCTGAAAATGGATTTTTGAAATTGCCGTGTAAAAAAATTGTTTTTTGGTCATAGCTGAGAACAGGTTCACGATATCTTTTAAGCACAAAAACTTGCATATATTCGAATAAATATAGATATATTTTACGTAATAAAATAGGTTTATTAGAATATTTTCCAAAATTGGTTAAATTTTTTCCACATTTCCTAATCAAGTGCTCTGAGACCTGGGGAATTTTTAATAACTTTTATATTTTTCAACTTATTATTGTGCAGGGTTCAAAAATATTCATGTACGAACACTTAAATTGATACATTCGTAATAAATAGACATTAATGAAATTAGCAATTTCTGTTTTTTATGTTCAAATTCTGAAATGAGAAGTTAATTTTTCTTTTATTTTAAGCACACATAAATGAAAATATTTGTGTATTTTATCTTAGCACATTTTTGTAAAGTGAATGATGAAAAACAAAAAATGCCAAATACTCAAAGTTGTCAAGTGATCTCATCACACTCATTAATATTTACAATACATGTGTGAGTTGTTTGAAAATGAAAAAATAAAAACAGGATTTTTTCACAATATTTAGTTGCTTGACAGCATTAAACAAAGTAGGTTGCCATCAGCGTTGCCAATTTAGCGCTTTTGGCGCTAGATTTAGCGCCTTTTAACAATCCAAAAGTCGCATTTTTTCCTCTTAGCGCTTTTTTGGAAAAAGGCGCTAAATTAGCGCTTTTTTCAAGAAATGAAAAATCTTTTTAATAATATAAAATTATTCTAGTTTAACAATAAAGATAAAACAGAATAATTTTAGACAGTACTCTGCTGTACAAATTTATTAAAGTTCCTTATTCTAAACTTTCCAAATTATGATATTCAAAGATCTTTTAGTGTGATGAGTTATTTTAAAACTTTAAAACTAAAATAAAAAATATTCACCTCTTTCGCCAAAACAATTGAAATTTGTTTCTTCTTAAATTTTCATTCCCTTCTAAGGGAAAATTGATTTCGTGAAATTCCACAACAGTTGATTTTGTTCGTAACAGCTTTTTATTGATTAGAAAATTCTAAAAAAAATTCACAACAAGGGAAGTTTTTCACGTCAAAAAAGGGAAAAGTTGTAAATTAACTTAATTTTAGTTAGGTTAACTTGAACTTAAAATTAAAATTGCATTTCGTGAAAACTATTGATATTTTAATGTGAATAATACAAAAATAATTTTGATCGCACAAAGTTTGATTCACAAAAATTTAGCATTATTTTTTTATAACTTCACTGTGAAGGAAACAATTACTTGACGATTACTTCAGTTTTTTCACAAAGTTTTGGCTCTTGGTATTTTTAAAAATGAAGAGTTTAATTAAAATTTATTATGGGAAATTTCAAAAAATCTCTTTGACTAGCTATTGAGATCTTGATCGATGATTGCAATTAGTCATTGAATAAGAAAATCGAACATATTTGTATTAACCTTAATTTTTTAAATTTCGTTCCCGAATCTAAATTCCAATTAAGGAGTAATTTTTTTAATAAACAAATTTTAGCTAAATACTATATTTTTTAAGACTGTGTAAAAATATAATTTTAGCGGTTTTTAGTGCGTTTTGAGTGAATGGACGGCGTGTTTTAGTATAAAATAGTTGACAACACTGGTTGCCATCGCATTGTTTCAGAAATTGCAAACATAATTTGTAAAATCAAAAACAAAAACTGCAAAACCGTTCGTGTTTTATCAACAATGAAAACTAATGTACATTTTAAATGAAAAATATTCTTTTCTTTCAATTTTCGAATGCTAGAGTGCAAAATAAAACTATGCTTATTCATTTGAGTAAAGTTTACAAAAATATTTCTGTATTCTTTTCTCAATTTTGTGTATGAAAATAAAAAACAAAACAATACACACAAGAATGAATAAAGTAAAAACTGTTTTGTCTTTTCGTACATGAGTAGATGATAACACAACAAAAATTATTTTTTTCAATTAAATGAGCGTGAGTGAGAAATTAAAAAATATTTGGTACTCTGTTATTGTGTTTTACATCTTTTTGAAACTAAATCTATGTACATTCATTAACAATAATATGTGAAATTCTTTAACAATAATATGTGAAATATTTACCTAATAGCACCATTTATCACATAATTTGAAAATATACGAATTATGCTCCTGATGCGACCAGGTCACGTTTTTGGAGACAAAATCTGTTGTAACTCTGTTTGACTTAAAGTAACATGAATTATATATCTATATATATATAAAAATAAATGTACATATGTGTGTTTATTTGTTTGTTTGATTGTTTGTACCTTATAGGAGGCTAAACCACTGAAGCGATCTTCTTGAAATTTTCAGTGTATGTTTCCCTATATCTGGAAGGAATTAATAGCTACTTTTTATTTTTAAATTGCACTTCGCCCACATCTTCAAAAGTCGAATATCTCGGAACATGGTGGACTAGATTGGAGGACTAGCAATAGGGGGCATTGCATCCCCATCTATTTATATAAAAATGAATGTGTGTATCACCCAATTTACATGATGATTTTTTTCATGTTTGCCCAGACGTCTGTTTTCATGTTTGTCGATGATTGGTGGTGAGCGGGGTAGAGAAGAATGGGGGGTAAGAAAACAAAGGCGCAATTTACATGAAGACTTTTCAGACGTCTGTTTTTTCCAATTCTCTTTTGAGAATCTTCCAAAAAATCATGAACATTTATACGGTGATTTTTTACATGCAACTATGCATGTCTTTTTTTGATGTTTAATTGTATAATCGTTTTTAATTACTTATTCGTAATAAAACTAAAATGAAATTTTTAACATAAAAACCATTTAATTTGATTTTAAAAAAATTAATAACACGCTATAGTATTTTTTTAATGCAAATTTTAATGTTTTCATGTAAAAAAAAGACATAATTATTTTTTTTACATGAGCATAATATCAACAGTACGAATGAGTTTAAAGAGGAAATGTCAAAAACAATCATGAAAATCCCAAATCATGTTTGTTTTCTTACCCCCCATTCTTCTCTACCCCGCTCACCACCAATCATCGACAAACATGAAAACAGACGTCTGGGCAAACATGAAAAAAATCATCGTGTAAATTGGGTGAAACATGATTTGGGATTTTCATGATTGTTTTTGACATTCCTCTTTAAACTCATTCGTACTGTTGATATTATGCTCATGTAAAAAAATAATTATGTCTTTTTTTTACATGAAAACATTAAAATTTGCATTAAAAAAATACTATAGCGTGTTATTAAATTTTTTTAAATCAAATTAAATGGTTTTTATGTTAAAAATTTAATTTTGTTTTTATTACGAATAAGTAATTAAAAAGGATTATACAATTAAACCAGTGATTAAAATTACTAATATATTAGTAACCAAAATGCATATTTTCTCCTATGCATACGTATGTAATATTAAAATATAAATATATTTTATGAATATAATATATTTAATTGCTCCCATTCGAAATATTTCTAGTATTTTTGCTAAAAATATTTACCCATACAAACTATTGCATATTACAGCTTACAGACAAATATAAAATGTTTTCACATACAATATATTACGCAGCAACTCGCTAACATATTTATAATACCCACATATATTTCATATGGCTTGCCTATAATATTAAAATATTTTCCTACACAAATTATTCGCAGTCAACAATATTGAAGCCATGCGAGCAGTAATATACGAACATGAAATGTACGCAAGCAGAGCATATATGTGCCGACGAAAACACGAAACAAAACGATAGTCGCGACTATCAGGTTACAATATTTTTACTATCAAACTTAAATATTATTTACTATAGGAAATGACTTATGGTCTAAAATTTAACATTTCATGTTGAACTTGAAAAATTATAAAATGTGAAAAATGTATGCAAGATATAACCAAATTTTATTTAGAAAATAATTGAAAACGTTTATATCTATGTATGTTTTATGTATATTATGGGAAAAATGTATGCATAAAATAACCAAATTTTAATTAGAAAATTTTTGAATTGAATTATTGAATGTATGTATTTATTAAATTTATGTTTAATTTTTATGTGGAGTATTAAAATGTATGTATTTGTATTGATTGTAATATAATTAGAAAAAAATTATATAAATACTTAGAGGATCATATGAATGTAAAAATATATTCAAATATGCAACACCATTTATATCTGGTTTTGTATATACATATGTATGTACAGTGTCTCTCATAATTATTCGAATTTGGGTAAACTATAAAAAGAAACCAAATTTAATAATATATTTTGTGTGCAAAATAAATAAATTAATTTGTTATATTGTCTAGATAGTCCTTATGTTTGATATCACGCTTTTTAAAAATTGAAAAATTTTCATTGACTTAAATTAATTGTGCTTTTTTAAAAAAAGTCCATGAAATTGCCCCACAAAAGTATACGAATTTTTCCTGTATTTCATACTTGATCATATTATACGCAACACAAATTTTAGAATCAAATGGTTTTTATGCGTAATATTGTTTTAAGGGGTTACTATCCACGGAAAGGATATATTTTTGGCCCATTTGGTCCACAATTTTGCGGAATTTGTACCCTGTTTTCATGTAATATCATTAAAATGGCGATTTTTGGCCATAATTGCAAATTTTTCTCCTTTTTTCCAGAGATAAAACAAAACTTTGATATTGGGACTTAAAAGACCCCTTGGGGTATCTAAAAATAATATTTTTTGTTACAAGAATCTGTATTTAAACGTTCCAAGATAAATTATTCGGATCATTTTTCTGTCGCTAATTCAATATATTGGAACTTAAGTCCATTTTTATAATACTAGGATCAACTATTTTCCGGGAAAGTTTTCTGGTATATATTCTTTTAGATATTAGCTTTTATACATTTTAAGTTTTCAATGTGTTGTGGAAGTGTACAACTCCAAAACATGCCTCGAAGAAGCGCCATTCAAAATAGTAAAATCATTATTTTTATATACCAATGGCCTACATGCTGCATGGCACGATATCATTATGATCACATCAAAAATGTTGATATGTGTTTAAATATTATTTACTATGATCAAATTAAAACCAGAATTTAGGACTTACAGTGTTATTGTAACGGGCAACATAAGCGTGAAAGTTACGAGTAGTTAAAACTGAAATCTACTATATAGGATGACGTTTTGTTAAGGCATGTTTTGGGGTTGTATACCGCTATAATATATTGAAAATTTAAAATACATTAGTGCCAATATGTACATCAATATACACTAGACAACTTTGTCGGAAAATATCGTCCCTAGAGGTACGAAAAGGGACTTATGATCCAGATAATTCAATTAGAAACTGAAAAACGATACCAAAAATACATCTTGGAACTTTTAAGTACAGATCCTTATAACAAAAAATATTATTTTTAGATACCCTATGGGTTCTATTAAATTCCAATATTAAATTTTGGTTTTATCTCTGGAAAAAGGGTGAAAACATTGCAAATATAGCCAAAAAATCGCCATTTTAATGATATTACATGAAAAGAGGGTACAAATCCCCCAAAATTGTGGGCCAAATGGGCCAAAATATATCCATGCGGTTGATAGTAACCCTTTAAAACAATATTAAGCATAAAACCATGCGATTCTAAAATTTTTGTATCGTATAATATGATCAAATATGAAATACAGGAAAAATTCGCATACTTTTGTGAAGTAGTTTCATGGACTATTTTTAAAAAAAGCACAACTAATTTAAGTAATTGTAAAGTTTTCAAGTTTTAAGGGGCGTGATATCAAAACTAAGGACTATCTAGACAGTATAACAAATTAATTTATTTATTTTCCACACAAAATATATTATTAAATTTGGTTTCTTTTCATAGTTTACCTAAATTCGAATACTTATGAGAGACACTGTATGTAAGTATGTGTGAAACAATAACAAAAAAACACATTCGTCATAAAAATGACCTGTAACAGCACTTTTCTTTCCTACTTTTCACGCACATTCCATAACGGTGGATTACGATAGGTCATTTTTTCCCTGAATTGGTGGAGGGAAGAAGATATGTACGTGTGATGCAAAAATACATTCGTCATAAAAATGACCTGTAGTAGAAATTCTCTTTCCTACTTTATCATTTTACGCACATTCCTTAACGATGGTTTACGCAAGATCCTTTTTTTTGCTTTACTTGAATTTGTGGTGGGGAGAAGAGGAAAGAAATATCATTATTATTTAGTCTCTCTCATGCAAATTCAAAAGGTTGGCAATGGCATATGCAAATTTATTAACACCTATATATTTTTTTCTTCGCGCCTGTTCATTCATTATTGTAAGATAATTGAGTGTATGTAATAATAATTTATAGAAATGTGACACATGCATATGAAAAACATACTTGTATATGTATGTAATACACTCATACATTTTTGTTGTTTTAACCTTTCACAATGTAAAATTACAAAAACAACTTTTTATGTCCCCTCTTAATTTTTTGCCATCCTGTTACAAATTTCTAAAATACCTATAATTTCCTTCATTATTGATCATTTCATAGACACTACTAATGCATTACTACCTGTTTACAAACTTATTGTCATCCTGTTACAAACAATATGTTTAAATATAGCCTGTAAAAACAATTTTTTACATATATACATATTTGAATATATTTTTACATTCATATGATCCTCTAAGTATTTATATAATTTTTTTCTAATTATATTACAATCAATACAAATACATACATTTTAATACTCCACATAAAAATTAAACATAAATTTAATAAATACATACATTCAATAATTCAATTCAAAAATTTTCTAATTAAAATTTGGTTATTTTATGCATACATTTTTCCCATAATATACATAAAACATACATAGATATAAACGTTTTCAATTATTTTCTAAATAAAATTTGGTTATATCTTGCATACATTTTTCACATTTTATAATTTTTCAAGTTCAACATGAAATGTTAAATTTTAGACCATAAGTCATTTCCTATAGTAAATAATATTTAAGTTTGATAGTAAAAATATTGTAACCTGATAGTCGCGACTATCGTTTTGTTTCGTGTTTTCGTCGGCACATATATGCTCTGCTTGCGTACATTTCATGTTCGTATATTACTGCTCGCATGGCTTCAATATTGTTGACTGCGAATAATTTGTGTAGGAAAATATTTTAATATTATAGGCAAGCCATATGAAATATATGTGGGTATTATAAATATGTTAGCGAGTTGCTGCGTAATATATTGTAAGTGAAAACATTTTATATTTGTCTGTAAGCTGTAATATGCAATAGTTTGTATGGGTAAATATTTTTAGCAAAAATACTAGAAATATTTTGAACAGAACCATTTTTTAAATATGCATATTTTTAAATATGAGGTAAATGCATATTTATTGCAAAGTCAAAAATAAAAATATAAAAGCATCTACTAATATTTAAACTCTGAATTAAACATCAAAAAAAGACATGCATAGTTGCATGTAAAAAATCACCGTATAAATGTTCATGATTTTTTGGAAGATTCTCAAAAGAGAATTGGAAAAAACAGACGTCTGAAAAGTCTTCATGTAAATTGCGCCTATGTATGTTTGTTTGATTGGACTTTATAGACAGCTAAACGGTTGGTTCGATTTTTCTGAAATTTTCACAGTGTCTTCCTTTATGTCTGGAAGGAACTACAGGCTACTTTTTACTTCAAAATTTCAAGTGGGCTTTTAGGGTAGCAAAGCACACTGGATATAGGTAGTATAATATAAATTTTGAAGTACAATATAAGCTTTGTTTTGAGGTACTAAGCGTGTTTATATTATTTACCGTTCTGGAGTAAAGCTTCATATGTTAGCTTTTTGGCCAAAAATTTGGATTTTTGCAAACTTTGAGCGACGAGCGGCATGTGTTAACGTCTTTTAATCGATCTCAAATTTCAGCTATCTCAATATCTGGCAAGGGGAATCATTTTGTGAGGTTAAGACGAACAAGATTCTAATATCGACTTTTTGCGATCACTCTACTGTGCAACGTCCGCAGTTGTAGATTAATGTGTTTATTTTCAAAGGAAATAAAAGTTGAAGTTACTGCTTCATGGCCAACGTAGACCATCATCATGGTCTACAGAGACAGAAAATAATTATTATCTATGAAATTTTTGCTAAAAAAATCAGTATGAAAGAATCGTCCTAGAAATGTTTTTAATGTACCAAAATCTTTTCTTCTTTCTTCAATAACCTTTTTTTTCTTGATTTTTATAATAAAAATTGATAATAAACATTTTTTTTGGTTTTTATTCTATTTGTTTCAATAAAAAATTATTTATGTTTTTTTTTTTAATAATACTCAGTAATTTTTATTTATTCAACCAAAAAATAGAAATCAATCAATGATTTTTATTTTTCAAACAAAGAAATTTTACCAATTTTCTGTTAATCTCTGTTTAAACCTGATAATTTTTAATGTGTTTTAAAGGTAAATATCGCATAATGAGTTTTATAATTAATTTAAAAAAATAAAAATCATTGCCTGATTTTTATTTGTGCCTTATGGTTTAAAAATTATTTGTGTTTTTTATTATTGATTTTTATTTGAAAAAGTTCTCAGTAATTTTTACGGAAAATATTAAAAAATAAATCAAAAGCTATTTGTACTTTTTGAGAAATGAAATACAAACCAAATAAAATTTATAATTTTAATTTTTTTAAATAAAAATAATAACAATTACTGTCTCTGATGATGAAGTGATCGGGAATAATTAAACGTATTCTGGACTATAACGATATGGAATTTGTACATGGGAACCCCTTTATTACTTTGGTGTATTACTGTGTAATTTGTGTAACGAAATGTAGGAGAATTCTGGAGGAGTTTTAACTATTTTTGCTTTTTAAATTTTTTAATTAGAAAACTAACAAGTAGGAGTGTTATATTCGGCTATGCCGAATCTTACATACCCACCATCAAATTGTATTCTGTAAAAGGAATGCTCCTCTATAAACATCAGGTTGATATTTGTAATAAGTCTTAAGTCAATTATGGATGTGTCAAATTTTTAAACCGTGAACATTAGAGTGCTCCAAAAAAAACGAAGTTGCGAATTTTGCCCGTCCGACCCATCGAAATAATGTTTATTTGTCGGCCATATTTGGTTTGTAATACATATTAGGTAGGGTACAGCTAAACTGTAAGAATTATTGATCCAATTTTTTCACCGTTTTATACACTTATCTATTGTCCATAAATCCCTATGAGATCTCCTAAAAATTTTAAAATTTCTTTAACAAAGTTTAAAAAAAACTGAAATTGGAGATTTGAAACGACCGTTGAAAAAATCAATAATTTTTGACTATAGCTGAGAACAAGTTTGCGTTATCGTATAAGGACAAAAGCTAATATTCGAGTAATTTTAGATATATTTTAAGTAACAAAATGTTTTTTTTTAATTTTTTTTTTGTCAGATTTCGAATTCATGTGCTGTGAGACACGTTAATGGTCTGGGGAATTTGCAATTTGCAACATTTAAATTTTTCAACCAATATTTGTGTTTTATATCTTTCCGAAATGCTTATTATGTGTACATTACGATTCCTTCTCAATAAAGTGCAAAGTTTAATACTAAATGGCAAAATTTGAAACTGAAAAAAATCGATATTTTCCCCTTGTAAATGCACTTGGAAACTTCAGAGCCGTTGCGGCACCAGTTAACGTTTAATGACATAGTTTTACAACCCAAAGAACAATTCTAGAGGGGGGCGGCCTGTCGAACAATATTTTTTTCCTTCATTCAAGCTTGAAGCACTCTAAGGAACATACATGGGCGGTAGTAATTATGTACCGATTGTCGCAAAATTTGGTAGAAAGATTTCTGTTCGTATAACACAATTTGTTTCGAATATCATCGCTGTTCCCGTATTTTTAATTCATTAATACGAACATAAGAGTAATTTTCTGAAGGGGTAGGGTCAATTATGAATCGATACGTGTACATAGATTTTATTGTATAGAACTTGTTTATGTCGAATTTCATCGCTAAACTCGTATTTTTAAATAAGAAATACTCGTATTTTGAATGAGTAAACCCCTTTCCTATAAACATTTCTATTGCGATTTTCATCGCTGTACTCCTAATATTCTGAAGGTAGCTTTATATGTATATTATGGACCGATCCTAATAAAATATTTTTAATTTTTTATTTATGTCGAATTTCATCGCATTAACCGTCTTGTCTATACCCGAGCAAAATTACGTACATCAATACCCAACATACTCTGGTATGTCATACAATTTATATGTCTATTTCATCTTTTAATAGATTTCTAGTGTATAATTCAGATAATTATTAAAACTAATTTAATAAAACGTCTCTATATATAAATTATTATTTATTAGGGTGTATAAAATCGATTAGCATTAAAGAAATTGTTTTTGCTTTCTTAAGTAGGTAACTTTTTTGCAAAAAAAGATTTCTAAGTCATTGTCAAAAATTAAAATTTAAACTTAAATATTTTTGTTTATATGAGAATAAAATTATTATAATCAGCATAATTTTACTTTACTAAGTCTAAAAACTGGAAAAAACAAATATGGAAAATAAAAATAAAAAGATAAAAGTTACGGTGCAGGGCCTAAATAACCCAGTACCGGCGGCAAGTGTTGATCTACTCGCGAGTCTCTTGTCGTCGTCATCCTACAATCGTGAGCAAAATACTACTACGGAGGTGGGTACCTTAGCCTCCGTGGCGGACAATGCGTCAAGTGTACAGCATGCCACTGGCAAATACATAGGGGTGAAACAGAAGGATGTACTCGGAGTGAGCTCTAAGCTACCTCAGCCTTTAAATATAGGTGAGGGCTCCGTCTCTGAATCCTCAGATGATAATAATAACACCATTATAGCACATCCCAAAAAGGAAATGGTGAAAAAGGTGAGTGATAGCATAGCTAAACTACCTATTACTAAGAAAAGACTTTCTGGAGCACAGAGGAGGAAGTTGAAAAAGATGCTTCAGGAAATTATAGTCAGTCAATCCAACGACACTCCAAAGGAAAAATCGGAATCTCTCACAAGGTCTGAGGCAAAAAGGATCAGGTCTCCCGATGAGTTGACAACTGAGAATAAACCTAAGAAGAAAAAGAGCTCCCCGTCTTCTAATACACAGTCGAAGCCAAGCCATACTTCACTCAAAGGAACCACAAGTGAGAATCCTGCGAGTAAGGGTCACAACGCCAAGCCAGATATTCCGAAGACGAACACGTCGGCGAAATCAACCTCGAAGGTAAGGGTATCTCAAAAGAACCCCCGAAAACGAGGAAGGAGAAGCTAGACGGAGAAAAAGGAAAAGAGTCGCCATCTTACGCCAAAGTTGCCAGAAGAAGACACCGGGACGATCCCTGCTATGCAGTTTACGATGCCGGTAATCCGACAGGCAAAATTCCAATAGACCAACAGAGTAAAATAGAAGAACTGATCAACAATAAGATAGTGGACCACGCAATCGCTTCAAAGGGCAAACAACCATGAGAGAGCGGGAGCTGCGAGGTCAGCATGGGCGTGATGTTGATGACGTTGGTATCCCTCCTCACTGGGACGGCGCTAGGCTGGGACTGGCAAAGAAGAGCGAGCTTCCGGTGCTCTTAAATTCCACTGTCTACATAAAAGGATGGGGCAGTAAACTGGCTAATAAAAGTATACTGGAAATTCTTGGAGGTCAAAATGCTGAGCTGGCCGTGGAAAAATGGGATATTTTTTACAGGAAAGAAGAACCTGAGGGAACTTTATTTGTAATAGGTATCGACCAGAAATCCATGGCTAGTCTTGCCAAGAATAAAGGCCTCTAAAGCCGTCATATTCCAAATTGGGAAGGTGCCGATTGGAAGGGCTGTTACAACAAGCCTCGAAAAGGACACTAAAAAACCTAAGACCACAGCATCAGAATCCACTACTGATAACGTTGAGGAGTCAAATCCTAAAATCGAGGAAGTTACCATTAACTCACCAGAAAGGGCTGTCAAAACCGGCCCCGACAAGGATACTAAAACAGCTAAGACAGTACCCAAAGCATTATTAGCAATTACTGGCAATGTTGAGGAGTCAAATCCTAAAAGCGAGGAGGAAATCACTCACCCGCCAGAAGACAGAACAGCAGTGCTCTCCAGAATTGGGAATGTGTCGGTTAAAAATACTGCTATTCCTATGCCTTATAAGGACACCGCAGTGCCATCAACAGTACCCACTGCATTAATAGCCACTTCAGGCTACCCGGAGGAGTCAAATCCAAAGAGCGAGGAGGTGATCACCAACTCGCTGGAAGACAGTTTAATGGATAACCATGATTGAGGTTATCCAAATTAACCTCCATCGGAGCGAGACAGCTACCAACGCTCTGATGGCTAAAATTAACACAGGTAAGATACATATAGCTTTAATCCAGGAACCGTGGACGATTCGCAACAAGGTTTCTGGATTAAATCACGTAAATTTCCAACTTTTCTACGCTGATACAGGCTCTCGCCCGAGAACATGTATCTTATGTCACAAGTTTTCTCCTCTCAACAGGATTATCAACATCGGATGCAACGGTGCTGAAGCAAGGTCGTGGCAACATATTCCTTGCATCTGTTTACCTGCCCTTCGATTCTCCCTCAACGATTTCCATAATACTAAAGACTTGATAACATTGAACTTAGGTAATAAAGCTACCTTCGTCAATAGAATCAGAGAAGAAGTATTAGATATAACTATATGTTCAGAAGGGCTTATAAACGAAATTCAGGATTGGAGAGTTTCGGACGAGCACTCCTTTTCTGACCATCGGTACAAAGGATTCAAAATACTACGGCCACCACCAAAGCCGATAAAGTTTCGGAATAAGTCGGGACCTTACTAAAGAACCGTTTAGGTCAGGACAATTTTCAATGTCGAAATAAAGAGGATATAGATGCCAAAGTGGAAACGTTCACAAGTGCCCTGGTTTAATCGTTCGAGGACAGCTGCCCTCTGCGAGAGCGGAGATCTGCCCAGGAGAAACCCTGGGTAACTGGGGAGATCCGGAACCTTGGGAATACTCTTCGCAAACTATTTAAATGGGCACGGCGTAAAAAGACCGCAGTATACTGGGATGAGAATCGTAATAAACTTGGTGAATATAAGAAAATCGTTCGAAAAGCCAAACGAGACTCCTGGAAACTTTTCTGTGAACAGGTAGATAGAGTAAATGACGTATCCAAAACAAAAAAATTCCTATCCAAAACTCCAACCGGAATCTATGATCGATGACACGGGCAGGAGGCTGGAGGATATGGAGGTGACAATGAAACTCCTAACTGTATACACTGGCGGAATGCATTGACATCAAAGGCGCTTTCAATAACGTGCACACTGATACCCTTATCAAATCCCTAGACCAGTTTTATGTTGACCGGAAAAAGGTATTTCGCGGTATACCACAGGGTGGCATTTTGTCACCTTTACTCTGGGTTACCACGATTAATAGCCTCCTAACGACCCTAACCTAGAAAGGACTTAGACCTGTCTGCTATGCAGACGATTTTGTAATACTTTTAAAGGGAAAGCATCCAAATTACTTGTGTAGAAGAGCTGAGGAGGCTCTGAATACGGGCTTGAGCTGGGCTCAACCGAGAGGCCTCAATGTTAAACCGGCGAAGACGGAAATCTGTCTTTTCACAATAAAGACATACATTTCTACATATACTGAACCTTGCTTCCTGGGCAAGAAGATACCGGTGAAAGACAAAGTTAAGTACTTAGGTGTAATACTTGACCGGAAATTAAAATGGATACACCACATAGAGGATAGGATCAACAAGGCACATCGGTGCTGGGCGATATGTAGGAGATCCATAGGCATAAAATGGGGTCTTAGTCTTACTATGACAAATTGGCTTTATAAAAGTGTAATTAGACCAATTCTAGCTTATGCTTCAATAATCTGGTGGACTGCTTTGGACAAAAAGTGTAATATTAAACTACTACAGGGAGTTCATAGTACATGCTGCTTGGGTATAAGTGGTGTCATGTGTACTACTTCAACCAAGGCTTTGGAAACGTTGCTATATATTCCACCCATTGAAACATATTTAAGATATGAGGCGGCGCTTACAGCCGAACGGCTCTTTACTTTAGGCGAACTGGCCAAAAACGGTTATAGGACACGTCATCAATGTATATTGGACACATTGGAAGGTTATACACATTCATCGGACGTGCCTGATCGCATACGAGACACAGAATATGTCGGAAACTTTGAAACGCTAATCCCAGATAGAATGTCTTGGTCAAGCGGAACTTTGGTGCAAATACCAGTAGGAATCCGTTGTTACACGGATGGCTCTAAATTAGGGGACAAAGTGGGAAGACCCAGAAACAGAAATATACCACCGTTTACCTAATCATAACACAAGCTTCCAGGCAGAAGTACGAGCAATAACGGAATGTGTAAATTGGATTAGAATAAATATGGCGCCCACAGGGCTTAATATATTTACCGACAGCCAGAAGGCAATTAGAGCGATATCAGGTGATAAAATTAAATCTAAGACCGTATTGGATTTTAAGAAAGCTTTAACTGAATAGTCTCCCAGAGGTAAGGTTAACATCATATGGGTACCAGGCCACTCGGGAGTAGTCGGCAACGAAATGGCGGATGTAATAGCTTAAAAGGGAAGGGAGCTCGATGTAATTAACCTGACAAACGCAAAACCATTCGACGCAACAAAAGCTGAATTAAAAATATGGATGAGAGAATCCCATAAGGCATCTTGGAATAATGAAACGGTGGGTAGAACCACAAAGATTCTATGGGGTGACCCTGATGAGAACAAGACGAGAAATCTCCTCAAAATGAGGAAGACTGAGGTTAGTATGATGGTACGTATTTTGAGTGGACACACAGGATTACGTGCACATCTATACAAAATTGGGCGTGCGGATTCAGACGAATGTAGAGCATGTGGAGAGGACAGTGAAACTCTGGAGCACTTTCTTTGCCACTGTGAGGCATTCGTGGAAGTTAGATCCAAGTATCTTGGAAGTGATGTTATTCCGGAAATAACATTCTTAACCAACACTGATTGGAAGATTCTTAGGAATAACGTCCAGGAAACTGAGTTTCTGAACATGGAAAAATAATACATTCAGTGAACAAATTTTTTTGTTCCATGAATTATAGCGCACAACAGGCCCGATAGTGGCCTAGGTGTATTTCTTCGGATTTGATGTAGTATACATCCTCCTATCAAGCCTAACTTAAGTCATATACAATATCATCAAAATCGGCCCATATTTGTTAATGTTACAGGGTCCACAAATATATCACATTAAAATTTATGAATAAAGACACAAGACTCTGTATTAGAAAGTAAATTTGTTGTTTAGTTAAATTTTTTCATAAGATACAAGAATATATATAATTCTAATAATAAAACATAAAATTTATAATGAAACTTAATTTTTGTCCGATAACTGACATATAATTAAACATACCGGGGTATGTTGGGTATTGATACACGAGATAAAAATAGAAAATCGGTCATAAATCGGTTTTATAACGGTTAAAGTCATCATGGGTGGTAGGTCAAATTGCAAGGAGTTTCTTCATAAGGAGACCTTCAGCATTTTTTGAAACATGAAGAAGAAAGGGAAAAGTTAGCACTTTATGTTTTAAGAATTATTATTTCTCCTAAGTTAAATATGTTAATTTTCTTAGGAGAAATGTCTATTTTTAGACAAACAGAAAAGAAAATGGTATTTATATGTGAAAATCATTATTTGAAGCAGCTAAGCGGTGGTGTGGAGAGTTGGCGAACTGGCAGATGGAAGGTCCCAAGTTCAGCCTCTGTCTGTGTCGACTTTTTAGTTTTTCATAAATTGTTCTATAAATAACTCAACTTACAAAACAACTTATTAGCAGCCAAAAAATAAAGGATTTCTTTTGGGACATCACGAACAAAAATAAGTACTTCTTGTAGTAGAAAAGGAAGTAGTCTTCCCTTCGAATTCTACCTACTTTGGGAGTTAAGTTTTTACTGGGTAGATAGTATTAGAAATTATAATTTTAGAATTGTTTTATGCTTTTTCTTTCTATAGATCTGATGCAAGTAAATTTTAGTTGTACCTTTATAAAATGGCAAAAAAAGTAATCTCTTAGTGAGGGTTAAAACGACTCAAATTTCTTTATTTCGTAAATGTTATGTTAATTAAGTCAACGAAATTTTTATATTTCTGAATGTCAAAAAATTTCAGAAATTGATCTATAGACATAAAACAGATTTTTTAGTTTAATCTAATGGGAATAATACTTAAGACCCAACTATAATGTAAGCTAGCTTAAAGCCTGGTACTCTGTTCAAAGTTGTGAAAAATTATGGTTATTTCATACGAAAAATTTGATGTGTAACAAATGCAGTCTATATCGCGATTTTGGAAAGTTTGTCGCTTTTATTGCTATAAAGTATGCATCATTGCTTTAAATGCGTAAACAAAAACCATATGTTTTTTGAAAACTGAAAATAAAATAAATCTTAATAATATAAACTATTCAGTTTTTTTATTTAAAATTAATAAAAATATATTATTGACCGCTTGTGCAGTAAATTTAATGTTTTGTTTATCATTTTTTAATAATTTTGTAATTTTTTTATTTTTTCGGCTCGAGAAATATAATTTTGGGAAAAACAATGAAATGTAATCAGCTGTTTGTTTTAATTTCGTGCGAAAGAAGAGTTGAAGAAAACAAGGTTGCCATATAAATTTAACAATGTTTTTCACAATAAGAACAGAGTACTGCTTTTGCGAAATTATTTCGCAAATATTTCATACCAAATATTTTATATGTAGTTTGACAGCATTTCGCACGAAATTTGAACAGAGTACCTAGCTCAAGGAAATATCAAAAGCGAACGAGAAGTCTCTCAAGTGCTTAAGAAAATCCGAAGAAACTTTTAGGTGGCTATTATGTATTTAGATGCATTCAAAACAATTAAGCCACATTTGCACATTTATGTGCCACACGTAATAAAAAAATACATATTTCATAATATTTTATCGAAATAAATTAATTTTAAATTAATTTTCTTTTTCCTTTTCATTTTTTTTTGTGTACAATAAATAAAACTAGTTAAGGTTATAAATAACATGACCAGATGATTTTGGATTAAAGGGGAATACGAGTGATTAAAAAGCGGGATTCGAATGAATATATATTGGAAAAAGCGGGATTTTGAAAATTGTCATTTATTAAATCTGGATTTAATAAAACTTAATATCAAAACAAATAAAAACATTATACACTCAGGTCTCGATTTATGCATACATATTAAAAGAATTTTCTTTAAAAAAAACGTTTCAGCTTATTTTTGAATCATCAATTAATAAATTAATATTACATTTTTGTTTTTATTGATTAGTAAATGAAATTAAAATATTTTTGTTGATTTTATTTATGCGATTTTGTTTTTTTTTAATTAAAAGTTGAATTTATGCGGTTTTTCAGAATTTTGGAACGAATCAGTTTTCAGTTTTTATATGAAGCTAGAGTATCGTATGATGCGAATTCAATCTATGTGGTTTGTTTTGGAACACATCTATCACATAAAACGAGACCTAAGTGTACTTGACTAAGACGGATCTTATATACATACATACATTTTCCGAAGATGTTCTGTTATGAAAGAAAAAATTTAATATTTAGAGTTATTTTTTATATAAAAAAATTTTATTGGTGTTACTCACACGACTCAAACAATGGTTTTTTGTCACAAAAAAGTTGTTGCACAAGAAATAAATAAGTAAAAATTAATGAAAATTCCGTTAAAATATTCTTAATAAATCTTGATGAATAGATGTCGGAAAAGATATTAATGAGAATGATATACTCGGATCCATAAGTTTTTAATTCTGGATTTTTTTTTTAATTTAATTTTTTTAAAAACGTTCCACAAAAATCCTAAAAGTCTGGTAAAAAGTGGACTAAGAATGTCCCAAATTTTATATTTGCTGTGTTTTTTTCGAAATTTATATCCATAACTATAAAAAGTTCGAATAAAACAGTATGATTGCTTAACATGAATTATTTGACAGCAGTTCAATTTTTGCTTAGTTTGGACACAAACTAATTAAAAAAATGTTTCCACATCATAAAAATTCAAAAAAATTTGAAATTTTTTTCCAGTTTGCTTTGAAATTTTGTATCTGACAATTTAATTTTACTTATTTTACCTTAATTACCGTCACAGGGTGTATACATTTTGAAAACTTGGGAGCATTGTTATCCATACTTAATGTTTAACCGTCTTGTCTATACCCGAGCAAAATTACGTCATGTCATATGTCATACAATTTATATGGCTGTTTCATCTTTTTTTACATTTCTAGTGTATAATTTTTATAATTATTAAACTAATTTAATAAAACGTCTGTACGAATAAATTAAATATTTTTTCACCACATGCCATTAAATTTTAGCCATTTTTTTAAAGTTTTCTCATAGTTTTCCTATTAACAAAAATATTATATGCAAAAAACCTTAATAAAAACCTCTACATGATGTATAATGTACATTACGTAGAGTTTCACTTTGTAAAATTTCGACTTCAAGAAAATTTTTTTCCATAATATTAATTAAGGTATACAAAATCGATTAGGATTAAATAAATTGTTTTTGTTGTCGTTAGTAGTGAATTTATTTACAAAAAAAGATTGTTAAGTCAGGGACAAAAATTAAAATTTGAAAATTCAGACTTTAATATTTTTGTTTACATAATATTAAATTATTAAAAAAAATTTAAATTTATAATGTAACTTAATTTTTGTCCGATAACTGACATATACTTTTATGCATACCTGGGTATGTTGGCTATTGATGTAAGAGGTAAAAGTAGAAAATCGGTCATAAATCGGTTTAGAAAATATATGTATATCTTACATGTTTTTGTAAATTTTATAGAAGAATAATGCTGAATTAAAACCACTTTATCCTCAGCATAGGAAACCTCCTTATCCTCGCATAGAGAAAAATAAAAATTGAATTTCAATTAATAAATTTAAGGCAAACAAGATACATAAACCTCATATGATAAAACAATTCTAATGTGCCACATTAAAATTTTGAGTAATAATCCTTCTTTTCGACTTTAAAATTTTTTTGTTGACCTGTATTATTTAAAAATCAGTATAAATTAAAATTTTTATACAGCATTTTCATATGTTCCTCCTTTAGTCAGAATTGACTAAAGTCTGAACATAGTGTATAAGAAAAATTCGATAAAATCACTCTTAAATAATAGTTAAAATAATAAAACAAATTAGAATGGGATCACAAATGGAACTACTTATTTCTCCTGATTGTTAAATAATAGTGTGTTCTGTCGTAAAACTGATCATACTGATCATAAAATTGGATTGACATTATCTCACTCAACTCAACAAAAAAGCACAGCTTTATAAGTTAAAAGTCATGGGTCCAAAAAGTTTATGTTCTCTTGTCACTAAAATAATATGATTTTTTTAGACCATTAACTTTAAAAATCAACCTGAAAATTCGTTATTCCAAAAGTGAATGTCTACTTTTACCCACATTTTGAAAAGTTATTAAAAAATACTATAATATTTCTTTCGAATCTCTATTTTCGAAAATTGATTACAATAAAATTAAGGACGATTGACCTGTTATGTAACAAAAAGAGGGATCTGTTATTAAAAAGTTGAATTGAAATCTAAGTCGGGATCAAACTTTAAAAAGTTGTCTGGTCACGTAGTTCTAAATTAAATTAGTTATAAATTAAATTATATTTCGATCAAACATTATTTAACTTAGTTAAATTAAAATCCCCAACACAAAAAACGGAGATAGTATATTAGATTTATTTTATTTCAAAAATATAAAATTTAAATTTACATATTGTTAAATCGAGATAATAAAAACCTATAATCACTTAAATATACCATCAAAAATTTAATATAAATCAGTTGTAATTCTTTAAATACAGCTCAAATCTTAAACACCATGAAGATATTTAACTACTCAATAGAGTGTCCCAAAAGGCAGCACTTTTGCAAATCTTATAGGCAGACCTCCCAAACGATGCTTGGGTGAATTAATCGTTTGATATCTTTTAATTGAAATTATGCATTTTTCAGTTTTTTAGAAATTATCCACCAAAAATGCTCCACAACTTATTCTGTATATATCTTTGTATTTATTCCAAGCTTTTCAAATTAAAATATGATTTTTAATAATTCCAGCACACATTTTCATTTACCATTAACAATTTTTTTTTAATTAGGGGAAGATGTGGACATACTTATTAAGTACAATTATTTGGGCATCTTTTATGTATATCTAACGACCTTTGAACCTTTATTTCTCCGGACTTATTAATTGGTCTAAATCCAGCCAGAATTTTATGGAAGATGAACAGTTTTCAAACATACTTTGGTATACATAAATGGATGAATATATTTTTGAGAAACAATGACGAGACAAAAATGGCGGTTTTTCTCTTTAAGGAAAAACTCAAAATTATTTGTCAAATTAAAAGTTTTTGTTTTCTCTGTCAAGATTTTAAGGAAATTTGAAGTCTTCCAATGAGCCCAAGTCAATTTATCACGATTTTATGCAGAATTTTTCATAAGAGTTTTTTTCAATAGCAAGAAAATCGCTTGAAATTTTGTACAATTCAAATGCCCTCAAAGATTTTTGCCACTTTACCCTAGGAGCACTACAAATCAAAGTACAATGCATCCAAATTTAAACTGAACAATTATTTAAATCTACTGCACATGGGAAAAATAAAACAAATATGTAATTTGAAAGTGTCCTTAGTTCCCAACCAGTGATTAAAAATGCTGATTTCAGTATAATTTAAAAAAAAACGTTTCTTACATTCTTTACAAATTAGTTAACACTTTCTAATTTAATTAAGCTCATTTTGAATTTCTATTTTTTAAAATACTTTTTGGTCCAGTTTAGGATTAAACAAAATGCACAAATATATAATAACTATTCTGAAAAATTATAGTCATTAAAGATAGAAAAATATTATCTCTTCGTTTTGAACACCGGGTACACGCAGCTAGTTTATAATAAATGAATAAATTGTGGGAACAAAAGAATAGGTTCATTTAGTATTGGACCACTTTCCGAAATTCACTTGAAATATATGGCACACAGGTGGGTATATATGATTCGGCATAGCCGAATATAACACTCTTACTTGTTTATAATTACAAATTTGACACCGTAAATTTATTTAAACATTTATGTAAATGTTTATGTATTAGCAAAAAATTATTTTATTGTAATTTGTTAACAATTTTAATAAGTTGGTGTCTTAACTAAATTTAATAATTTTTCTTTTTTGTTAGATTATTTCTCCGACTTTAACTTCCACTGAGGGATCAAAAATATTTTGTAGAAATAACTAATGCAATGTTGCACAAAGAGAAATGTCCGCATACCAATTATTCAAAATTTTCTCAAAAATACCAAATATAATTACTGAATTTCCGTAATTAAAAATAATAGCATCCTTAACATTTCCCCAATGTACAATGTTAAGGATACTATTATTGTTATTAAGGGGTAACAAAAACACGATGTAGTTTTTCATACAGAGTGAGTCGGTCTAATTCTTTGCGTTGTAAAACTATGTCATGCAAACAATTAGACTAATAGGATAACGTTTACGTTACATTTGTACATTAAAGTTTTCCGAGGAACACTCTAATACAATATCTCATGTAGGAACACCTCTTTATAGATACGTATTAATATATTGAGCACTAGAGTAGTAAAAATATATTTTTTGGAATGGTTTAGTTTCCTATCTGCGATTGAAAATCCTGACATAAGTGGATTTTCAATCGCCAAATTTTGAGCTAATTACGGGAAAAATAATTAAAAAATTGTTGGTTCACAAAATGATTTTTAGTGGGTTTAATAGGAATATTATATTCGCTTTTTATCGAAATACGTACATAGGTGTCAAAATTGTCGTAATTTTTAGCTTATACAGCAATTACTTTAAAAATAGCAATTTGTATGTTCCATTATAAATGGGTTTAAGACATGTGCGGATCCACGGGGGAAAATGGGAAATTGTTGTTAGAAATTCACGACTTAAGTTAAATTTGGTGCTTATTTATATTGGATTGTTTTGATAGGAAATAAAGAGCAAACTTGATTTAATAATGAAAAAAGTGAAAATTAGGATTCACTAGGTACCTATATTAGAGTGCTCAAAAAAACGAAGTTGCGAATTTTGCCCGCCCCCCTTCTAGAGTTGTTCTTTGGATTGTAAAACTATCTCATACAAAAAATTAGGCAAGTGCATTTACAAGGGAAAAATATCGATTTTTTCAGTTTTTGCTCAAATTTGGCCATTTATTATTACATTTTTCACGTTGTTGTAAATTCGGAAAGATATAAAACACAAAAATCTCCAGGCCATTAACGTGTCTTACAGCACATGAATTCGAAATGTGACAAAAAAAACTTTTTTTGGGATATATTCTAAAAAACCTTTTGTTACTTAAAATATATCTATAATTACTCGAATTTTAGTTTTTGTCCTTATAAGAAAACACAAACTTGTTCTCAGCTATGGTCAAAAAGTTTGAATTTTTCAACACCCGTTTCAAATCTTTGGAAGCAATAAGATCCTCACAAACATCAAATATCCAAACATCGAATTTATCCAATTCACTATCGGTATCGTATTGTTGTATCATCATATGTCATTAATATATCCCAGACAAAATTTTTTGACACAAAAACAAAAGAATAGTGAAAACTTACGACATACAACGTTACGGCACCGATTGGATTTTTTTTAGGGAAAGTTTTTTTTACAGTTATGAAGGAATCCGAATTAATTAATAAAATATTGAAAATATCTTTCATATTTTGTATTCGGCTGCATTTACGGTAATTCTCTTCTCGGTTTTTTTTTTAATAGTTTCTTCGTGGCTTCTTGAGCTTCTTCCGACATATCTGCTACGCTTAATTTTAGAATTTTGTACAACTTTGCTGCTGTGAATTAAAATTTTATTTAAAGTTGGTGACATCCAAAACCAGTTATATTTTTCTACAAACAATTTTGCGGTTTTCGTACAAAAGTCTTTAAATTCCTCAATTTTGATTTTATGTTTTCCGGAAAGAACAGCCAATATTATATAAATATTTTTAATAATGTCTTTAAAAACTTTTAAAGTGATACCAAACCCTCATGAGAGTTACTCTTCTCATCACGGATTTTTCCGTACAAATAGATTCCGTCTAATAATTTTGCAAAACTTATTTACAGGAATGTAAGACCAATAAAGCATCAATCAATACCACGTTCAGCCATTATTTTACTAGTTTCTACTATTTTACTTATTACTTAAATCAATTCATTTCGCATTCAATAATTAGATTTTAAATAAAATATAAGTAAATATTTTCATAGCATGGAGTGTTAGAAAAGAGAGCGTAAATGCCGCAGAGGCAAAAAGAGGCAAACATTTTTATTTTGGTGTTATTGAGAAGATTTCAGAGTATCTTTAGCATATGGTCGCTTAGAGGCCATCAGTGGCCAAATTGTACTTTTTTACTTTTAAAAATTGAAAAAACATAAATATCTATAAAAAATTGCATTTTAAGAAGTCGTTAATAATCGTCGTTAATTTATTGAAAACAAAAACAAAATTTTAAATTTATTTGTTGTTTTCAATATATTTGTAAGAAAGAAAATGTTCTTTCGCATTTAGAGAAACCGGCAGTAAGTCTCTGGCTGTAAAGATGATTTAAAATAACACCTTTTCATACATAACAATGGTATATTTGGTATCGAAAAAGAAAATTTTAAGAAATTTTATATTAAATGGTAGATTCCACAGTGGGGCAGAATCGAAATTTTTTGGAAATAAATCTGGCATTTCTAAACGGCTGATCCGATCGGTATAAAATTTGGCGTGAGCGTAGCCAAGGAGTATTCGAGTTTAAGTTTTGAAGATGAACCCCGCAGATGCCCCAGGGACGGAGGAGGCTCAAAGTAGGGTACCTACGACATGTAAAATTTTTAAACTCGTGCCATTTTTTTGTTTTTCATCCAAATGCTTAAACATACTACTTATCTCTTATAATATTCGAGTTATAGGCATTTAAAAATTTAGTGATACAAAATTTACCATACCTTTTTTTGACGTAATTTTGGGCCAAATGGACTCAATTTGCTCTTGTTAGTTAGACAACAAAATTTCCAATAATATACAAAAATCAATATCATTTACAGATCCAAAAATATACGTTTTTTAATTTAAAAATTCCAAAAATTTTAGATTTTTGCCGTTTTTTTGCCAAAAATGTGTCTTAACTCTTTTATTAATAAAATAAAATTTTCTTTAAGAACATATAACAATTTTATAGTTTTCTAAAAGGTATCTTTACGCAAAACGCTTTGGCGTAAAAAAATTGTCCTATTTTTTGAAAATGTTGCCACTTCGTCCTTCCGAATATGACCTATTTTTTATCAAAACTTCAACTTTGGGCGACATGTTCTAAAATCCCAAAGCTGGCATCAGAAAACTGAAAGCAGTTTTGGAAACCTCAATATGTTTTATATTTACTCCAAAAGTATTTTCCCAGCCCTGAAAGAAATGTGGACCCTATGGGCAAAAAAGTAAAAATCCCATTTTTGGGATTTTCATTCCTATTTTTGGGAATTGCGGGACGCCCTTTGACCTTTTCAATTTTTTTTGCATTTTTTTATTTGAAATGACAAATTTAACAAGCGTTGAAAATTTCATTGAGTTTTGTTCATAAATAAAGATTTTGTCATATATTACATATTTGTTTAATTTCTAAAACTATGATTTATATCAAAATTTTAATAGGGTCGCAGATAGCTACAACAATTTAGTCCATATTTATCCCTTAATATCTTTTTTTAGTTAGATATGGAAATTCTCGATTCTTTACAAAAATTTTCAAGCCAATATCTTAATTACATTCAAAAATATGTTCATTTAAACCTGTATCCTTTAATTTCATATTTTTCATATTTTAGTATTAAATATGACAGAACATATTTAAATCTTATATTTACCTATTTTCTATTTGTTTGCTTATCCTTATAGTTGAAAGGTCCTATTATGCTTAAATTTTCAGAAATTTATAACTATTTTTTACCTACATTTTTTCGACAGATCATTTCGTTCTGTTTCGTTTATGATCATGTAGGTAAAAATATACAGGTAATGATAATTTCGATTCATTCACTAATAAGAAATATCAATGACTGAATTACAGGTTATAGTAATATAGTCCTAAATGTTAATAGGTAGACAATTCGTAATTTTTTACTTTGGAATACCTGTATCGGAAATGACAAGAATTGGTATATCAGTAAACTTCTCAGATTTTAAGTACCATATTTAATAAATCTACAATGAAGATTACATTAAAGTACGAAGAGTTGTGTTCCGTTTTATGGAGTGTATCTTCAAAAGGGCCAGAAAGAATTGAAGACATTTAAAATTATATAAAAACTACATATAATAGAAAAGTAGACAAAACAGGCATATCAAAAATTGAAAACTTTTTAAAACTTTTTGATGTAAAAAGTAAGTCTGTGGATGGAAATCAAAAGAAATTTCGATTAAAATTTTGTAGTTGGATGAAAACTACTACGGAAATCTCAACTTACAACACATCAACAGGAGCGCCTTGCAAGTCATACGAAGACTTATGTTTAAGGTCGATCCAGGAAAAAAAACAAACTATCCTACCATCACCTATTGCTGTTAATGATGTGGAAGCTTGTATTGATATATCATCTTTGCTCGAAAACACAGCATCAAGAATTGTGCCAGACTTTTCAGAAGGCCAACTAAGGAAAATTCATAACTGTGATGTTGTCTTAATGTGTAAGTGTTGATGTGTCGGTTTATCAGCACTTCCAGAATACAAACAAGCTTGTGGAAGTCGGACATTAGCAGACTACAAAAGTGTATTTATGTCATCATTAGTGCCATTACGAATTCGTTCATATTCCCTTAATCCATCATCGTCAAGCATCGGAAATTCATTTGAAGATATATGGATCAATACAACTCCGTGTTCAAAAAATTTTTGTAGACCCGTTGGATTTGAATATATAAAGGAGTCAAAGAAAACAAAAAAAATTTTGTGGAATATTTAAAAGATGAAATAAATGCACTGGAGCCCATTTCCATAAAAATAAAGGAATTCTCTATTAACGTATCATATCAGCTAAGCTTAACAATGATTGATTGAAAGGTCAGCAATGCCACAACAGAAATTTCTTCCTTCTGGAGATGCTCAATATGTAATGAGAAAAAGTCGCAATTCTCAAATATAAACAAAAGCAGAAGTATTAATGAAGAAGTCCTGTCTTTCGGAATTTCACCACTTCATGCCAGAATACGATTTTTGGATTATTTTTTACACATAGCATACGACCTCAAATATAGAAGTGTGCCAGAGAATCTTACTAAATCAACAAAAAATAATGAAGAATTGAAAGAATTGAGAGCTGCGGAAAAAAGCAGTAACCAAGAAGAATTTAAAGTTCAGATGGGATTAAACATCGACAAACCACTTCCAAGTTGCGGTAGTACAAATGACGGTAATACGGCGAGAAGGTTTTTTCGTGATTTTGAAATTACTTCAAAAATAACTGGAATCGACAAGGAGTTGCTTCGAAGAGTTAACACTATTTTAATGGCACTGAATAGTAAACATAAAATTAATGGCAATCGATTTGGGGAATATACATCTGAAATTTCTAAATTACTTGTATCTCTGTATCCATGGAGGGAACTAACACCAACAGTACACAAAGTATTGTGTCATTGTCAAATAATAATTGAATCGAATATTCTTCCATTTGGAGAGTTAACAGAAGAAGCCCATGAAGCGAGGAATCGAGATTTTAAGCATGTTCAACTATTCAGCTCAAGAATATGCTCCAGGCAATCACAGAATGAAGATATTTTGAATAGTTTACTTCTATCTTCTGATCCTGTTCTTTCAACTATGCGAAAAAGATGGATTTGTTATGAAACTCTATCATCTCAAAACAAGGAAGATTTAAAGGACTTATATTACCTTCTGGATATGTATACCGATATGACAGATTATTTTATAGAAAATAAGTAGTGTTAGGAATTAACTATATAAGTAGGTTGTAAGAATTAATTGTATTATGTTTAAGATAAACAGTTCAAATAAAAAAAGCTATTATACTAACTGATGATATTGTATTAAATTGTGTTTTATATTATAATTTTTTTATTGTATATACAATGTTATAGTCTTTAATAAAATAATTAACTAAATAATTTTTAAAAATTGTCCAAATATTTTATTCAACACCAAATGTATGTTCTGTCATACTTAATACTAAAATATGAAAAAGATGAAATTAAAGGACACAGGTTTAAATGAACATATTTTTGAATGTAATTGAGATATTGGCTTGAAATTTTTTGTAAAGGGTCGAGAATTTCCATATCTAACTAAAAAATGATATTAATGGACTAAATTGTTGTAGCTATCTGCGACCCTATTAAAATTTTGATATAAATCATAGTTTTAGAAATTAAACAAATATGTAATATATGACAAAATCTTTATTTATGAACAAAACTCAATGAAATTTTCAACGCTTGTTAAATTTGTCATTTCAAATAAAAAAATGCAAAAAAAATTGAAAAGGTCAAAGGGCATCCCGCAATTCCCAAAAATAGGAATGAAAATCCCAAAAATGGGATTTTTTACATTTTCTTTCAGGGCTGGGAAAATACTTTTGGAGTAAATAGAAAACATATTGAGGTTTCCAAAACTGCTTTTAGTTTTCTGATCCCAGCTTTGGGATTTTAGAACATGTCGCCCAAAGTTGAAGTTTTGATAAAAAATAGGTCATATTCGGAAGGACGCAGTGACAACATTTTCAAAAAATAGGACAAGTTTTTTACGCCAAAGCGTTCTGCGTAAAGATACCTTTTAGAAAACTATAAAATTGTTATATGTTCTTAAAGAAAATTTTATTTTATTAATAAAAGAGTTAAGACACATTTTTGGCAAAAAAACGACAAAAATCTAAAATTTTTTGAATTTTTAAATTAAAAAACGTATATTTTTGGATCTGTAAATGATATTGATTTTTGTATATTATTGGAAATTTTGTTGTCTAACTAACAAGAAAAAATTGAGTCCATTTGGTCCAAATTTACGCCCGGTATTCAAAAAAAGGCGGACCAAGGTATGGTAAATTTTGTATCACTAAATTTTTAAATGCCTATAACTCGGATATTATAAGAGATAAGTAGTATGTCCAAGATCTCGTCGAGCGCTTTCAGAAAATATAAAAATCTTTGTATTTGGATGAAAAACAAAAAAATGGCACGAGTTTAAAAATTTTACATGAAGTAGGTACCCTACTTTGAGCCGCCACAGCGCCGTCCCTGGGGCATCTGCGGGGTTTATCTTCAAAACTTAAACTCGAATACTCCTTGGCTACGCTCACACCAAATTTTATACCGATCGGATCAGCCGTTTAAAAATGCCAGATTTATTTCCAAAAAATTTCGATTCTGCCCCACTGTGTATTCGTACAAAAAATGTTATGGTATTAAATTAAATAAAAAAATTTCTTGAAAAATATATACATATAAAAACATAAACTTTGCTGCATCATCTAAAGGCCTATACAATAAAAATGGGTAAACTAATGATAGCGTTATATAGAATAAAGTCTTAACTTTCCAGACATATTAAATTTTTATCAAAAAACTCATTTCCAAATATTTACTTTATGCCAAGTTTACTTAAAGGAGACCCCAATGTCTGTACAAAAATCGCAATATCTCAAAAACTAGACCTAACCGAATAACGATTTTTGAACTCAGCGGGTAGAAATACATAGGAATTACCTATTTTTATTTAAAAGGCACGCAAAAAATTCGATTTTCTTGACTGTTGTGTAATTAGGGGAATAATAGAAATAAAACAAAAAATTATATATTAAGTACAAAAACTTATGAATTAACCCTTTTTGACCATATAAAGTTTGTATTTTTAGACATATTATATTGAAAATCTAAAAAAAGATTACATAAATTATCAGTTTCAAGTTCAAAAAGGGTTAAAGTATAATTTTGTATACTTCATTTTTATACCCTTCACCTTCGTGAGAAGGGTATATATAAGTTTGTCATTCCGTTTGTAATTTCTACAATATAATTTTCCGACCCTATAAAGTATATATATTCCGAGTCCTTATAGATAGCGGAGTCGATTAAGCTATGTCCGTCTGTCTGTCCGTCTGTCTGTGTGTTTGTTGAAATCAATTTTCTGAAGACCCCAGATATCTTCAGGATCCAAATCTTCAATAATTTTGTTGGACATACTTTCGAGAAGTTTCCTATTGAAAATCAGCAAAATCGGTCCATAAATAACGGAGATATGAGCAAAAATCCGAGACAACCTCTGAAAATTTCATCAAAAAAGCAACAACAACACTGCTTATTGTATAAAAGGTTGGTTTCATTGCGATGTGTATTTTGTTTTTGATTTTTGTGTATGTATTTCGTTTCATATATTTGGATGTCTGTGGTTTCATTGCCTTGTATATTTTGTTTTTTGTGTATATTGTTTCGAATGTTTGGATGGCTGTGGTTTCATTACTTTGTGTATTTTGTTTTTTCTGTTTTTTATTTCGTTTAGCATTGTTGTTGTTTCTCTTGTTTTGCTTAAGTTATGACAGGGTCGGGAATATGAAATTAATTGACATTTTATAAAATTAATATTTTTTAAACACAATATGGTGAAGGGTATATAAGATTCGGCAAAGGCGAATATAGACTTCTTACTTGTTTGTTTTGTTTCTGTTATTCCTCTAATTATATAGAACATTATTCAAATATACAGTGTTTTTTCGAATTTTTGAACTTTGGTGTTAAATTGTTACCAATTGCCTAAAAGGACTATATACCAGTCATTCCAGTAATTTTTGGTAAATACGGCCGACAAATAAATAGTATTTCGATATGGTACACTAAGAATTCCCCAATATTATAAAATTTGACTTTTGAACTCCACAGTTTATGGGTGAAGAATGTCCGATTATAATAAAACTCCGGTTATATATTTTATTTTATCTGGACTATAATACTCAGAAAATACTTTATTTACAGGGTACAACAGTAAAGATTTAATACATATTCTCTAAAATATTACAAAAAAATGCGATTTTCCCGAAATCCGCCGAGTTCAAATCGTAGGTACAGCTAAACTGTAAGAAATATTGATCTAATTTTTTTACCGTTTAATAGCCTTATCTATTTTCAATAAATCACCATGAGACCTCCTAAAAATTTTGAAATTTCTTTAACAGAGTTTCAAAAAAACTGAAATTGGAGATTTAAAACGGGCGTTGAAAAATTCTAACTTTTTTGACCATAGCAAGTTTGCGTGTTCTTATAAGGACAAAAACTAATATTCGAATAATTATAGATATATTTTAAGTAACAAAATGGTTTTTTCAGAATACATATATCCCAAAAAAAGACGTTGCGGCGCCTGTTAACATTATCCTATCAACCTAATTTTTTGTATGACATAGTTTTACAACCCAAAGAACAATTCAAGAGGGGGGCCGTTCTGTCTGACGATTTTTTTCCTTCATACAAGCTTGAAGCACTCTAATGTATATTAATTTATTTAAATTATTTTATTTCATACAATATAATTCTTCAACATATTACTTAAATTAGTATTGTGTTCAATTGTGTTTTATACAAACGTAAATCCAACAATAAATTTCATGAGGATGTCCATGTTTAATCCTAGTTCCCATATAACACAACTTTTTTAATTTAATCAATAAATAAATTGATGTCGGTCGATCATGACCGACTGTATTTTCTTACATCTTTTATATTTGTTTAAGCGTGTGTATATATTAGACTGAACGGATCTTATATGGAGAGAAAAAAATGTCGGAATCTTGTTAGTCTTAACACCACATTTAGTGCCTCAAAACAAAGCTACTATTGTACTTTATAATTTAAATTATATACATTATTCTTGTTACTTTAAGTCAAACAGAGTTATAACAGATTTTGTCTCCAAAAACGTGATAAATGTTGCTATTAGGTAAATATTTTACACATTATTCTTGAAGAATCGTTTATTATTTCAAAAGGATGTAAAGCACAAAACTTGGTTCAAAAATGTAAAAGTTATTAAAAATTTTCCAGGCCATTAACGTGTCTCAGAGCACTTGATTAGGAAATATTCTAATAAAATTATTTTATTACATAAAATATATCTATATTTACTCAAAAATAATTTTTTATCCTTAAAAGATATCGTGAACCTGTTCTCAGCTATGATAAAAAAAATAATTTTTTACATGGCGGTTTCAAAACTCCATTTTAAGGGGATTTATGGTCAATAGATTAGGGAATAAAACAGTGAAAAATTAGGTCAATACCTCTTATTGTCAAGCTGTACCTGCGATTTGAACTCTGCGAATTTAGCGAAAAACTTGTTTTTTGTAATATTTTATTTTCCTTGTTGTTATTTTAAATATCGAACCATATATTTTTATTCCTGTAATTTTAGAAAACATAGCGAACAAATAAATAATATTTCGACATGTTTTAATGAGAATTTCTAAATATTGCTAAATTTGACCTTTGACCTCCAAAGTTTACGCCTTAGGATTTTCCAATTTATATATAACTTCAGGGACATATTTTATATTATCTAAGAAATAATATTTTGTAAATATTTTGTTTAAAATGTATAACAGTAAAGGTATTTTCAGACTACAATACTGAGTATTAACACACTTCAAATTAAAAATATTATGAAAATAATTCGCATTTTCAAAAAATCAATCCGAAAAATACATTTTATGTTTACACTATAATATTTGTAACATTTTTTATCCAATTTTCAATTATTTATGCACTTTTCGTTCTTATTTTTAATGTATTTTACAATTTTTGTTTGTTTTTTATTGTATTTATAAAATACATCCCGAATACGTTTGAAAATAAAAAGTTTTTGAATTGTTTTAAAAAATTTATGAATACCGACCGTATGCCAAAAAAATCAGTAATATTTTTGAAAATCAAATTACAAATTATATTTAGACTAGTAAATTGTATTATGATACAAACATTTTTGACAAGTATTAATACTCAGTATTGTAGTCTAAAAATACCTTAAAGAATAAGGACACATTTTGTAAAATATTACAAAAAAATAAGTTTTTCGCGAAATTCGCAGAGTTTAAAACGCAGGTGCAGGTTATCTATAAGAGGTATTGATCAATTTTTTCACTGTTTTATTCCCTAATCTATTGACCATAAATCCCCCGGTGATATTTCAAAAATTTTAAAATTTGTTTAACAAATATTTAAAAAAAATGAAAATGAAGTTTTGAAACTGCCGTGTAAAAAATATTTTTTTTATCATAGCTGAGGACAGGTCCACGATATCTTTTAAGGATATTCGAGTAAATATATTCGAGAAAATATATATAAATAAAATAGTTTTATTAGAATATTTTCCAAAATAAGTTAATTTTTTTGAAATTTGTTCGTTATAAACGAAGTTCGTAATAAACGGGTGAAGTTTTTGTAATTCCAAAAATAAAGAGGCATTATACGAAATTTTAATAATATGATTTATAATTTTATGTAGTATTATTCACAAAAAACTGCATTGATTTTATTTGTTTATATTTTTTAAAAACAAATTGAAGTTTTTTTCAACAAAGCAAAATATATTCTTATGAGTTCAACATATAATTTTGAAGTTCGTTATAAAAAAGGAAAATTGTATGAAATTGTAGTAGAGGGACTGAAAAAGTAGTTCGTTTTATACGAGGATTCGTAATAACCGAGTTCGTTATAAGAGATGTTTTTTGTATGAAAATAGTTACCAAAATAGCGGGACTTGAACACTTTTTCGTAATAACCGAGAATTCGTTATAACTGAGTTCGTTATAAGCGAATTTGACTGTATGTATATAATATAATGCTATACGCACAATTGGGACGAACGACGAATTTTTCGGAACGAATTTTCGTCGTCACATATAGAACACACTAAAGTTTATGAAAATACACACAACCAGTGCGTACGACGAAATTCGTCGTATATTTGGTTAGAAAATACGGTCACCCCAACCAGTTATATAGCTGTAAACAAAAATTATTTATTTGAAAATTAAGAAATTTGAATAATAATTTGTTTGTAATCTAAAACAAAAAAGTGCAATTTTCCTGCAGAATATGCGGTTAAAAACAAACACAAAGAAAAGCAGAGAACTGAAAGCAAGATTCGCAGTGCGTAAAGTTTTATTGTGCTCCAATCGACGAATTTACGCAACAATTTTTTGTGCAATCGTTCGTCGTGCTAAGCAAAATTCGTCGTTCGTCCTAATTGTGCGTATACCATAAATTGAAGTACAATATTAGCTTTGTTTTGAGGTACAAAGTGTGTTTCTATTATTTACCGTTCTGGAGTTATAGCTTCAAATGTTAGCTTTTTGTCCAAAAATTTTGATTTATTCAAACTTTGAGCGACGAGCGGCACGTGTTAACGTTTATTAATCGAGCTCAAATTTCGACTATCTTAATATCTGGAAAGGGGAATTATTTTGTGGGGCTAAGACGAACAAGATTCCAACATCTACTTTTTGCGGTCACTCTAGTATATACATATGTATATTTTCAACGGATTAACAGGAACACATAAATATCACGAAGGAAAAAAATGTAGCGTTCAACATGTCGCGTTCGAACATGATTAAAATTAAATTTAAAAAATAATATATAAATAATATTTTGTAAAATTTTAACCATTTTAAGGAGACAACTGATGATTCCCATTGAAATACGACCTCACGTTTCGCTGAAATCGACAATTGAATTGTTGCCCAAAAAACAACTTCTATTTTTGTAGCATTCGAACACCATGATTTTTTGCAATTATCTTTGAAATTAACAATTGACCAAAATCAAACTTAGCACCAATTATAGAACTAATTAAAAGCTATAAGTAATGCCTCTTGCTAAAATAAAACTTTTATTTTGACATTTTTATCACTCTAAATGTTTTCGACTGTCGCGTTCGAAATTTTGGAAATGCCCATACATAATTTTCTATTTTGTTTTATGAATATTTTGGACAAAATTTTATCTGAAAATTCGTCTATGTAAGAAAATATAATTTTCTAAATATTTTGTCCAAACTAAAATATTACATGTTTACGTAGGTGATTAATACATGCTAAGTACACTTAGACGACCAATAGCCAATATTTTCTCCGTGCTAAAACAACATTCTATGTAATTTTTAGCTATGATCCCATTAAAATTTGTAAATTCAGAATGGAATAAAGAATATAGTATATAGTATATTATACAGTTTACGAGATATCGCATGAAAACTTTGTGAGCTCAAACCTCACTTTTTCGACTTGGAATGTTATAGAATTGAGGGGTCGATATGTGTACTAAAATCAAGGTTTTCAATTGCTGGTAGGGAACAATTGTTTGAGAGGCATTCCTACAAAAAAGTGGTCCTCGGGACACCCTAATGTACATATGTACATTTATAATTCACTTTTGTTTAAAATTATATATAATATGTATTTAAATTTATTATATTATCTTTTTATAATATGTATTTTTATATTAATTATAAACTAGACATCTTTATATTTTAATATTATACATAATAATTCTTTAAACACTAACTTTACACAACTTTACAAATATTTTACATTTTGCTGCACACCAGAGCAAGGAAGCAGGGATTCGAACCCTTGTAGCTCTCGATGATCAGGGAGGTGAGTTCACTTTTTACACTTTACATTAATTACTTTATATACCTTAATAAATAATTTTAATAGACATAATTCTTAATTTTTACTACAGAATACCAACAATTAACCACTTAACTATAATAAAAACTTTTATATTGTCACCTAAAATGCAAAAGGGCGTAACACATTTTAAAAAATTTTCAGGAAACACAAAATTCTAAATAAAATGAAAACTATTGTTGTTACAAAAACTTTTTACGACTTTTCGACTTTTTTCGCCTTTCTTCGACTTTTTTCGACTTTATTCGACTTGACTTATAGACTTTTCGACTTTCAGTCTTTTCGATTTTTATTAACAAAGTCGACTTTTTTCGACAAAAAGTCGATTGTTCGATTATTCGAAAGTCGATTTATAAAACCCTACTGTACCGCCAGACATTGTGTATTATGTTGATTTTTAAGATTTGTGGAAATGACTTGTTTTTTTTTTTTTGTTGTTACGCCCCACATTGGTATTTTTTGGAAAAAAGTTTATTTTCGACAGTTAATTCTTAGAACTCTAATGATGCAATTCTTTAGAAAAATGTTTCATTAAGGGAAAGTCATGATTTGTTTTCGAAAAAAATAATATTTTGTCTAAAAAAAAGTGTGGACAAGTTACTTAAATATTCGACATCGAAAACTGATGAAAATTTTCATGCATTTCAGTAGCATGTACAATGAATATGGTTTAACTACCAATAATTTTGTAGCGTTATTAAAACTAGAGTTCGCCCCGCGGCCGAAATTCGACCGGAACCATTGAAGTAAAGATTGCATACTTATACTGCAAAATAAAACCCTACTTTTATAGTCCAAATGTCTGAAAAAAATTATTTCAATTGCTATTATCAAAGCGTATAACTTGCTTTGATCAACGTATTCTTTAAGAAAATGTGATCAAATTTGGTTAAAATTCTGAAGGAAGTTTAAAATCTGAGTTCTAAGTATTTTTCAAAAATATCTGAACTTTTTTAAAAGCAAAAACAACGAACATTTCTCCTCTCAATTTATTATCCCCTACATAAATGTTCATAAAATCTATGCAAAACTTACAATATGATATATTCATTCCTTACAATATGATATTTCCCTATGTTTAACAATCTGCCAATTCCTCCAGCAATCATCCATGCCCCTTGTCGTAAACAATGTCGAACATGCCCAGCACTATTCCTTTGTAACCTGTAATAATATTCAACCTATATCTCTATATCCCAGAAAAAAAAAAGAAAAGACCTACAGAAGTGTTGATTTTAACACATATTATTTATAGGCGGAATGTCTCTTTTATTTGATTTCAAATTCATTACTGCTGAAGTCATTCTCAAGAATTAATTATACCCTACACCACTTTAGTGGGGAGTGTATATTGGATTTGTGCTGATGTTTGTAACATACAAAAATATTCGTCCTAGACCCACCTTAAAGTATACCAAACGGCTTAGAATCGTTTTCTGAGTCGATTAAGCTATGTCCGTCCGTCCGTCCGTCTGGCTGGCTGGCTGTCCATGTAGACCTTGTGCGCAAGGTACAGGTCGCAATTTTCAAGATAATTGGATGAAATTTGGCCTATTGAAAATGGTTAAAATCGGTCCATTATTTCACCTAGCCCCCATACAACAGAACCCCCCGAAAAGGGCTTCTGAGCTCATAATTATGTTAAATATACAGATATATCGATAAAATACGGCACAACTAAGTTTTATAGAAGTCTTGATGACCCTGCCAAATTTCATAAAGATCGGGCCACATTTGACCCTAGCTCCCATACAAAGTCCCCTTCAGAAAGTTACTTGAATGTCCCAAATTAACTTATAAACACAAATATCGCGATGAAATTCAGCACAATAAAATATTATGTCAATATAAATATATTCACAAAATTTTATCGGGCTTGGTCCATATTTGCCCCTAGCCCCCATATAAAGCCTCTTTCAGAAAATTAGTTTTTCATCCATAAATTGCTTAAATGTATCGGAACAAGGGAATATTGAAGATAAATGCTTTATTATGAAAAATAAATCACATTTAATATTCATAAGTGGTGTAGGGTATCATATGGTCGGCCACGCCCGATTATAATTTCTTACTTGTTTTTATAATATATTTTTTATAGTTTATTGGAAGTGAAATTGTAATTCTTTACTTTACTCTTGTTAAGAGGAATCAAAAAAGTACAAACCCCTAAAAATATTTTCAATAGTGTTACAGCCCTATTGAATTCGAAAAATTATGAAACTATCAAAATTTGTTTTCAGTTTTCTTTAGCTGACAGATAACAAAAACAAAAATAGATTAAAATTCTCAAGAGCGCACAGAATCCAAACCTATTACCTTTTTTCAAAACTGGACATATATTTTGTAACTATGTATGTATTTCCGCAGAAGGTAGACTTGAAGTAGTCCTTCAAAAGTACATTACAAAATATGATCTAACAAAATTTTATTCAAAATTCAATTTTTCAATTATTGCTATCAGGACTGTAAAATGATTTCATTCCGATCAAAAGTGGAATTTTTTTTACGTGTTTTTGTTTTTAGAATAAAGTAAAAAGATCTTTTTTTGGAATGAAACCACTTTCAATTTTTAAAGTGAGATCTTTTAAATTATTGTTTTTTTTTTAAGTTTTAATAAATATCTTTACTAAAATAACTCCATTTTAGATAGGAATGGGCATTTGGAACAGTGATATATATAGTATATATTATCTCTATAAGAAATAAATAAATTTTGCTGTCTTTAGTATAAAAAGTCCATCCTTCTGGTTTATGTTGTATAAATTCTCCCTTATAACACCCGATAAAGACTTCTTTCCGCTGACTTACTACCTATTTGGCTTAAATTTAAATGTTTTTTTAATAGAATTTAATAGCAGATATTCTATGAAGCTGTACTACTCATAGGCCTTTATGCGAAGACCTTTCAATAGGCATTCTATTAGCTTTCTCATAGAAGTGCATAGGCAAGAGAGATTTTGCAACAGGGATAAATTCTTATATCTGGAGAATAAGACTTTAACGCCTCTTTACTTCAAGACTTTGTCCATGATTTAGTTATTATTTAATTTTTCACAATTATTTAAGTACTTCATAAGAAATGTTTGAAAGAAAACGTTAATAAACTATAAATTCCATCCTTAATTAACATATGTATGTTTAATTGCAAGTAAAAGAATAATAAACGATAAAGGTGGTATTAGACGACATGTATTTTACTCTAATACCACCTTAAGTAGGGGCAGTCATCAACCCAGATATCTACACAAACTACAGTTTTAACCTTACACTACTATTTCTATAACCGCCTTTTTCGTTATTGGTTAGAATAATCCGAAAAAGAAGAATATCATCAAATCCTCACAGTGCTAAACCTACGTATTAGCGATATACTGATTCATTCATGTACCGACATGACCAACTAAACTATCCTACTTACATTTATTTTAACAGGCTTTGTTTTCGTCCATCATTAAAGTTTACAAAAATCTTATTAAAAACAACAACAAAAAATATCATTGCAAAATACAAAAATAAACCATCAACAGAGAAGTAACATGTTTTTACACTCTCCTCTCTTTTATGAAAAAACAGTGTTGTTGTTTTGCTTTCTTATTTTGTTTTCTATTTTTTAATTCAAGCACATGTTTGTGTGATTGTGTATTGGTAGAAACTTTAAACGCTTATATTTCCGAAAATACTAAACCGATTTTGATCATATATAGATTCTGCAGTGAGGCTCGCGAATCTACATTCATCAAAAAAAGAGTCAAGAAAATCGGTCAAGTAATAGAGCCGGAAAATGTTCCCAATTGTTTTGGCTTTGCGTATTTATATATATGATCAGTGTTGCCACTTTGGTTATTATTAACCAAAATTGGTTATTTTTATTTTGCATGTGTACATGTGAATTATTTTTTCGTTTTGGTTATTTTTTGCAAAGAATTGAACTAAATGCTGTTTGCTTTTATTCTAAAAATAAAATTAAAAAAAAACTTCTTTTATCTCTAGTTTTAAATCAACTATGTAAATATACATATCGTCCTGTTTTGAATTTTGATAATATGTGGAATTTTTTTTTTACTATTCGAAATTTTTTATTACTGCAATTTGTGCATCTACTGGTTATACTTATGTACACAAAGGTATTTTTCGATATCTTAATTGGTTAGGATTTAGAGAAAGTACCTATGAGCTTTCCACATATTAAATGAGTTGATTTAAATCATAACAACACCGTAATATTATTTTATTTACACTAGTTAATCTAACACCTAACATCGCGATACTTATTTGAAAAAACGAAGTAAGCTGTATTTCGCATTTCGATTTTTATGAAATTTGGTGGAAATAGTCTACGTACTTAGTAGATTATGTCCTCCAAATTAAATTTAAAATTTAAAGATACTGTGCTAATTTGCCGAAATTCTAAGATAAATGATTTAATAAGAATTAATAAAGTATTTTCCGCTAATTGATGCAAGAATAGTATCACAATATCTTTAAAGTATTAATCAACTGATATTTTTAAGTAACACAGCTAAGGAAAATGAAATTGTATTGTATACAAAAGTTGTAATAACATCTAAACTCGTACGACGAACAATAATCGCGATATATGCAAAGATTTGATACTCATGATATTTGACTTCTACTATCTCACCATAACTTTTAGTTCTTTATTTACATTTTCTAGATGATGTTGTATACTAGTTTTTATTTTACTGTCTTAAATTCTAAATTTTGGTCAATTTGACGGATAATTTGGATAGATTACGTTTACAAATATTGCTGAAGTTATGAATGTAATGCTAACATCCGCTACATGGTATTATAATTTAAACCCAAATTTCGCACGAAATCTCCAAATCTGTACATAAAATGGGAAGAATTTAATAATTTAAAATTGTTTTCCAAAAAGTCATATGTGGAGTTTTTTTTGAATTGCGCTAAAACGCGTTAAAAACTCAGTTATATTTTAAAATAAATATTAATTACACTTATTAACGAATCCGCGAAGAGACATATATTTATTGTTGAATGCACGATAGAGTCGAAAAGAAACAAGATAGAAAACTGAAATATTTTGCCAAAATATTTAAAATTGACTTTAAAGCTCATAATGTACTGCAATATAGCAACAAAATTCAACATAATCAAGTTTTAAAGGAACTAAAATATCTCTGTCAGATTTTATGAGAATTGGTTCATAATTGACCATACGTCTCATATAAGATCCCGTACAGAAAATGACTTTTAACTGTCTTCATAATACCAGTTTAGCGACGAAATTTAACATAGTTACAAGTTCCACTTCAGAAAATGAATTTGTTATTTTAATGTCCAAATGTAAACATGAAACCATAGACTACTCACATGAAACAAATAAAAATAATTTTGTTTACTTTTTTCTTAATTTGGTTATTTTTTATTCGAATTTTGGTTAGAAAAAAAATTTTGTTGTGGCAACACTGTATATGATATATTATTTTTAATTTAATAAGAAAAAAATGTTTAAACTACATGTGCAGTTTAAGAGATCTGAGTAAATCAATGCGGCTTTAAATAATTTAGCATTTGTTGTTTTCATTGGAATAAAAAAATGTTAGCATTCTAGTTAACGGCCTACCTCTGTGATATTACTACTACTAAATGAAAGCTTAGAAAGTATTCTTTAATTTCATGTTTTTTCAGCACATATTTGCAATAAATTTCAATGCATATTTGCAATAAAATGATTTGCATAGTTTTAGATTTTTACTACTAAAGCTGCAAAACTACATGCATTATACACATGTAGTGATTTTTTACTACATTCACGCATGACGTGAATCAAGAGTTCACCTCACGAGATTCACGCGATTATCAAGCTTGATAAATTCGCTAGGACACTCATTTAAATAAAACCCTATACACGCCTAGTACCAAATTGACACCAAAAAATTTTTTTTAATTCCATCAAAGTATATACATATGTATGACAACAATATGTAATGTTGACAACATTGCAACGATTCGTTGTCGAATTATATACACGTCCGTTGTCTAAATGTTAACAAACGTGGTAAGCTCACTATTGACAAACAATCCGTTGCCATTACATAGTGTTGTCGTACGTATGTACATATACTTTGACAACGGATGTTATTGAAAAATTATAAACTCGTTGGTGTCAATTTGGTACCAGGCGTGTATATTTCCTTTTCCCTCTGTGTACCGCATAAGCGTTATTTAAAGTTAAAAATACGTAGGTGAACTATTTGTTTATAATTACAACTGGTACTTCATAACCGCAGCTGTCTATAAAATTCTTATACATAGAAATTACATAATTAAAGCAGCAGAAATGCTCTACGAGGAAGCAGAACAATCACAAAATAGAGATTACAGGAATTATAGGTTAATGTTTTATAGAAAATTTTGTATAACTACAACAAATACCTAAGTTTTGCATTATCTCCCAGCAGTACGACAAAGAGTCAATGCACACGTAAAAGACAGTCATTTACACCTATGTTAAACCACATGATTTATATATATATATTGGGTTATTCGTCACCAACGTTTATTTCGTAAACGAGAGCGAAGACAGTCGTCACTTTACTGTACCCTAGGTAAACGAGTGAGGGGACACTTAAAAATTGTTTTTATTCATTGTACTTCAGAATATAGACATTTTACACATCAATTGGAGACACAATTGTTATTTTCCACTAAAGCTAACCAGCTGGTTGGCCCCTATTTGAATGTTTTTGGTCATTCATCACGAATGTACTCTTCGTAACCGAGAGCAAAGACAGTCGCCACTTTACTGTACACCAGAGCAAGGCATTTCCTATGCAAGAACGTACTCACACGTATTAAAAATTCATTCAGTCTAGTTCGAGCGTTCATTGAACGAGGTTGTGTTGTCGCATGTCTGCTAAAGCAGGGATGTACATCTTAATGTTTTTTTTATAATTTGCATTTTTACGATTTTAAAAGTCCATTATTGTAATCAAAATTTTACCGGAATCTAAAAAACAGCTTTACAAATCAGTTAAAATTAATTATATTTTAATAATTAAATAAAGTTAATTTCAAAACTAAAATTGAAAAATCAGTATTAACTTGCATTTCCCATAATAACTTTAAAAAAGAAACAAATTTAAATCTAAAATATTTCTTAAATTGCCACCATAAGTAGTATGTCGAACTGCTGGGCTGATCCTTCTATACATTCATATGTAAGTAGTATAAGACGACAACCTCTTAAATATCAGTTGGAACTAGATGATGTAGTAAAAGAAATGATAACACTATGCGACAAAAATAAATACCTGAAAGGTGGATCCGAGTAGAACAAGAATCTGTTTTAGAAATTTGCAAAACACCTCCAAAAACCAATTTTATTACGAAAACAATGTCTTATTATCGTAATATTCATGCTCATTCAGCCACACGTATAATATCAAACATTTTTTGTACAGGATATACAAAACCAGCAGCTAACATTCCATTCTCCCGGTACATGTCTATGGGGAATATTTTTAAAGCCTTATAATTCAGTTGTATGCAGAACTATACCAGACCTGGGCGATTTCCATTAATTTTGCATTAACATTAAATTAAAAAAAAATTAATTTAAAGTAAAAAATATTGCATTAACATTAAATATTTTTGAATTTAATGCATTAATTTTACATTAACATTAAATATATTTCATTAACATTAAATATATCTGAATTTAGTGCATTAATTTTACATTAACATTAAATAAGCAATAAAATTAATGCATTAATATTCCATTAACATTAATATATATCAAAATAAAAAAAAACAAATAAAAATACAGCACAAAAGACCTCGATCTAACTAAATACAATATTAACATTAATTTTTTTTAATGTAGAAAAAATTGTTAATTCATTAACACATTTAATGCATTTATCCCAGGTCTGATTTATGAAAATAAGAATACAGCACTAAAGACCTCCGTCTAACTAAATTCAAGTAAAATTGAATGTGTTAAAGTCCTTTCTAATAAGTCCTATACTCGATAATACATATTAGAAGAATAGTATCAATTCCCAGATATTCCTTTTTTAGTTTATTTTGTTAAAGTCCTTTCTAATAAGTCCTATACTCGATAATACATATTAGAACAACGGTTCCCAAAAGGGGGTCCGCGGACCCCTAGTGGTCCGTAGCAAAATCCTAGGGGGTCCGCGAAGACGAACGAAAAAAATCATGAATAAAAAATATTCTCTATATGTTAGAAAATATTAAAAATATCTCCAAATTTTTCATAAATACTAAAATACACAGTTTTTATTCAATAATCCCAGATTTGTTGGTGACTTTTTGAATTTTATTGTTTCGGTCGTTTATCAGGATGAAGCTAGGCCCTACAAATTTATTGTTTCACTTTTATAAAGTAAAGTATTACGTAATTTGTAATTTTTATAAATGTATATGTATCGAAATAAATGTCTTTATATCAGACGGATAATGATTTGCCTTAGAATTAAATACTGATACTGGTATCCCGGAATATGAAGTTAGGTCACATTTCATAATATTTTTTTAAATTGTAAGCAAAAGTGTTAATCTAGTTAATTTTAAATATAAATATTCCATTCCGACGTGATACTCAGATTTTAATTTCATTTTGTTGTCCAATATTATTAAATCAACATCAGAAAATTCATAGCGTTTTGCGTAAATAGTCAAAACCACGCAGTAAAATAATTCGTAGGTATTTTAAAATTCAAATTTAAGATCCAAATTCACAGTACATTTGCAAAGAGTTCAGGCCATATTTTATGTGGGTAACGCATTCCGCAATAAAATCGAAGAAGTCTAACTTTCACATTTTTCCCGAAAACTTAGCTTACATACTCAGCTCACTCCTATGCAATTGCAAAAGAATTTAGAAACATGACTCTTAAAGCACATGTCGACAATACTTGATAAATAACCCTTTTCGCTACCTTGACGAGAAATGAACATGAAAGCTTTCACGATCATAAAATTAAACATCATGTTAGAAGTCATTCTATATTTAAAACCATGTAATTGAAAACATTTCCGAAATACTAAATATTCTCAATGTACGGGAATATTTTATAGGGTTTATGGACCAGGACTAAGACAATTTTCGGATGAACAATTATTTATAACAATAAGATATCAAAATATGTATGGGGGTCCGTGAAATTAAATAAATTCCTCAAGGGGACCGCGAAGTAAAAAACGGTGGGAACCGCTGTATTAGAAGAATAGTATCACTTCCCAGATATTCCTTTTTTTAGTTTATTTTGTTTGTGGAATCTTATATAAATATCATATTTAAAACACACAAGTTTGAATGGAATATAGGAGTTATTAGAAAGGACTTTAACCTATTTAATTTTAGTTGTATTTAGTTAGATCGAGGTCTTTTGTGCTGTATTTTTATTTATGTTTATCAATTTTGATATATATTAATGTTAATTTAATATTAATGCATTAATTTTATTGCTTAATTAATGTTAATGTAAAATTAATGCACTAAATTCAGATATATTTAATGTTAATGCAAAATTAATGCATTAATTTCAAAAATAGTTAATGTTAATATGAAATTAATGCATTAAATTCAAAAATATTTAATGTTAATGGAAATTTAATGCATTAAATTTTACAAATTTAATGTTAATGCAATATTTTTTACATTAAATTAATTTTTTTTAATTTAATGTTAATGCAAAATTAATGGAAATCGCCCAGGTCTGTTATAAAAAATTTTAATTTTTTGACACCTTTTTAACCTGACTCCAAGAAGTTGTTTCGGAACTAGTACGCATTCCATTGAACTAGTGTAGTTCCTTAAAACTCTTTAAAAGTATTTTAGAACCAAAACAATGTTCCGAAGAACGGGTTCCGGAAGTAATGTCGACATCATTAGTTCCAAGGTTGTTGTTTAAGAATCTGATGTGGTTCTATTTGCACTCGTTCTAGAACTAGTTGTTTTTGGAACAAGTTCTGAAAATTTTCCTGGGTTAGAAAATTTTATTTAGACAAAAAGTTTAAATAAAATATTTTTAATTCTAGCATAATTCATTAAGCGTTCGATTTACTAATCCTATGGAAAGTTAAATTATTTCTTGCTTGATTGTTGTTGCAATTGAATTAAAAAATTTTATTTCCTTTTTAATTAAATTTCTTCTAATTGATAAAACCTTGTTTGTCCAAATATTTGGACCCATTCACTTTGAAAAATATTAAAATAAAGCTCTATATTGTAATTCAATAACAGTTTTATACCATTCACCACTATAGTGGGGAGGGTATTATGATGATGTTTGTAACACCCAAAAATATTGGTCCTACACCCTAAAGTACACCAATCGGTTCAGAATCACTTTCTCAGTCGATTAAGCTATGTACGTCCCTCTGTGTGTCCATGTAAACCCTGTGCCCACGCTACAGGTACGTGAAATTTGGCATAAGGATTATGTCTTTTTAAAATAGTTGAAATCGATCTATTATTTCTCCTAGCCCCCATACAACCGTGAACTTGTTACTGTTTGTCTTTCAAAAATATATCAAAATAATTAAGCTTCCCAAAAAATACACAGGCCGACAAAATTTGAAAAAAGTCGAAACTCGGAAACCAAAGTTTACTTTTCTGAATTATTGAGCATCGCTTATCCGAATTCAATTTCTCCATCACAACAGCTTATTATTAAAAACCCCTGTTTTCAATGAGACCGTTGTGTGGTCTGAAAGTCCAATCTGTCGACTTTAATATAAAGGTTTAAGAAATTGAGACAAATAAGTTTATGGTTGTTTAAAGCTTTAGGTTAATATTTATATTATTAATATGGTGCAATTATTCGTAATTCACACTCTCATTCAACACCCAATTACATCACAGGGTATACGGAGGCGTCACGAGCAAAAAACTATTTCCCTCTCTTTCGCACAAAACGAATTCAATAATTTTTTTAGCTGTATTTTATATACCTCTTCTCACCAAACAATTTCAAAATCAAACAAAAGCTGATTTTAGAGTTTTTTAAATGTCAAAAGTGACACCTCTGTATACTTTGTGATTACATACTGAATGACATGATTGGCCATACAAAAATTCAGCTGCGAATTACACAAGCTGTACGTAATTCAGTTTGAATTACATACGTATTACGAATGAATGAGTGTCATCTCTAATTTCTATCATAATCAGCTGTTTGTTTTCATTAATTGGATACAAATAAAAAACATGTAAAAGTGCTATATTCGGCTTTGCCGAATCTTATATACCCTTCACCATAGTGTATTTAATAAATATCAATTTCATAAAATTTAAATTTATTTAATTTTCCGGACTATATCATTATTATAGCAATAGCAATACAAAATGAACAACAACAACGCTAAACGAAATAACCACATAAAAAACAAAATACACAAGGCAGTAAAACCAACAGCATCCAAACCAGAGATACAAGCCGATGCGAAATGATCGGCGGCGGCGGCGCAACCATTTTTGGTCGGCGGCGGCGGCTTATTACAGAAAATATAAGCGGCGGCTAAATTGTCGGCTCAATTTAACTTTTTCTTTAGAAATTGACCTTATAAGGTTTATTATATTGAAAAATCTTTGTATAATAGTCTGTTACATAGAAACCTGTCTCTATATAAGTTTTTTTCTGCAGAAAATTGACATTTATAGTAGTTTTCACAATTTTAATATTAGCACAATAATGTGTGGCAACTCTTTTCAATTTGCCATAAGAATTTAAAATAGTGGCAACTCCGTTCAAATTGGTGAAATTATATTCTGAAATACATGTGCGATTCTAATTTTTATCAGCGGCTACGTTTAAACCGGCTTAGCTTTTGAGCCGAAAGAAGTCGGCGGCGGCGCGGCTTGCAAAATATTAAATATTGAGCCGTCTCGGCTTGTATCTCTGATCCAAACATACGAAACTGAATACACCAAGAAACAAAAACAATATACACGTGGCAATGAAACATACAAAAGGAAATAATAAAAAAAACAAAATACACAACGCAATGAAACCAACAGACGTCCAAACTTACCAAACTGAATACACCAAGAAACAAAAACAATATACACAAGGCAATGAAACACACAGGCATCCAAACATAAGAAACGAAACACTCAAACAAAAAAACAAAATACACAACACAATGAAACCAACAGACATCCAAACATACGAACTGAATACACCAAGAAACAAAAACAATATACTCAAGGCAATGAAACACACAGCCATCCAAACATATGAAACGAAATACTCATTGAATAAGCAGTGTTGTTGCAGAGATACAAGCCGAGTCCAAACTTACCAAACTGAATACACCAAGAAACAAAAACAATATACACAAGGCAATGAAACACACAGGCATCCAAACATAAGAAACGAAACACTCAAACAAAAAAACAAAATACACAACACAATGAAACCAACAGACATCCAAACATACGAACTGAATACACCAAGAAACAAAAACAATATACTCAAGGCAATGAAACACACAGCCATCCAAACATATGAAACGAAATACTCATTGAATAAGCAGTGTTGTTGCAGAGATACAAGCCGAGACGGCTCAAATCGGCGGCGGCTGGCCGCCGGTAATATTTTGCAAGCCGCGCCGCCGTCGACTTCTTTCGGCTAAAAAGCTAAGCCGGCTTAAACGTAGCCGCTGATAAAGATTAGAATCGCACATGTATTTCAGAACATAATTTCACCAATTTGAACGGAGTTGCCACTATTTTAAATTCTTATGGCAAATTGAAAAGAGTTGCCACACAATATTGTGCTAATATTAAAATAGTGAAAACTACTATAAATGTCAATTTTCTGCAGAAAAAAACTTATATAGAGACAGGTTTCTATGTAACAGACTATTATACAAAGATTTTCAATATAATAAACCTTATAAGGTCAATTTCTAAAGAAATAGTTAAATTGAGCCGACAATTTAGCCGCCGCCGACCAAATATGGTTGCGCCGCCGCCGATCATTTCGCATCGGCTTGTATCTCTGTATTGTTGTTTTTTATATCAAAGCATGGAAAAATTTGTCTTTTTTATGAAATTTTCAGTGGTTGTCTCGGATTTTTGCTTATATCTCCGGTATTTATGGACCGATTTTGCTGATTTTAAATAGCAATCTTCTCGAAAGCATGTCTAACAAAATTATTGAAGATTCGGATCTCGCCGATATCTGGGGTCCTCTAAAAACTGATTTTAACAAACACACAGACGGACTGACAGACAGACGGACATAGCATAATCAACTCCGCTACCTATAAGGATCCAGAATATATATACTTTATGGGGTCGGAAAATTATATTACAGAAATTACAAACGGAATGACAAACTTATATATACCCTTCTCACGAAGGTGAAGGGTATAATAAAATCACAAAAAAATGCGAATAAATAGAAAATATATAACATAATTTGTTAAAATAATGTAACAAACGTATTTTTGTATCATACACACACACTAATATTCCAAAAAAAATAGAAAATAATTAATGATAAAAAACAACATGGCGATGAACTATCAAAACGAATTACGAATGTGTCATAGAAACGGTTTAATTAGCTATCGTCATTCAGAGGCCGAATTAAGTAATTCAACTGGTCGTGTGAACTTGGTATAAGATATCACGAAGAAACATAGATATGTGACGGAGGTTAAACCTTTATTTTTAAGTCCACAGATTGGCCTTTCAGATGACATAACGGATTTTATAAATGAAGGTGTCTTACCGCTGAGGTTACGAGCACATCTCTGCAAAATTGGACGTGCGGATTCAGACGAATGTAGAGCATATAGAGAGGACAGTGAAACTCTGGAGCACTTTCTTTGCCTCTGCCAGGCATTCGTCGAAGTTAGATCCAAGTATCTTGGAAGTGATGTTATTCCGCAAATAACATTCCTGACTAACACTGATTGGAAGATTCTTAGGAATTTCGTTCAGGAAACTGAGTTTCTGAACACTTAAAAATAATTCTTTCAGTTCGCCTTTTTTTCATGATAAGGAGCGCACAACAGGCCCGATAGTGGCCTAGGTGTATATCTTCGGATTTGATGTAGTATACATCCTCCTATCAACCTACCTACCTACCGCTGTTATAAGATCTCAAGTATGGTAAAAAACGGGTTTTCGTTATGAAAATGAGAAATTGTAAGTGCATATTTTGTATATTTTTAGTGCATATTTTTAGTTTTAAGAGCATTTATTATGCTAGAACAATTTTTGGATGCCCTGTTCATAACTATACTAGTATTTTAAGCCGAGTTTAGAACAATGAAACTAATTTCAGAAAGGATCCCTATATGTGGACTAGGGTCAAATATGGCCCGATTTTCGTTGTACTTTGCAGTATTATTTCTGGGTATTTTAAACTGATTAATGCAAATTTTATTAGGATCGCTGCATTATTAAAGTATTTATGAATAATCCAAAATTATGAAGGTCTCTTGTATGGAAGGTACCCCTAAGGACTAACCGATTTCAACAATTTTTGATATTTAGCTTTTCTACATAAAACTATCTAAGTGTGCAAAATTTTAATATGATAGAAGTTCCCCTTCTACTTTTTTTTGCAACAAAATTCTAAAAATTTGGGACAGCATGTATTTTGAGGCCGTGGACCATTTTCAATCAAAAAGTAAATTTTAAATTATTTGGTTGTTACGCCTTTTTGCATTTCAGGTGATGATATAAAAGTTTTTACTCTCAATTAATGATTTTTCGACTTAATTTTCTTCAAAACAATTAAAATTTTATTCGAAACGAATTAAATTATTCTCAACACAAAAAAATTATTCTGTATCGTAATTAATTTAAAATTAACGTTTTTTCAATATTACTTAATTAATGCAAAATAATCTAAAACTTTTTTATACAAGGGTTTTCAAAATTACTTTATAGCCCAATTAAATTATATGAACACATTTTGAATCTGAGGAATTTAAAAAATTTCAATGAAATTTGATGGAAATATTTTCTAAATCTGAGAATAAAAATCATCAAATTTTTTTATATTATTTTGATAATTGCGATTAGTGTGATGAATAACGAATTAAAGAAAAAATATAGCAAAATTGATTAAAAAAAAAGAATATTGATAACATTGTGTGACACTCAAAACATTCATTACGCGATGTAATGTTTTTTATAGACCTAGATGAGTAGATCATTTTACATTTTTAGAATCTTCAATATACCCTAAAAATTGGAAGATATTGGAAAAAAATCCTTTTTTTTGACTTGACAGACTAAAAAAATATATCTCAAAATTTTCTTAGCCAATTTAATATTTTTCAACTGTTTTGGAAAGAGTTTCCTTGTACTTTTCAAAAAGTAAACACACTTTTATATTTGTTAGGGAAATTTTTAAAAAATTTAGATTTAAATAAAAATGTTTATATTTTTTTCAATTTTTTACAATTCAAGATCATTTTTGATCCACACTTTACTTGAAAACATATTTTTTAAATATTTTTTTATTTTTAGCTTATACTTTATGAATATACTTTAGGTCCAACATTTCAGAACATTACAAACTTTAGCACAAACCCTTTAAATAAGACATATGGACACAAAAGTTGTAGAACTAGATTTTGTATTTAAAAAGAAAATTTATTTGGAATTTCATAATAGCAAATGTAGGAAAGCAATTTTGGGTTTAGATGTCTTTCTCCACTGTAACCTTCTACCGAACTTAAAGCATTACAAACTAGTTGATAGTAAAACCTTACATAGTATATCAGGGATTTATACAGAACCTTCATGAATATTACAAACTATTATTAGAATTTCCTCAATTATATTCCGTTAATCGCATTCGAGAAGTAACGACTGATTCAGAAGTTTACCATCACATTGAAACAAAGGTTCTCCGATAAACCAAAAAAAAAGAGAAAATGGGATTATTAGACCATCAAAAAGTAACTGGTCCAGTGCTTTGCATATGGTACCAAAAACAATAATGAATGGAGGTCTTGCGGTGACTACTGTTCTTTAAACAGTATAACGTATAACAGTACCAGATAGATATCCAATTCCTTCTATAACGGACTACACTTCAATTTAGCAGATTGAACCATCAAATACCAGTGTTTCCTGGGGATATAAAGAAAAAGGCAATTATAACACCATTTGGATTATATGAATATGTACGAATGCCATTTGTTCTTCGAAATTCCGCTAAAAGTTTTCAGAGATGGATGGATGACATATTACGTGGTTAGACTTTGTTTATATTGACGATATTTTAATTTCATCTAAAAGTAAAAAAGAGCACTTGCAAACACTTAAAAGATGTCTTTAAAAGACTAAATGATCACGGAATTATTATAAATCCAGCAAAATGCGTATTTGGAGTAAACGATTTCCTAGGTTTTCATCTTACATCCGAAGGGATAAAACCTATGCCAGAAAAAGCACAAGCCATATCAAATTTTGTTAAATGAATACCTTAAAGAAAAAAGATAAGCGTAGAGTTCAGAGTGCAAAGAAAAGCTTTTGAAAAAATTAAACAAGATTGCGCTAATGCTACACACTACTTGTTTACCCAAATATAAATTCGAATAACACTTAAAGTAGATGCATCAGATATTGGCATCGGGGCTGTACTGAGCCAGTACTGAGTTTTAGAGGCATTTTCTGAAGGGGGCCTTATATAAGGGTGGGGTCAATTATAGGCCGATCCTCGTAAAATTTTGTAGAACGATTTTGGTTCATACAAGTTATGTTTATATCGAATTTCATCGATTTACTTGTTTTTTATGCCAGTAATGAGCGTTAAAGTATTTTTCTGATGGTGACCTTATATGGGAGCAAGGGTCAATTAAGGCCCGATCCACATAAAGTTTGGTAAGAGATTTTGGTTCGCAAGAAACTTACTTGAGTCGAATTTCATTGCTATACTCATATATTTAAGACAGCAATGGGCCTTAAAGTAATTTTCTGATGGGGACCTTATGTGAGGGTAGGGTCAATTAATGCCTGATCCACATAAATCTAATTTCGTAGAGAGATTTAGGCTCGTATTAAACTTACTTCTGTGAAATTTCATCGTTATACTTGTATTTTTAAAGCCAGTAATGAGCGTGGAGGGGACCTTATATGGGGGTAGGGGTCATTATGGGACCGATCCACATAAAATTTGGTGGAAAGGTTTGGCTCCTAAGGTACTTACTTATGTCAATTTCTTTCTTCGCTATACTCGTATTTTTACGCCAATAATGAGCGTTAAAGTCCTTTTCTGAAGGGGACCTTATATGGGATGTAGGGTCAATTATGACCGATCCACATAAAATTAAGTGGAGAGATATTGGCTCGCATGAAACTTATGTGTGTCGAATTTCATCGCTATATTCGTATTTTCAAGCCAAGTAATCAAATCGTTGACCGATTTTCCCCATTTCAATACCAAACATTTCTGATCAAAAAAAAAAAATATTTTGAGAAAATTTCATCTCAATATCTCTTTTTTATGGACGCTATCGTGGTGGTACAGTGGTCGAAATACGCATTATGGTGTCATTTAATTCAAAACAGCGTTGAAGCACAATTATTTATTTTTATTTCACTTGGAACGTATAAAAAAGTTAATTTAAAAAAAAAAATTCATTTATTTTAATAATTTAGATATAAAAAATTTGAACAATTGATACATAGTTTTAAGGCAAAAATGAATATTTCTAATCATAATTATAAGAACGTCATTATCTACTATTTTTTGGTTTCGGGAATATAAACAAGTAAGAGTGCTATATTCGGCTGTGCCGAATCTTATATACCCTTCACCATAGTGTATTTAAAAATTCATTTCTCGACTATCATTATTATAGCAATAGCAAAACATAATGAACACAACAACGCTAAACGAAATAAACACATAAAAAATAAATACACAAAGGCAGTAAAACCAACAGACATCCAAACATACGAAACGAAATACAGAAAAAAACAAAACAAAATACACAACGCAATGAAACCAACAGACAATCCAAACATAGGAAATTCAATACACCAAGAAAAACAAAAACAATATACACAGGGCAAATGAAAACACACAGCCATTCAAACATACAAAATTGAAAGTACCAAGAAACAAAAACAATATACACAAGGCAATGAAACACACAGCCATCCAAACATACGAAACGAAATACTCAAAAAAACAAAATACAAAGGCAATGAATAAGCAGTGTTGTTGTTGTTTATTTTTTATGAAAATTTCAGAGGTTGTCTCGGATTTTTGCTTATATCTCTGTTGTTTATGAACGGATTTTGCTGATTTTAAATAGGAAACTTCTCGAAAGCATGTCTGATAGAATTATTCAAGATTTGGATCCCGAAGATATCTGGGGTCTTCAGAAAACTGATTTCAACAGACAGACAGACGGACAGACAGACAGACGGACATGTCTTAATCGACTCGGCTATCTATAAGGATTCAGAATATATATACTTTATGGGGTCGGAAAATTATATTTGGAAATTACAAACGGAATGACAAACTTATATATACCCTTCTCACGAAGGTGAAGGGTATAAAAAGGGGCGTTTAGAGATCGAGGAAATAAGAGGATTAGAAGAGAAGTGAATGCATCAAATCTTCCATTGTGTTTTTTCTTGAATATTTTCGTGTATTTTGTTCTCTAAAATTCCTTAGATCCTTATTTCGCGATTCCTGAGCTCTTTACATATCATCCCTATTTGTGCTCGGAAGATGGCATATATATGCAGTTTTGCATACAATACATTTGAAATGCATGTTTATTAACTTTTATACCCACTTATAAGCTCTTGAAAAAAATCCTCTTGCAGTGTTACCGTTATAAGAATTTTCTGACCCTGGCCTAGGAATACCAACTAATAAAGGCATTATAAATTTTCTTGTATATCTAGTTTAGTTTGTTAAACTATATTTTTGTCACAACCACGAATTTTCCATTTTTATAGGCAATGTGTAGAATGCATTCAAAGCATCTTATCCACGCATATATTTGTATTACATGATCGATTTTAACAGCATTTAAGTTGTTCATTATTGTAGAAGTGGCTACGCAAATGTTCATCATTTGAAAAAACTCAAATTGTGTGGGCTTTATTTCCAAAATTTACTTTTTAAACTGCTTCAAATTCCTACTAACTAATTAGAGGTTTCTTTTCGAAAATCAATTTAATTGGTCTACAATACCATGTTGAAGAAGGTCGTGAATTCTCCCAATGAATAACATCCCCCCATTTTTATTTGCAATGGCACAATACACACAGAAAATATGTTTTCATCTATTCGAAGCGATTCAGCGTAGAAAATCGTTGCCGATAAGTGGAATGCCCACTACTGTTATCACATCCCCATTTATATATAGTTGTAATTGGATCTTCATTGATATTTCAAAACACTCCTTGTGCAATTCAGTAGTGAATAATAATATAATAATAATTATTATTCACTACTTTTTTCTGGATATTTTTGTTATTTGAGTTCTCATTTAAGGTGAAGTTTAATAGGTGCAAAATTTACGTCACAAAAGTAAGTATACAGATCATTTCAATATATATTTGGTTTAATGATATTGACAAAATTTATGAAAATTTTACCTGTTTGAATAAATTACTTTTTGTACACAATAACTTTGAAAAAAATCCACTTTTAGATCCGATATTTGAAATTTGGGCCGATTGGCTCCGGAAATAATTAGTAGAACAGTTTTCTCATTTCTACGAAATATTTTCCCACTTTAGACCCGGATTTTGAATCTGGTGATCATTGAACCTTCCAAATGATGCATTAGAAGTTGAATTTTTAACTTTTGAAAAAGAGTTGTTATTTTTAAAATAGTGCCATATGCTTGGATTTGGCCATATTAAACACAGGTACGTTCTTATAATCCGAAATTTAACTCCGATTTCTTAATACTTACAACATATACTTGAAAATTTTGATAATTCCATATATTTTCTTTAATTTAAACAGATTTTTCAAATCCTCCGATTTCCAAAGTATACAAAAATGCTACTAACCATACCTTGATATACCCGAGACAATAACCATGTTTTACGGATAGGACATTTTATTTGTTCTAGCAACAAATTAAGACGTATCCTTGTTCAAAATTTTTCAATTCGTATTCATACCACTAATTGAGCCTGATTTAATATAAAAATCTTATTATTTTGGACAATGACCAATTTCGGAACCGATATTTTGTGTAAGTTATTGACATGGTCACCATTTGATGATTATTGGTATTTAGAAGTGTGTAATGGATAATTGGAATCAAAGAACTTATTTTAATTAATGGAAACTAGTACAAGTATTAATAATTTCGCATTTTAGGAAATAAATTTTAGGAAATCCCATTAAATATCGAATATCAAACGCTATATCTTGTTAAAAACGACAATGGACCGAAATGGATTGCAGTTATAATAATAAATGAGCGTAGCAAAGTCGGATGTGTTTTGATTAGCTCTGATAAAAACGTTAAATTCTTATTAAATACTTCATAAAACAATCTATAAATTATCCAAATATAATGTAAACTAATTTTGAAATAAAATATATTACAATAGTTGAATGACACTCTATATCTTTTAAAATATTCGAAAATAAATCGGCAATAATAAACAAGTTATTGAAAAATATAAATAAAAAAAAGAAAATCAAAGAAGAACGAAACAAAACAAATTAAAAACTGTGTACGAACGAAAAAAAATAAAACAAAAATACTAAACTCAGTGAAACTCTCACACAAATATAATATAATATTAAAATAAAGTGAGCAATAGAACAAAATAATACAATGGAACTAGCAACAACTTCCGCTCCTAAAAGATTAAGAGAAGTACTGCAAAACTCTTTTATGGAAAACATATCAAAAACTCCACGATTAACAAACACTGAATCCCCTTTAAAATTTATACAAATAATGGATAAACGATTCGATAAATTAACACAACAATTGAAACAATGTTCGTGAGTGTGAAGTTCGGATTCTAAATGAAATTGATAAGAGATTAAACATAACTATGAGTGATCTTAATAATGTAAAAGAAAGAGTTGCATCTATAGAAGAGCATGTAACTGAAATAAAAAATACAACTACGAGCGAAATAGTAGCACTAAAAAATGAAACAGAAGTTTAAAAAACGAAATATGTTATTTAAAAAACCATCACTAGAAAGCAAGAAAATTCAATTGTTGCATTCGTATTCGCATCAATGGGGTGCCTTCCGAGCTTAATGAAAATTTATATGATATCTATAGCAGGTTGTGTCAATCAATTGAAATTGTTCCCCCAAATATAAGGGCAGCTTTTCGTGTAAAAATCAATCGTAACAATCATTTAATCAATAAGAGGAATGAGAACATAAATAAAGATGCTGCTATTATTATCAAATTTGAAAGTCCATATGATAGAAATTTCGTACTTACATCTATTAAAAACTTCATAAAATCTAGAAAGGATGTTCTTCGTCTAAATCTTATAGGATTTAGTAGCTCTACTCCATTCTATGCAAATGAAAATTTAACCCCTGAAAATCATAGGATTTTTCTTCGAGCATATCGTTTGAAAAAGGATAACAAAATATCAACTGCATTCACCAATCGTGGTTCAGTCTACATAAAACAACTTGGAAATGAGGAACCGTTACGAATTGATGATTTTAATTCATTAAATCAATTATTTCGACCACTTGATGAAACAATGTGTCAAAGTTCTTATATTCATGAATAATTTAGTACTTTTCTTTTTACCTACTGATATTAATTTTCTTAATAATATATTGTCTATAACAAAAATTATATTTGTCAAATTAAAACCTAGTTCTATTAATTCCATATTTCTTATTTCGAACATGGGAAATATTAAAAAAACAATTGCGAAATTGTCTTGCTTTGCATCAACAATATTTAAATTCTATAATAATGTTAGATCATGGTAATATGAGGGTTGTGTCCAAAGAAAACGTTTACACTATGCTCAGAATACTCTCCAAGAGAGAGTCTGGACTTAAAATCTGCCACATTAATGCTCAGAGCTTAAATAACAAAATTGATGAATTTCGGTTTATCTTTGAAAATTCTAATATGGATATAATATGTATCTCTGAGACATGGTTTCATTCTGATGTCCACAGTAACTTCTACAATCTTCATGGTTACCGACTTACCGGTCAGATAGATTAACTAATGGTGGTGGTGTTGCAATATATGTCAAATTAATATACCCTGCCAAAGTAAATGTCAAAATACTGGTGGTGATAAAATTGAGTATATCTTTATCGAAATTATCAATAACACCGAGAATATCTTAATTGGAACTGTTTATAGACCTAACAAGAACATAAATATTGATCCTTATTAGAAAAGCTTAACACTATCACTCTAGGATACAATAATATTATAATGACTGGGGACTTTAATGCAAACATTTTAGAAGATAACACACTAATAAAGGAAATGTGTGCAATTGATCTGTCTCTAGTTAACTATATATTACCTACTCATTTCACTTCCACATCTAGTACCTTACTAGATCTATGCTTTGTTAATAAGACTTCTCGAGTTTTGTTATTTGATCAGTTCTCTGCATCAATGTTCTCGAAACATGATCTAATATTTTTATCTTATGATTATAACATATCTACCCAATCGCGAGCTACAAAATTCGAATTTCGAGATTTTAAGAATATAAATTATCAGTTTTTGCGTGGGAATGATATTTTTCTGATGCCTACTGCTGATGAACAACTTAATGCTTTTAATAGTCATATAATCTATCTATACAATAAATACTATCCTTAAAAACAAGGATAATACGTAGCGAGAAACCTTGGTTCACGACAGAAATTAAAACATTAATTGAAGAAAGGAATCAAGCATACAAAAGATGGAAACGCTTTAGGGACACCGGAGTTATATAGCTTATTTAAGACTTGTAGATCTATTGTAAATTCAAAAATAAGAATGACAAAATCACTTTATTATCAAAACAAATTTAAAACAGCTATTGTTTCTAAAAGTAAATGGAAAGTTATCCGAGCTATGGGTATAACTAATAGTGACACTAATGATGTCAATCCCATGGATGTGAATGAATTAAACCAAAAATTCTCCAATATAATAATGCCACAAACCAACATTAATTTCTATAATGACTCTATTAGACATATTGACTTAGAGTCTCGCCATTCACATTGTTTTAATTTTGTACACTTTACTCAGGATAATGTTCTAAACTCGCTGTTATCTATAAAATCAAATTCAATCGGAAACGATGGAATTCATCCTAAGTTTCTTAAACTTACCCTAACTCATACACTTCCATACATAACACACATTTTCAATACCATTGTAACAACATCCACATACCCATTAATATGGAAACATGCTAAAATTATTCCAGTGCCAAAAGCTGATAAGACTTATAGGCCAATTGCAATTTTGCCTTTTATGTCCAAGTATTTGAGAAATGCATCCATAATCAAATGAGTAGTTTATATACATACGTATTCCTTGGTCACAGATAGACAATCGGGATTTAGATCAGGACATAGCTGTATATCTACGCTACTTGATGTTTCTGAAGACCTGCGATCTCAGATAGATAAACAAAATGTATCACTTCTAATTCTTCTTGACCATTCAAAGGCATTTGACACCGTTCACCACAAGGGTTCTTTCCCTAAAACTTCAAATTTTTTTAATTTTTCATCAACTTACAATAAAACTTATATCCTCATACCTCAGTAATAGAAGTCAATCAGTTTACCATGGCACTAACATCTCCAGTCCTAGTGTAATGACTAGGGGAGTACCACAGGGCTCAATACTTGGTCCTTTATTGTTCACCGTATATGCAAATGATCTCCCACTGCAGATTAAACACTGTCGAATACAAATGTATGCCGATGATGTGCAACTGTACATCGGTTCTAAAATATCTGATATACCAACTGTATTCAGAAAATTAATGAAGATCTACAGAAAATTTCCGTATGGGCTTCTGCTAATGGCCTCAGTTTGAATCCAAAAAAATCTATGGCTATGATAATTGGCCAGACAAAACACATACCAGCCAGTGTACCTGCTATTATGATAAATGGATCGAAAATAGACTTTGTGGATTCTGCCAAAACTTAGGTGTAATATTCAATAGGAAACTCGATTGGTCTGACCATGTGAAAGTTGCTTGTGGTAAAACTTATGCAATGTTACGAAATCTTTGGAAATCACAACACTTTACACCTGTTCATATTCGGTTACTACTTGCGAAAACATATTTATTACCTACTCTAATGTATGCTTGTGAACTCTTCTCCAGCTGCGATTCATTGAGCAAACGAAGACTTAATGTGACATATAATAATATAGCAAGGTATGTTTATGGCATCAAACAATATAGCAATATCTCTCAGTATTCAAAACTAATTTATAACACCACTTTTTAAAACTTATTAAAGTGCCGAACTCTCCAGTTTTTACATAAGATTATTTGCACTGGTCAACCCAAATACTTGTTTGAAAAGATCATATTTTCAAGATCTAACAAAGGTAAAAAAATTAATATGATCAAACATAAAAAACATTCTCTGAACAACATTTCTTCATAAATTCAATTCGCCTTTGGAGTCAATTAACCCCCTCATATTCAGACTATAAGCAATGCAAGACAATTTAAAAATGCAATTTTTTCTTTTTATAGCTAATTTTTACTCTGTATTGTTAGAACATTTAATGATATATGTATGTAATCTTACTGTTTTTGTAGTAACATATCTAAATATGTATGCCTTCTCCTACCCAATACTTTAATATAAGACTTGATCTTGTTGTATTGTATTCACCAAATAAATAAATAAATAAATAAATTATTGTAAAGAAATAATTACTTTAAAAGTTAAAATATCGTCTTCTAATGCATCATAATGAACAAACAAGGGATATTATTGAATACCCGATCCAAAACTCCGGGGGTTTAATAGCAAGATGGCCTTAAATATGAAAAAAATAAGTAATATTCAGGTCAATTACCAAAAATTTCAATTTTTCGGAACTAAAAGTGGATTTTTCCAAGTTATTGTGTAAAAATATTTTATTATAAAGTAATTATATTCAAACAGGTAAAATTTTCATAAATTTTGTTAATATCATGAAACCAAATATATATTGAAATAATCTGTATAATTACTTTTGTGACGTAAATTTTGCACCTATTTACCTCCACCTTAAATGAGAACTCAAATAACAAAATATTTTTGTTTTTTTGAAAAAATAATATCCTTTTTTAAATAAAACCAATTATCAGTATTTCTGTATACTTAGTTTTGTGATTAACTGTATGTTTGCATTTCTTATTTTTGCACCAGTTTGCATAAATTTGTAGGAATGTTTTGTGAAGCCGCCTTCAATGTATTACTCAAGGCTTCGCCGAACGTATGTATATGTAATAGGTTTACTAACCTCTGAAGTAATTTTTTTTAATCTTAGCTGTAACTTCTTTGTCAGAATGTACCATTGATACCACTTCAGATGCACTTATTTTCCATGCTTTGTGTAAACTAATGCGGGTGTATACTACAAGGTCCTCACAAGGCGTTTCATTCACAAGTTATGAAACTTTGTTTATTTGGGTTTTGGGGAAGCATTCTGCGAACTCTTTTGTAGGTCGTCCAGTATTATGACTTCTTATTGGTTCCTCAAACAATAAAATTTCACTGCCCAACCAATCTTTATTGCGTTCTTCAAAATTCGATAAAGTCGTGTTGGAGTTCTTCCTATTTTCTACCATAAAGGTACTCATATAAAGGTACTCATTTTTTTTTTATTTCTCGGCACTGATTCTCACGAAAACTATTTTTGGGAATGATGTTATCAAATACATGGGACACTACAGCAGAAAATTTGTTTCTTGGTACATTTTCGTTATACCAAATTTGAAAAATTGTGCGTTTTGAGACATTCATTGCGCCTAAAAAATGCAATAACAGGTGCATCCCATTGAATCCCGAAATCTGCACTCCATGAAATTACAATATAGACCACTTCTAACATACTACCATTCGATGTGTTACACACGGAATGACAAAATCAATATACCCCTTTTTTGATGGTGGGTATAAAAATTTATCCGAACTTCAGTTAGATGATCCGGAATTGATAAATATTTTTACTAATCTTAATATGTCATCACTAATTAAAAAAAATGTATTCCGTATTCTTCTATCGGAATGTATTGCGATATATCATCAAAGAAAACAAGACCTCTTTATATCAAAAACAATAAGACGAGAAGTCTTCGAAAACATTAATAATTTACATCATCCAGGTATCCGAGCAACAAAACGAATGTTAACTGAAAGATATATTTGGCCATCTATTAATAAAGACGTTTACTTCCGATTGAAACATACATATTTCCGATTGAAGACATACTTACGGAAACAATAATAGAAATATTTTATAATGGATGGATATCTAGATATGGTTGTCCATCGAAAGTTATCTCCGATCGTGGAGTACAATTTACATCTTCAATGTTCAAAGAAATGGCAGAATATTTTGGAATTAAACATGTAACCAATCACAACAGCGTATCACCCAAAATCTAACGGAAAGGTCGAAAGGATGCATAGAACTTTAAAAACTGGTTTAACGTGGACAAAAACGTTATCTTCTGTACTATTAGGAATGAGAGCGTAATTTAAAGATCTACAAAGAACATCTGCAGAATACCTTTATGGAGAAAATATAAAACTTCATGGGGATTTTTTTAGTTTTTCTTTCGAAAATGATTTTAAAAATGAATTTCTTTTAAATCTAAAGCACGTTATAAGTAATGTATGGGTGAGAAATGATAGAACTACAAAACCGTTATTGTATAAATACAGTGGACCTTATGAAGTCATTAATAAAAAAACAAAAATACTTTACGATAAAAATGGGAAAAAAGAAGGTACCATTTCGATAGATCGAATAAAACTAGTATATATAGATCACGGTTAGTTTTGGCGAAATTATTGGAGAGGGGATTGATGTGACGACGTACATATTGTACTGCACAAATTACTACTTTAAAATATTATAACTTTGATCAACTATTCACAATTTTAAAAAATTATCATGCTTGTTTTGTAAAAAAAATCATTCAGAATTTTCCATTTGAATTAAAAAAATTAAAAATTTAATTAATAAATAATTTAATAAAAAATAATAAAGAAGTACTTTCTTTACACAAAGGTTATCAGCAGGGCAAGGATTTGTATGCAAATGCATGTTTGCAGCCAGTAACTCAACTTAACTTTTAAATAGTTTTCTTTTCGAATATTTTGCTTT